>NC_141695.1:1721792662-1722275162 GCF_964263255.1 Lissotriton vulgaris
CAAAATCAAGTGCCGGTTCCCAAAATCAAGTGTTGGAGGGCCCCACCTGCCACCACCGGCTCAAATTAAGCACTGAGGACAGATCCCTGTGCCCGAAGGATAGCTCTGCTGGGAGCAGCTTGAACCTATAAGATCTCTCTAGTTTGAAGAAAAGATTTCCTCTGATATGTTTGAATCTGTGTGATCGACGTAACCTGAGCAGTTAGCCCACTTCTTATATGTGTGACCTTGGGCACATGTGGGCCAGAAGCTCCCCCTGCATGTCACTACAGTGCTGGCCAGTTTTAATACTCCACCCGGATAATGCTCCATGAAACTTGTTTGCTAGGCAGCCTCTGAGGTAAAACTGGAGTGCCTGCCTATGTTGGCAAAAAATGTTTGTGGGAGAACACAGATGTTGAATTCCTCCACGAAATCCAAACTTGATGCTCTTGTGTGCTGTGAAGCTGGTTTTACTCCCATTTTCATGGCTGCACTGTCCATCCCTTCTGAAGCCTGATCGTGTACAACATGTATAACTAAGAGGACCAATGTCTGGACCAGCAAGATATTTGTAACCTGATGGATATGTTTTCTGTAGGACAACTTCGCCTGCAAGATCTTTGAACCCTGGTCAACCTGAAGGATGGCATTGCTCTAAGGTGCTGTGTCTTTAAGATGTATCATAGTCTGAGCGACAACTCTGCTGTAAAACCCAAGCTTGTGAATTCTGTGTGACCTTAGGCACTGCTTTGGTGCTTTGGTGCTGGGGAATGAGTCTGAAAGAACTCAGAAACCTAAAGCAGAGACCTGCTGTGAGAAGCCTGACCTTGCCTGGTCTGGGTACCCAAGGGATGGAATTGCTGTCACTGCCTGAGCCAGTAAGATTGTTGTAACCTGAGGGATAGCTCTGCTGTTGTAAGCCCAAGCCTGTTACGAGTGTTTAACAAGAGAGCTTTCAGTGTTTAATTTGAACCAGTGCTTTCTGGTGCTGGGCACCAGAACTTAATTGTAAACTCCAGTGCTTGTGACTGTCTACCACAAGATGGCGCTGTCTGGTTAATTTAAAGAAAACCACAACAACAGTTAATTATTCATTTAATATACATTTAAAATTACTTTTACCTGCGGCCCGAGCCATTATTATTGCTTTAGGGGCCTTGAACAGTCTGAATTGTTACACCTGTAGGAAAGTGATCGTTAGTAGCTCTGTTTTTACTATCATTGGCAGCATGGCAGGGGCACTGCGTGGTACAAGCCGCAGTGGCCTCCTGGCGAAAGCCCTGGCACTTAATTATTTTTTACAAATTAAGCACTGGGAGCTTTCCTCTCAGATGTCTGGGCCTATAAGACTTTTGTAAGCTGCTACAGGATAACTCTGCTGCTGGAAGCCCAAGTCTGTAAGATGTGTTTAACAAGAGAGCTGAGTTTTGCTCTCATATGTCTGGGCCTATAGGACCTCTGTATGCCACAGGATAGCTCTGCTGTCAGGTGTCAGAGCTCTGCATCCTCAGAGTAACTTTTCTGCTGTTTCCAGAGTCTGTAAGAGATCTGGAGGCCGAGGGACAGGTCAGATGGAGGAGTCTATGAGACCTAAGTTATCTGATGTAGGGATATTCATTCTGAGAGCGTACCCTGCAGGGCTGCCCCGGGCCTACGAAGGGGGCCCTCTTAAGAGGGTGGCCCCCCTTAGGCAGGGATCACCCCTAAAATAACCCACCATGTTGGCATATTTGTTATGCAAATAAACTTGCAGCAATTTTCTCCACAAAGAAGGTGTCTTGTCTGTTTATTTCTCCAGGATATTGCTGTATGGGGGGGATGGGGAGTGTTGCCGTCGATATTGGCACAACGTGTGATCTCTTTTCTCAGAGGGGTGGGATTGCTACTAAGAGCTGGGCCTGTCTGTGCAGTACCAAGGGCTGCTCTTCTGTGAGAGATCTGAGCCCTTAAAATCCCTTCACCCTGAGAGGCAGCTCTGAGCCCTGAGGAAGTAAGTCCCTGATCACTGACGCGTTGCTGCCTGATCCTGAGAGAGATATGCAACAGGTCGATATCTTGTAAATTACTGGAGCCTAGTCCACATAACAATCTGTTTGAGCTGAGATATTGCTTTCCTGTCTGATGGATAAAACACTATATTTTGTGGTAAATGGGTGATACATCTGTTATCCAAAGTTGGAGCTTCTGATATTTGCATTGATAAGTGCTTGATTTTTTTTTTTTAAAGTTTTTTTCAAAATCCCACAGCCAGCACTACAGAATTTCAGGTGTGTTTACTATCAAGACTGCATGGTCTTTATTCCACCTCATACCTCCTTCGCCCACCAACAGATAGTCCCTGCCTAGGTTAACCAGGTTTTGAAAAACAAAAACCGAGACATTTAGCAAACCTAGAAGACAGACTAAACGTTTACATCTGCTGAGGATCACAAAATGCTTAAATGACATCGTACATCAACAAAGAAACAAACACAGCAAAAGAGGTACCAAGAAACTAAATGAAAAGCTACTTTTAAATTCAACGTCATGTGGGTTAATTAAATTGTGTTCTGGGGCTGTGAACTCGTCTTGCCATTGAGAACATAAAAACCTGCCTCCCTCTGTTTTCCGTCCAGCTTCTCTGAAAACTGGGACATGAGCTATATTTGGCTAAATCTGCCCGGACAGCTGGTGAAAAACTGGAACTGGCCCAGAAAATGTGGGACGCCTGGCCAACCTGTCCCTGCCCCTTCCCTCACTCTCCCATGTTATTTTTCTGATGAGAAAAAAATAAAAGTGCTGGTCCTCACAAGTAAGTGCCGGTGGGACCCCACCTGCATCAACTGGCTTAAGTTAAGCACTTGTGTTGACCCCAGCCTAACATTAAAACTAAAACACTCCCACTCACAAGTGCGAACCACAGACCAACAGTAAACAAGACAGTACTATAACTTCTATTACAGACCGCCCAACTTCACAATATACAGGTGTAAAACAATCTGTGTTGTAACAAGTGCCTTGTGTGTCTATGTGCAATTACCAGGACCACTGGAATTATGCGATTGTGTGGTTGCGTGATTTTTGCATTATTGTTGATTTTCCACATTTGCCAAATAACCCATCATCTGCCGCCTAATCTGCAGATTTTAACAACAACAAAAATAGGTTCGAACTGAAACGGTTCAAAAGTTACCAAAAATGCAGTGGTGTGGCGTTGCGCACTACAATGCCCTTTTCAAAGCTGGACTGGTCACTTTTTTGTTGCTTATTGGTATATGTGGGTAAAAAAAAGGTACTAATGAGGTGCAATCACTGCCCAGACAGTGTTACAAAGTTACAAAATGACAAAATGCTGAATTAATACTATTACAAAATGTACTGCATTATGTTGCAGCATTTTCCTTTTCTTGTCTCAGAATTTACTAAACCCTGCCACATAATTTGTCCCTCTTCTGCCGCATAATTCCAGTGGCCCTGGCAATATCAAACTACATACCACCTCGGTGCAACGGTACACTGTCGCTATGCATCACTATAACCACAAGGGTGCCCCCTGCTGTGGCGTACAGGAGTAAAGTTTTGCTGGGCTTACTCAAAACACCCAACAGCATGGGTGTGGCATCTCCTCTGCTTGGGTAACCCTAACGTACCTCTGTGAACCATCTAAGCAGAGTAATGACGTCCATCTCTCACGTCACATGGAATAGGGGAGTTCATTTTTAGCACCACTAATCACTCGCCAGTGCTTAATTTGTTTAAAAAAATAATAATAATAATAAGTCAGTGCCAGAGCTTTCGTCAGGAGGCCACTGCAGCTTGCACCACACATTGCACCCCCCCCCCCCCACCACTGCCAATGATAGTAACAAACCAACTAGTAACCATCACACTCCTACAAATGTGACAATTCAAAATCTTTCAGGCCCCCAAAGCCATAAGAAAGGCGTGGGCGGCAGGTAATCGTCATTTTTAATACATATTGAATTAAGTATTAACTGCTGTTTTTGGTCATCTCTAAATTAGCCAAACAACAGCGCTACCTTGCGGCAGACAAGCACCCGTGTTGACAATTAAGTGCAGCTGCCCAGCACCGGAAGCCACCGCCTCAATTTAAGCACTTCCTCGCAATACCACTCAGGGTCACACCTGTGCCTGGCGCGTGCCACACCTACAAATCCAAGGGAATGTTTGCTTGGGCACTGAGAAGGGGGGTGAAGCACTGATTCAACCCCCAATTGGAGGAGTGTGGCTCAATGGTTAGAGCTGCAGACCCTGATGCAGGGGTCTGCCTGAGACCAGGGTTCAATTCCCGCCTCGGCGGCTCTTGGGCTCAATTTCCTCGGACCTGACAATTCTCGCCTGGTGCCTATTCTAATCATGGGCCCCACTCCGCAACCGGCCCCTACAGCGCTAGGATGTCTGGCTTCACCCTGGGGGTGCCCAGGAGTGGACACTTCACAGGGAAAGCCAGGATGGGTTCCACAGCGGTATGAGTAATAGCGCCAGGCCGCCGCTTGGAGGCAGTGCACTCTACAAATACCTTGACATTTACATTTACATTCATTTCATCAGTCTCCCTCCTCACTATCCTGATGCATAACCTGGCTTTCGTACTGCGCGCACCTGCTGCGGCCTCTAGGCGCTTTGGTGCAGAACTTGTCTGCAGCTATGGGTTTGGGCTAAGTGAGTGAGTGCTCAGTCAGAAGTGAGTTGGCTTTATGAGTAGGTGTTGCGTGTAAGCGGTGTAGGGTTTTCCAAACCTCTGGGGTGTTCTATAAATGTTTGGGTTCTCTCTGTGGGGTGTATGTTGCAGAAGGGGGGTGAGTTGGAGCTTTAGACCCTCCCCCTGAGTTAAGCGTTTAAGCGTAGCTGTCACTTTGGTCTCTCTTTACTGCCTCACCTATGTGTTGGTGGGTGACTTTCTGGAGGGGCGTGTGACGTAGAACCCTAGAGCAGGTCTCTTATCTGGCCTAGTTGCACGTGTCTTACCTGAGACAGCCGGAAGAGGGCGCTGGCCCTCTGCTGCAGACCATGAAGCGCTCCATCGAAGAGGCCTCTCTGCGCTAGGACATTCACTTCTAATAACAGCCCGTCCTCTAAGACACCCCGTGAGGCTTTTGTTCCCCACATGTTTAGGCTGGGCAGGCACCCCATTCATTTCTCTGAGAACCAGAGGGCGGGGAACGGGAGGAAGAGGGGCGCTCTAGACACCGAGAGAGGCGTCTTGAGGAAGAAGGGGTCTCTAAGAACAGCGGGGGGCCGAGGAAGAGCAGAGGCGGCGGGGGGGGGGGGGGGGGGGGGCGTCGGTGACAGAGGGGGCTCGTCAGGAGAGGGAGACAACAAAGACGGGACAAGGGTACCGAGAGACAGTCTTATCAAAAAGAATGAGAGAGTCAGCCAGCAGAGGTGGGGGTCCGGAGGCAGGAGGTGTCTCTGCTGGTTGTCTCTCTCTTTGCTCTTGAGACTGTCTCCCTGAGCCCTTTTCCCGCCCTCAGCCTATCTCTTTCTCTCAGAGACTGACGGGGGGCCAGGACACAGGGAGACAGTTACAAGAACAAAGAGAGAGAACCAGCAGAGAGGGGGTGGAGGGGGGGGGGGGGATTAGGGGGGGGGGGGGGATTCAGTGATAGAGAGGGGGACACGGGGGATGGAAGAGAGAGTGAACCTGAGTGTGGGAGGAGGCCGAAAGACAAACTCAAGAAGAATGCCAAAGAGTGAGGAGAGAGATTGGCACTTCCTGACAGAGAGGGGCTGGAGAGAGAGAGAAAGGCTTTAAGTAGGCCGGGTCTTGCCGGTGCTCAGCTCCGGCAGTTCCAAAAAGCTAGTGCTTAGACGGGTCCCTATCGGGCTCTTCCTTTTTGCCCTCACCCTCAGGGTGAAAAAAACTGTCCAGCGGGGCCACCCTTCACTGCCTCTGATGTAACTTCAAAGAGACTCGGTTTCGTTCTTTCACAGTCTCAACATTTCAGAACCAAAGCATCTTCAATGTTATACACAACAAAGACGAGTTGTTGCTTATTTATCTTATGCAATTAACAACCATTGGCAAAGCCAATAGTCCTGACTTGTAGTAGGTATGATGTCATATATCTGGATGCAATGATAGAAACAGCAAAATCCCAGTCGGGTGGCACACTATGCTATGCACAGACTTTTAGTTTACTTTTTAAGACACACCCTAATTGCATCGGACACGCCCCTTTGGGACCCCCCAGTTTGTTCATCACACTCAAAGCCCTGAGAGAGAGACTGGGGGTGTTGCACAGGGAGAGGGGGACACCTAGGACCCGGTAATAAAAAGGGAATACTCGAATAAGAAAGGGGGTGTGCTCAGGGAGTAAAAAGAGGGGGTTTCTGGACTTAGAGGGAGACCCCCAATACCGACGGGGACCCCGGCAGCCTAGACAGAGAGGGAAGCTCGGGTGGGCGGGGAGGGCGGCGAGGAGGACTTTGGGGCAGAGAGTGACACTTGGGGGGGACACAGGGAGGGACTGCATGGGACAGATATGGAGACAGTGACGTAACACAAATGATGCAGCCCCCCCCCCTTAGAATGTATATAAAACTTTGCAAATAAATAAATAATGAGGTAACCCCTGATTCTGCTAGATCTTACAGACATTCATTGTGGCCTTGGGCAGAATGGGCGCCCCCTAAAGGTTTGGGGCGGGCGGGTGGTCCGCAGGGGTTTGCGTTACAGCCCTGGGGGGCAAAAGTGACAGTCCGGGACCTGGGAGAGGGGAGGCGGGGGGGGGATGTAGAGGTGGGGGCAGGTGGTAAACGGAGGGAGAGGCTTTGGGGCAAGGGTGGAAGGTGCGAGAGCGCGGTGGGGCAGACTCGGGGACAGAAAGGGGCCCTGCACTAGAGCCGCCTTTGACTCTGTCCGGGTGGGCGCGTAACTCAGGCTCCTGCAGCCCCAGCAAAAGTTCCCTTCAATGGCCATTGATATACTTTGACCTCACAAGGATTAAAGGGTGAGACAACCCTTCCCGGTTTGAATCTGTAACTTTAAGGTTACATACTTTACGGCATTGGTCCTATTAACCAGCGGAATTACCTTATTATGTTAAACGGGATTGGCCACATATATCTGCAGCAGGCGAATGAACCAGCGGAACTACCTTATTTTGCTAAACTGCACTGACCGCACATATCTGCATCAGGCGAATTAACTTTGGAACATATTTATTTTGTTTACCACCATTGACGACACATATCTCTGCAGCATGCGAATTAACCTCCTGAGCTAGCTCAGCTTGGAGCATTGCCCCGTCTTACCTGAATTCGAGGAGCCCGACTCTTCCCCGTTTATTCCAGGGGCCTCGTGACAGGCGAGGGGTGCAGGACAGCCCCGGAGAGACGCGCTGGGAGCCACCGGAGAGACACTCTGGGGAGATAATGCCTCCCCGGCCGCAGAGTCCCAAAGAGGATTGGAGTTTACAATGCAAAGCAGGTGGTGGAGGGAGGGGGTGGAGGGAGGGCGGGGGCGCCACAGCATCCTCGGCTCACGTGCGCCACAGACACCCGTGGCATTTGACAGCCAGCGCCAGCGCAGAGGCAAAGGAGTGAGTGCACAGAGGGAATGAAATCCCACGTGTGATCCTGTGATGGAGCTGCTGGTGTGTGAGGGAAGCTTGCATTGCTGCTGCCTGTGAACCTGTGATGGAGCTGCCGGTATGTGAGGGAAGCTTGCATGGCTACTGCCTGTGAACCTGTGATGGAGCTGCTGGTGTGTGAGGGACGCTTGCATGGCTGCTGCCTGTGATTCCATAATGGAGCTGCTGGTGTACGAGGGAAGCTTGCATGGCTGCTGCCTGTGATGGAGCTGCTGGTGTGTGAGGGAAGCTTGCAATGCTGCGCATGTGAACCTGTGATGGAGCTGCTGGTGTGTGAGGGAAGCTTGCAAAGCTGCTGCCTGTGAACCTGTGATGGCGCTGCTGGTGTGTGAGGGAAGCTTGCAATGCTACTGCCAGTGAACCTGTGATGGAGCTGCTGGTGTGTGAGGGAAGCTTGCAATGCTGCGCATGTGAACCTGTGATGGAGCTGCTGGTGTGTGAGGGAAGCTTGCAAAGCTGCTGCCTGTGAACCTGTGATGGCGCTGCTGGTGTGTGAGGGAAGCTTGCAATGCTACTGCCAGTGAACCTGTGATGGAGCTGCTGGTGTGTGAGGGAAGCTTGCAAAGCTGCTGCCTGTGAACCTGTGATGGCGCTGCTGGTGTGTGAGGGAAGCTTGCAATGCTGCTGCCTGTGAACCTGTGATGGAGCTGCTGGTGTGTGAGGGAAGCTTGCAATGCTGCTGCCTGTGAACCCATGATGGAGCTGCTGGTGCGCGAGGGAAGCTTGCTCGGCTGCTGCCTGTGATTCCATAATGGAGCTGCTGGTGTACGAGGGAAGCTTGCATGACTGCTGCCTGTGATGGAGCTGCTGGTGTGTGAGGGAAGCTTGCAATGCTGCGCCTGTGAACCTGTGATGGAGCTGCTGGTGTGTGAGGGAAGCTTGCAAAGCTGCTGCCTGTGAACCTGTGATGGCGCTGCTGGTGTGTGAGGGAAGCTTGCAATGCTACTGCCAGTGAACCTGTGATGGAGCTGCTGGTGTGTGAGGGAAGCTTGCAAAGCTGCTGCCTGTGAACCTGTGATGGCGCTGCTGGTGTGTGAGGGAAGCTTGCAATGCTGCTGCCTGTGAACCTGTGATGGAGCTGCTGGTGTGTGAGGGAAGCTTGCAATGCTGCTGCCTGTGAACCCATGATGGAGCTGCTGGTGCGTGAGGGAAGCTTGCTTGGCTGCTGTGTGTGATCTTGTGATGGAGCTACTGGTGTGTGAGGGAAGCTTGCAAAGCTGCTGCCTGTGAACCTGTGATGGCGCTGCTGGTGTGTGAGGGAAGCTTGCAATGCTGCTGCCAGTGAACCTGTGATGGAGCTGCTGGTGTGTAAGGGAAGCTTGCAATGCTGCGCCTGTGAACCTGTGATGGAGCTGCTGGTGTGTGAGGGAAGCTTGCAAAGCTGCTGCCTGTGAACCTGTGATGGAGCTGCTGGTGTGTGAGGGAAGCTTGCTTGGCTGCTGTGTGTGATCTTGTGATGGAGCTACTGGTGTGTGAGGGAAGCTTGCGTGGCTGCTGCCTGTGAACCTGTGATGGAGCTGCTGGTGTGTGAGGGAAGCTTGCGTGGCTGCTGCCTGTGAACCTGTGATGGAGCTGCTGGTGTGTGAGGGAAGCTTGCGATGCTGCTGCCTGTGAACCTGTGATGGAGCTGCTGGTGTGTGAGGGAAGCTTGCGTGGCTGCTGCCTGTGAACCTGTGATGGAGCTGCTGGTGTGTGAGGGAAGCTTGCTTGGCTGCTGTGTGTGATCTTGTGATGGAGCTACTGGTGTGTGAGGGAAGCTTGCGTGGCTGCTGCCTGTGAACCTGTGATGGAGCTGCTGGTGTGTGAGGGAAGCTTGCGATGCTGCTGCCTGTGAACCTGTGATTGAGCTGCTGGTGTGTGAGGGACGCTTGCGTTGCTGCTGCCTGTGAACCTGTGATGGAGCTGCCGGTGTGTGAGGAAAGCTTGCATGGCTGCTGCCTGTGATGGAGTTGCTGGTGTGTGAGGGAAGCTTGCAATGCTGTAGCCTGTGAACCCGTGATGGAGCTACTGGTGTGTGAGGGAAGCTTGCAAAGCTGCTGCCTGTGAACCCGTGATGGAGCTGCTGATGTGTGAGGGAAGATTGCATGGCTGCTGTGTGTGATCCTGTGATGGAGCTGCTGGTGTGTGAGGGAAGCTTGCATGGCTGCTGTGTGTGATCTTGTGATGGAGCTGCTGGTGTGTGAGGGAAGCTTGCATTGCTGCTGCTTGTGAACCAGTGATGGAGCTGCTGGTGTGTGAGGGAAGCTTGCATGGCTGCTGGTCGTGCACCCATGATGGAGGTGCTGGTGTGTGAGGGAAGCTTGCAATGCTGCAGCCTGTGAACCCGTGATGGAGCTGTTGGTGTATGAGGGAAGCTTGCAGTGCTGCTGCCTGTGATGGAGCTGCTGGTGTGCGAGGGGAGCTTGCTTTGCTGCTTCCCATGATCCCGTGATGGAGCTGCCGGTGTGTGAGGGAAGCTTGCATAGCTGCTGCCTGTGATGGAGTTGCTGGTGTGTGAGGGAAACTTGCAATGCTGCAGCCTGTGAACCTGTGATGGAGCTGCTGGTGTGTGAGGGAAGCTTGCGTTGCTGCTGCCCGTGAATCCGTGATGGAGCTACTGGTGTGTGAGGGAAGCTTGCGTGGCTGCTGCCTGTGAACCCGTGATGGCGCTGCTGGTGTGTGAGGGAAGCTTGCAGGGCTGCTGGTCATGCACCGGTGATGGAGGTGCTGGTGTGTGAGGGAAGCTTGCAATGCTGCAGCCTGTGAACCCATGATGGAGTTGTTGGTGTATGAGGGAAGATTGCATTGCTGCTGCCTGTGATGGAGTTGCTGGTGTGTGAGTGAAGCTTGCGTTGCTGCTGCTTGTGAACCAGTGATGGAGCTGCTGGTGTGTGAGGGAAGCTTGCATGGCTGCTGGTCGTGCAACGGTGATGGAGGTGCTGGTGTGTGAGGGAAGCTTGCAATGCTGCAGCCTGTGGACCCGTGATGGAGTTGTTGGTGTGTGAGGGACGCTTGCGTTGCTGCTGCCTGTGATGGAGTTGCTGGTGTGCGAGGGAAGCTAGCGTTGCTGCTGCCCGTGAACCCGTGATGGAGCTACTGGTGTGTGAGGGAATCTTGCGTGGCTGCTGCCTTCCATGAACCCGTGATTAGCTGCTGGTGTGTGAGGGAAGCTTGCGTGGCTGCTGCCACCCATGAACCTGTGATGAGCTGCTGGGGTGTGAGGGAAGCTTGCATTGCTGCTGCCCGTGAACCCGTGATGGAGCTTCTGGTGTGTGAGGGAAGCTTGCGATGCTGCTACCCGTGAACCCGTGATGGAGATGTTGGTGTGTGAGGGAAGCTTGCAATGCTGACACCTGTGAACCTGTGATGGAGCTGCTGGTGTGTGAGGGATGCTTGCATTGCTGCTGCCCGTAAACCCGTGATGGAGATGTTGGTGTGTGAGAGAAAGCTTACATTGCTGCTGCCTGTGGACCCGTGATGGAGCTGCTGGTGTGTAAAGGATGCTTGCGTTGCTGCTGCCTGTGACCCCTTGATGGAGCTGCTGGTGTGTGAGGGAAGCTTGCGTTGCTGCTGCTCGTGCACCCGTGATGGAGCTGCTGGTGGGTGAGGGAAGCTTGCGATGCTGCTGCCTGTGAACTCGTGATAGAGCTGCTGGTGTGAGGAAAGCTTGCGTTGCTGCTGCCTGTGAATCTGTGATGGAGCTGCTGGTGTATGAGGGAAGCTTGCATTGCTGCTGCCTGTGATGAAGCTGCTGGTGTGTGAGGGAAGGTTGAGTGGCTGCTGCCCGTGCATCCGTGATGGAGCTGCTGGTGTGTGAGGGAAACTTGCATGGCTGCTGCCTGTGATGGAGTTGCTGGTGTGTGAGGGAAGCTTCCAATGCTGCAACCTGTGAACCTGTGATGGAGCTGCTGGTGTGCGATGGAAGCTTGCGTTGCTGCTGCCCGTGAATCCATGATGGAGCTATTGGTTTGTGAGGGAAGCTTGCATGGCTGCTGCTTGTGAACCTGTAATGGAGCTGCTGGTGTGTGAGGGGCGCGTGCAATGCTGCTGCCCGTGCACCCGTGATGAAGCTGCTGGTGTGTGAGGGAAGCATGCGATGCTGCTGCCTGTGAACCCGTGATGGCGCTGCTGGTGTGTGAGGGAAGCTTGCAATGCTGCTGCCCGTGCACCCGTGATGGAGCTGCTGGTGTGTGAGGGAAGCTTGCGATGCTGCTGCCTGTGAACCCGTGATGGAGCTGCTGGTGTGTGAGGGAAGCTTGCAATGCTGCTGCCTGTGAACCCGTGATGGAGCTGCTGGTGTGTGAGGGAAGCTTGCAATGCTGCTGCCTGTGAACCTGTGAAGGAGCTGCTGGTGTGTGAGGGACACTTGCAATGCTGCTCACTGTGAACCAGTGATGGAGCTGCTGTGTGTGAGGGAAGCTTGCGTTGTTGCTGCCCATGAACCCGTGATGGAGCTGCTAGTGTGTGAGGGATGCTTGCATGGCTGCTGCGTTTGAACCCGTTATGGAGCTGCTGGTGTGTGAGAGACACTTGCGTTGCTGCTGCCGGTGAACCTGTGATGGAGTTGCTGGTGTGTGAGGGACGTTTGCATGGCTTCTGCGGGTAAACCCGTGATGGAGCTGCTGGTGTTTGAGGGACGCTTGCATTGCTGCTGGCAGTGAGCCTGTGATGGAGCTGATGGTGTGTGAGGGAAGCTTGCATTCCTTCTGCCTGTGAACCTGTGATGGAGTTGCCGGTGTGTGAGGGAAGCTTGCATGGCTGCTGCCTGTGATGGAGTTGCCGGTGTGTGAGCGAAGCTTGCATGGCTGCTGCCTGGGAACCTGCGAAGGAGCTGCTGGTGTGTGAGGGAAGCTTGCAAAGCTGCTGCCAGTGAACCTGTGCTGGAGCTGCTGGGGTGTGAGGGAAGCTTGCGATGCTGCTGCCAGTGAACCTGTGATGGAGCTGCTGGTGTGTGAGGGATGCGTGCAATGCTGCTGCCCGTGAACCTGTGATTGAGCTGCTGGTGTGTGAGGGAAGCTTGCAATGCTGACACCTGTGAACCTGTGATGGAGCTGCTGGTGTGTGAGGGAAGCTTGCATTGCTGCTGCCTGTGAACCCGTGATGGAGCTGCTGGTGTGTGAGGGAAGCTTGCAAAGCTGCTGCCAGTGAACCTGTGATGGAGCTGCTGGTGTGTGAGGGAAGCTTGCAAAGCTGCTGCCAGTGAACCTGTGCTGGAGCTGCTGGTGTGTGAGGGACGCGTGCAATGCTGCTGCCCGTGCACCCGTGATGAAGCTGCTGGTGTGTGAGGGAAGCATGCGATGCTGCTGCCTGTGAACCCGTGATGGCGCTGCTGATGTGTGAGGGAAGCTTGCAATGCTGCTGCCCGTGCACCCGTGATGGAGCTGCTGGTGTGTGAGGGAAGCTTGCGATGCTGCTGCCAGTGAACCTGTGATGGAGCTGCTGGGGTGTGAGGGAAGCTTGCGATGCTGCTGCCCGTGAACCTGTGATTGAGCTGCTGGTGTGTGAGGGAAGCTTGCAATGCTGACACCTGTGAACCTGTGATGGAGCTGCTGGTGTGTGAGCGAAGCTTGCATTGCTGCTGCCTGTGAACCCGTGATGGAGCTGCTGGTGTGTGAGAGGAGCTTGCATGGCTGCTGCCTGTGAACCTGTGATGGAGCTGCTGGTGTGTGAGGGAAGCTTGCATTGCTGCTGCCTGTGAACCCGTGATGGAGCTGCTGGTGTGTGAGAGGAGCTTGCATGGCTGCTGCCTGTGAACCCGCGATGGAGCTGCTGGTGTGTGAGGGAAGCTTGCATGGCTGCTGCCTGTGAACCTGTGATGGAGCTGCTGGTGTGTGAGGGAAGCTTGCAATGCTGCTGCTTGTGCCGTGCATTGAAAGGGCAAAAAACTGCCAGGCAATGGATGGAATGCTCGAACGAATCCACTGCTCATAGGTTGCTTGTGTTCAGTGCTTGAAATGGAAAAACAGAAGTGCAGGTACTCTGTCCCAGAGTCCCTGCTTGTTTCTGAGAAGTGCTGGCACTCTCCAAGTAAAAAAACTACATCTCTCTTGAGAAGTGCCAGTACACTCCCTCTCAAAATAAAAAAGTGGCGGTTCCGCTTATCGGACAGTATCGGCCCATTTAAAACACTGCTTGTGTTGCAGTTGAGGGAGGACCTGACCTGGCAGATCGGGCTGGACGGTTCCCATGAGGCACAGGGTCAAGACTGATTTGCATATGACCATGTCTGAACTGGGGTGGGGTGGTGAGCAAAAAACAATTGCCAGTAGCTGACAATAATTCAAGCATTCCACCCATTACTTTATTTATTTTGTATTTGACGCCCTGAGTGTGCCAGGTATGCCCAGACATGGGTCCCTGGGCACTCTGTGTCACTGGAATCAAGCACTTCCTGGATGAAGAGCCCTAACTAGGGTGAACCTAGTCCTAGGTTGCTTGTGTTCTGGTTCAGGAGGACCTGGCCTGGCAGTTCAGACCAGGGCCGGACTGGCCATAGCGGGCACCAGGCAGTCCCCCGGTGCGCCGCACGGGTGAGGGCCGATTTTGGGCCCCTGGGGGTTGTTTTTGTCATAGCTGCAAAATGGGCCCTGTACCAAAATCGGCCGAAAACCGGCCCTGTTTTGGTTCCCAGTTCGGCCCTGGTTCAGATTGGACTGTGTCCATGAGGGGCAGGGCTGGCTTTAGGCTTCTGTCACAGCCACCCTTTAACATTGCCCTGCAAGCTTCCATAACCACTCTCTCTCAGAAGCGTTTTGGTGTCAGAGCACTTTCCATCAACACACTACATAGAGACATCATGGTTGGGCCTTCTCTTTAATAATCATAATTGATTTCTATGTAAATGAACCCTTTTTTCAACATTAGGATAATGATAGACAGGGAAAGAAACATAACGCTCTAATCTATACCTTGCAATGTGAGTTCAGCCCTTTGGTGATAGTTAATAGCTCACTGTTCTCTGTTAGGATTATAGCGTATAAACTGCAAGTAACAAAAGGATCTCTCTGACAAAAGCAGTAACCCACTGACCTATTTACAGTGTACGCACTTTGTAATCTGCATGGTGCGCGTACTTGGCAGCAGACATATCAACCCTCTGTGCTACCGTACAAAGAGTCCTTCAACCATCTAATCACTTTATTTCACATTTTAATAAAGAATGCATGAAAGTACAGATAAAAAATAAATATCATTACATATGATACTAGAAACCATAAATAGAAAAATGATTATAATACAAAGCAGCCAATGATCAATTAAGCAAAAAATGTCATATTAAAAACTAAAAAATAGCAGTCAGCATCTAGTTTCTAGGTAAACAATCATTATTAAATTCTATCAGAAATGTACTATAGAGCTTTTCGAGATCTTAAAGTTGCCATTAAAAATGAGGAGACAGCAAAACCCACAAACGCGGTTGCTAATTGATAAAATGTGGAAAGTGTAAGTGCGGAAGAACAAAGACATAAGTTAGTTAAAAGTGGCACAATAAAGTTATTTTTCTCTTGTGTATAAAAAGGACAATGAAAGAGAAAATGCTCAGTAGATTGCATTGCCTTATCTTTACAAGGGTAAGGGGGTAAATCATTTATAGAAAAAGCATTATTCGGGTGGCCCAACATTAACGGAATATAATTTAATCTGAATCTAATCAAGATATGGCAATGCTGCCTATTCTATACAAACACAAGGTAACAGCTAAGATCTAGGGGAGTGTAAGGTAGTCTGTCATAGATCCTAATAGATTGTTTGCCTCTATATCTTTTCCACCTTTCTGCTACTGCTTTCTTTATAAAAATATCTTTTAAATTTGCTTTAGGGAATTTTTGGCATACGGACGGCATGTTATATAAGTATGCAAGTCCCAAGGAGGCAAGGGTTTGACGAGCATATGAAAGCCAGGGGATTTTGTGGGCAAGATCTAGGTTCATAATATCTATTAGGGTCTTCTGATTTAAATCAACCAAGCTTCTTTTCCAGACAGAGAGCCATAGAGTGAGTGAGGCCAATTTGACAGCATCAGTGATAAAAGGCAGACTTAATTCCTTGTGAGCAATAAAATTATTGCCTGCTAAAGGGAGTGAGAGCAATCTTTTAACAAATTCCGGCCCGGAGGCGGAGTTTACGGCACGGAGGCGGAGTTTCGGGCTTAGGGGCGGAGGTTGCGGCCCGGAGGCGGAGCTTTTGGCCCAAAGAGGGAGCTTGCAGCCCAGAGGTGGAGATTTCAGCCATGGCTAAATCCCCACCTCCGAGACGGAAGCTCCGCCTCCAAGCCACAAGTTCCGCCTCCGGGCCGGAAGCTCCGCCTCTGGGTTGCAAGCTCCGCCCCCAAGCCAGAAACTCCACCTCCGGGCCAGAATTTCCGGCCCGAGTGCGGACGTAAAGTTAGTAGTCTTAAATCTATTCTGTGAATCCCGAAAGTAGTAAGTTCACTCTGTGAATCCCGAAAGTAGTAAGTTCACTCTGTGAATCCCAAAAGTAGTAAGTGCATTCTGTGAATACCAAATAGTAGTAAGTTTAGGATTTAGTCTTAAGTTTATTCTGTAAATCGGGCCCCTAGAGTTGCTATCCATATGATACTCCTTATGTGTATTTTATCCAGACTAAGTGATTGTTGGCCTCTATGTATGCACACAGTGATTTTATATATGCCCTATGACTGTTTTGTACTTTAATAAAAATGTTTTTTTTAAAAAAGGGGTGTTTCCAAAATGCGCTATTATCGCAAAGTGCAGAAGCTCATTTTAAATTGTCCCAGGCCTCAAATTTAAGCTGCTTCAACCTAGAAACTCTTGCAGATTTATAAGCATCCCTCAAAGTACGGATAAGGCCTCTATCCCTTGGTATAGTTTTAAGAGCTAACCATAGTTTGCTTGAGGCTGTGACACAGGACTTATCAAACCAACGACGCTGTGGGATGGCTCTTGCCGACAATGGGCGTGTCAGTTGTAACTTCATATTAATTAAAAGATTACTAAAAGCCTCAACTACCTGAGTTTGACCTGCCAAGGGGTCCAAGTAGAAATTAAACCCTCTTGATTTGCTGAGAGAAGATCCGCAAAAAACTTGATATAATCGACTCTGTCCCAATTTAGCGCAAAGCCATTTTTCCAGGCTAAAATAGGTTCGGGGACTCTAGATATTGGTTCATGCCAACATAAGGCACAGGGAAGCATAGCATGATGACTGAGGGCTGTGAATTGTGGCTCTAAGTCTATAAAGCGTATTTCAAGGGTGTCTGTGGGGATAATAAAGTCGTTTGTGGAGGAATACTCTGCTCTAAAGAATGTAGGGAACAGCTGCCCCAGAATTGAATCTAAATCATTAGGAACCTCCAGTTGCCACTTTATCACAATGGTATTTATGACATCACCCTGTAAATCATGCTGAAAATGTATAATAGAATCTTCTCTAAAATCCACTATCCCACATGTTTCTTTAGTGTTTTTTGAACACGCCTTTAAATTAAAGTCTCAGAGCTAGATGAATTTCAAAGGATTAGGATGGGACTCCACTGGATCTTCTAGTAGCTTGTCTAAATGCTTAGGGACCACATTGGGGTTACGGAAAGTATTATTATTATAATTGTTTACCAACAAAAAATCACAGGAGTCATAACCTTTAATTATTAAAATATGAAAATAGGGAGATATATTTATAACATTTTAAATATTGAATACAACTGATTTAGAAATCAGTGTGAGCAAACCCCCTCTAAGTCTCCCCCGTGGTGGGTATTGCTAGTGTTTGAAACAAGCGATGCCCATTAATGGAGACTGATTCAGTCTCCCAGGTTTCTTGTACGCAGATAATGTGAAAGTCAGTAATGGTGGAAAGCCATTCTGCGTTTTCTCGCTTGCTATTGTAGCCTGCTATATTCCAGGACAGTAGTGTGTCAAATAAGAAGTTTGTATCTTAATGAATACCCTGGGACACTGGGTGAGGTAAAACTGTGGGATCATGGCTCTAAATAAAGTGTGGATTCAGTACCCCCTGAAGTGACAAATAATCATCATTTACAGCGCCCCCATTTGTGTTGGGCGTCCCCTGTCTGCAAGTACATACCTGTTCTTAAAAACTCACTTATGGGACTCCTCCTACCCGGTAATCGCACACTATAACCCACACCAATGAATTTACACCTCATTTCTTTTCTTTCCTCTCACTCATACCCTTGCACGGTTTCTTGAGGTCTTAGGCGTCTTTTTCTCAATTATGTACACTTACAATTTTTATTGTGATCCAGCGCCTTGAGACCCTACGGGTATGTAGCGCGCTCTATAAGTGTCACTGATTGATTGATTGATTGATTACAGCCTTGAAAAAGCCCTGGCGCAATTCGCCATAGGGGCGAAACACGTGTCGGCTGTCCACGCTTTTATCCACACTAATAAAGCAACTTTTCTACAAAACAAGGACTCCTTTGATTACATTTAAATAATACAGGATTGAGCCTAAGGACACTACGATGTAATGCCTAACACACTCATCATCCCCTTCAAGCGCCCCCATTTGCCCCTAGCTCCAGTGCCATGTGGGATGACTGATTAGCTGGTAAAAGTCAATCACAGGAATCCAAACCTGAGAGGGGGGCAAACATGTTATAAGAGAGACAATCTTGATGATTTATGTGATTCGACAAAAGAGGTATTATCGCGAACAGGGAGAACCATACTGCTAGTAGGGACCGACCCAGATTGCAGGCGGTCTAGACTCATGAAGAACCGGGGGAGAAGGAGCTAGAGGGCGTACAATTCAGATATCTAATCACCTGTGGAACGTCTCTGGCGCTTGTTTTCGTTGAACTGACATTAGTTTGAGGCGTTGTAGTACCGGGCGTTATTGACGCCCCAGAACCAGGTTTGCCCGCAGTTAAATGACTTCCTGCCCGTGAGTGCAGAGGAAGAGCATTAGAAAGAATTTCTGGGTGTTGTAAAACATCATTAACAAGAGCAGTTTTTTGATTAGAAACAGAACCGTGATTCAGAAGCTCTTGTAATTTCTGTTCGATGGAGTCCAAACGGGACAAAATTGGTTGAAACAAAGGGGATAATAAAGCATAAAGATCCTCTGGGTCCGAGATAAGATCGGGTTGACGGAGTCCAAAACTAAAGTTGACGAGGGATTGACTTCCTTGTCTTTTTAGTTTTAGAGGGGCTGACTCGTTATATGGGCCTTTTTTCCTCTTTCCATTTGCGGCGCTAAAATGGTAGGTTTCGTTATAAGAGAGGTAGTAATTGGTATGGAATTAGCCATAGCTTTTTCTGTGGCATTATCCGTTGAAGGCAACGGCACCTCTGAAAGCGAGCTACCAGCTTCCAGAAGTCCCGGGCCCAATATTCCAGAATTAACATTAGACTCAGGATCAAGAATCGCGCCTCAGAGCCCTCCAGTGAAGCACAGGCAGCAGCACCCAATGAGAGCCTTCGCTCTGCAATGGCAATCTCCATAGAAATGGCATTAGTAGCTTTAGTTAGAAATGAATCCAAGGTGGCTATAGTTACCCCAGGGGTACCCGTAGCTGTAAGCTTCTTTTTCACCATCCCAGCTAAACTTTTGCTGGATAACAGGTGTTAGATGAGTGGCCTCCGGGCGCTGCGGGAGGACGGGGGCCTCAAAATATGCCTTTTGGCACATGGGCAGCGTCTCCTGCGTGTGGTGAGTTTGTGGAAAACGTGTAATATTTTACTTGGCATAAGCTGCAGCCATTTTGACTGTGATATCTATTTAGGTTTCCTTCATAATTCTTTCGTCCTTACACTCTGCCTGTGCTATCTGTTTTAGTTTACTTCCTGACTAAAAGCAATGAACGTGCTGAGAGTTTGTAGCTGCCAGTACACCTGCTATCTGTCAATCATTTAATTTACTATCCAAAACCTTCAGTAGTATCCACGGGGACTGCAGTTGGAATAGTAAATTAAACTATTCACTATCCAGCGCCCCCAACGCAAGTCGTTGTAACGACTTGCGTTGTAAAAGTTGCGTGGTAAAGGCATGCGTTGTAAAAGCATGCGTAGTAACGACATACCTCCCTTCCTGAGCGGCGCCTCATTGCCTACTTGCAACTATTCTCTGACCCTCAAAGCAGGGTCATAGAATAGTTACAATTAGGCAACGAGGTGCCTGTCCCAACAATTAAACCTCAGCAGGAAGCACTTACAGATAAAAAAAAAGCAGGTGCCCGAGTTGAAGCTCAAATTCAGTAACGCATTATAATCAGCCCAAGAATCTAGTGAGCACGGTCGATGCTAGGCAGGTGAGCTTTCTCCCCAGATCTACCGTCTACAATTAGGTGTAATCCGTGATGGGGGTCTAGGCATCCACAAGTTTCTCGAGCGCAATCCCCCTGTACTTCCAGTGACCAGCACTTACTGCTTTCTCCTCATTTGCTGCTCTGATCGGTCTCTGACCCTTTATAAACGGGAGGCATGTGAACTCGGACAGAAGCCCCGCCCGTTTGGCCCCTTCCCACACGCACTAGGCTATGCAACCTCTTCCCTCCCTTTCCCCCTTTGTGATTAACAGCTCACTTGAGGGACCTCGGCGCCTATGGGCGCGGTGGCAAAGTTACAGACACACGTGGTCACTGTAGACAACTCTTCTGGGCCTTTACACAGCTGTAGTGCAGAAAAAGCACAATACATTTATCCAACGAGGTAGCACATACTGCTTTCTCCTCATCTGCTGCGCTGATCGGCCTCTGACCTTTATAAAGAAGAGGCATGTGAACTCGCACAGAAGCCCGGCCCCACACACACTAGGCTATGCAACCTCTTCCCGCCCCTTCCCCCACTGTGATGGACAGCTCACTCGAGGGACCTCGGCGCCTATGGGCACAGTGGCAAAGTTACAGACACACGGGCTCACTGGAGCCAACTCTTCTGGGCCTTTACACAGCTGTAGTGCAGAAAAAGCACGAAACATTTACCCAACGAGGTAGCACTTACTGATTAGCCAGTAGAAAGTACTCCAGTTGAGTATAGTGTGCAATTGCAACAAAATCCTTGATTTCGCACGGAAATCGGCGAATTCGCAGATTTTTTTTGCAAATTCGCGTAAATTTGCGACCCGCGAATTTGCAAAATTCGCCCATACTTAGTGCTTACACTGCACAAAACCTGTATAAATGACATGTGTTCTGTGACTTCAATGCACTGCCTCAGGCAGCACTTGAAAGTGCTGTGTGGACGTGGTCCCACTCATGAGTGATTAATAAACTTGTTATTTGAATTCCAGCTTCAGTGCCAATCTCTATTTTGTTGGTCTATGGACCCCTGCACCGGTGTGCTCATTAAAAGGCACATTGCCACAAGTTGGTCAGCCTGCCGGGATATGTAGTTCCCCACTTCTCCTCCTGGAAAGTGCTTAGTGCAAGTCAAGAGTCAAAACTTCTAGTAAACAAACCTCTGATCTCTCTCTAGGAAGAACGTTAATCATCAGAGCTTTCTTGACATTTATATTGTTGTATGAACATTTCTGGAGGCCAGGATCATGGTAGCAGGTGCTTTAAAAACCATAAAATACTTGCAAACACGAACCCATACCCGAAGTCAGCACCCGGTGGGATCACACCGGTCGCACTGTCCTCGAGTTCTGGACAAAGCTGATTTGCATCTGGCTGGAACCCGACTAAGGTGGCATGGTTGGCAAAAAGCACGTGATTGGCAGTGGCTGAGATTAATTCAAGCATTCGATCCATCACCTTGTTGTTTGTTCATTTAAGGGAGTGTGTGTGAGGGAAGCTTGCACTGCTGATATCAGTGCTTTTCCTCTTTGTGCATGTCATAGGGACCTGGCCTGCGCTGCTACTGGTGCTAGGTGGGTGTGTGTGTGTGTGTGGGTGTGAGGGACATTTGCACTGCTGCTCCTCTTGCTGTCTTTGTACATGTCGTAGGTGCCTGCGGCTGCTTGTGCCAGACCAGTGTGTGTGAGGGACGCTTGCATTGCTGCTACCCATGCCATTTCTCTTTGTGCATATCATAGGAACATGGCCTGTGCTGCTGCTGCTGGTGCTAGATGGGTGTGTGTGAGGGATGCTTGCACTGCTCCTACCCATGCTGTTTTTCTTTCAGCATGTCATGGGAGTCTGACCTGCATTGCTGCTGCCGGACCAGTGTGTGTGAGGGGCGCTTGCACTGCTGCTACCCATGCCATTTCTCTTTGTGCAGGCGTAGGAGTCTGGCCTACTCTGCTGTTGCTGGTGCCAGACCGGTGTGCCTGAGGGACGCTTGCACTGCTGCTACCCTGCTGTCTCTGTGCATGTCATAGTACCAAGCCTGCACAATGGCTGCTGGGCCTGCTATGAGTGCGAGAGGAGCTTCAGAGTAAGTTGTTTGTGACTTCCCTCCTATGAGTGACACTTGGCCTGCTGTGAGTGATGCATGCTCTCCTACCACAGGGGGCATAGAAGAGGACACTAACAACCGTACATCCACCTACAAAAAGCTCCACTAACACAATGGGTACGATGTGCAGGAAAAGGGGGGATGGGTTTTATTTACACATCTTGTGTGAAGCCTAGGATCACTCTGTTCGTCCAGCTCTTCTAGACGACAAAGGCTCACACCCAGAGAAAACAAAAAGAACTTATTGATGGACGGAGTGCTGAACAATGCAGACATTCACCCGAGAACAGAGATTTGAGTTAAATTCATTGGGCCTCATTTATGAGGCTGTGCGTCACTTTTACGCCACCGGTGCGTCACTTTTTGTGACGCACCAGTAGCGTAAAAAATGCGCCCTGTTGCGCCATATTTACAAAGTGAGGCATCTAGGTAGATGCGTCACTTTGTAAACCCCTGTGCCCCATTATACCTGTGCCAGGTATAATGTATGCAAGGGGGGCGTTTTGACGCAAGAAAGGGTCATGGAAGTGACGCAGTGACTGCGCCACTTCTAGGACACAAATGCGTCAATTTCTTATTCCTGCCTCACAGCAGGTGTAAGACTGACACAGGCCCTTTCACATGGGGCTTACCCCATGTGAAAGGACACATTGCTGGGGTTGCGTCACTTTTGTGACACACTCCAGCAATGCGTCACTTTTGCGCCTACAGATACGGCAGAAATACTGACGTATCTGTAACTCCTTGCGCCATGATGCGTCATACTGTAACTATGACGCATCATTGGTGTCGCAAGGAGGGCGCAGTGAAAAGTGACCCTGTTTTCACGCAGCGATGCGTCACTTTTCATAAATGAGGCCCCCTGTTCTTTAGCTCACGTCGCCACCCCAGTTCAGACCCAGCCATACACAAATCAGTCTTGACCCTGCTCCCCATGGGAACTGTCCATCCTCACCTGCCAAGCCAGGTCCTCCCTGGACCGAAAACAGGCATCCAGGGACCGGGGTCAGGGTATGATCCCTCATCAGCCCGGCTAGCTTGAATCCAGTGGCACAGTGAGCATGGTACCTACGTCTGGGCATACCCTCCCAGCTAACAAGAGCAAAAAGAACAGATGATGTATGAAATGCTGAACAATGCAAACAGTCACCCCTATTCACAGATCTGGGTTTTGTTTTTGTTTTTTAACTTTATTTATTAATTTCCACAAAACAAAAGGCAGACAACATAAGACATGTAGGAATATATCGAAAATTAGAAAATTGTCATTGCATAAATACATATCAGAGATTGCAATATACAAGAAATACAATTAGACTTGATAATACATCAATCACTGGAGATTGCAGTCAATGATGGGAAAAGCATTGGGTGGGGGAGGGAATACCCTACACAATAGTGTATGGGCTGGTAGAATATAAAGGGGGTATGGCAGCGGGAGAGGGAGGTATTGAGCTCTGGAGGTCAGACACCAGAGAGAGCATATAAGTCCGGAGGGGTTGACAAATATCTATAGGTCTGGCCATGGGAGGTTGTGGTGTAGCATAAACTTCACTTGTCAGGTCACAGTTTGTCATGCTCTGTAGCCAGGCCTTAGTAGTGGGACATTTTGCGCTGCTCCAATGAAGCGCAGTCTCTCTCTTTGCTAGCAGCAAAGTGATGGCCGTGAATCTACGGATGTTCTTGGGGATGGGTGCTACATGACCCAGGATTGCCATCAGAGGAGAGAGATCTAGGGGCATATTACCTAGAAATAGCGATATTTATCGCTAAGCAGGGTTAGTGGGAATAATGTTATCGCCGCGCTACGACGATTTTTATCGTTGAGATACCTTGCTATGATCAAGGTTTATCTCAGAAACGAAAAAAATCATTCGAAATGTGTGAATATCGCTGGAAATACAGCGATATTCACACATTATCGTGACAATGTTCTTAGCCATGTTATCCACCTCGCATTGGATAACATGGCTAAGAACTGCTCTGGGCAGGTGTTAGCTTTTGGAGATATTCGCGGTTAGCGCGAATATTTCCAAAACTACGCCTTTGTAGGTAATAGGAGATACCGATGTCAGCGACTGTTTTCAGTGGCTAACATCTTGGCACGCCCACTTTGCATGTCATTAGCGATAAATATCGCTGACATGCAAAGCGGGCCCCAAGATGCTCGCTATAGCTTATTAGCTGTCGCTAACTGGGGTTAGCGACAGCTTGGTAATAGGGCAATCAAATTATCACCGCTTTAGCGGGAAAAAGTTCAGCTAAAGCGGCGATAAGGGCCCTTGGTAATATGCCCCCCAGAGTTAGTGAAATCGTGTGTGAGAGGGTGCTAAATACATCAGACCAGAATATGTCGATAGGTGGACAAGCCCCAGCCAAGTGGGGGAAGTCTACCTCAGGGAATTTGCATTTAGGACACAGGAATGACCTGGAGGGGTCAAGTTTGGTGAGGCCAGTTTGGTCGGGTGTGGTGTAAGATCTGTGTAAAAACCAAAAGTGAAGTAGCTTATGATGATGTTTGGGAGATATAAATTTAGTTTGTACACAGCAGTACGACCTGTCACAGTCGGAGAGAGAATGACCCAAATCCTCTTCCCATTGGCGTTGAACGCTACTGTCAGAGGGGGTCTGAGTGCCATGCAGGCGTGGTAGAGTTTGGTTACCAAATGAGATCCATCAGAGTGCATTATTAACAAAGTAAGAGGAGGGAAATACTCTGGGGCGAGAGGGTAAGAGGGGATGAAGGAACGTAATGTCCCATGTAGCCTGCGAAACACAAATCGGCGGATCTGATATCTACGGAATGGGTTAGCACATGTCCGTCCGGAAATATGTCATCGAGTGTGTGGAGGTCATGTCTAGTCAAAGTGCGGTGGACAAGTTTTTCGAGTGTCAGAGGCAGCGATGGGTTTTGCCAGAGAGGATCCTCAAAGGACAATAAAAAATCATAGCCTAGGACCCTACTAAATTTCTGCCAGGCCTAGCATGTAGTAGAAATGGTCTGGATATCTGTAGGGTCTAGCTTGAGACCCTGAAGCAACAGAGCATCTAGGGGCGTTGGATCTGCCAGGTTCCCTTCTGGTTTAGCATAAGGTATATGGTGTCCAGATGGTGCCATTGGTATGCAAACTGGGCCTAGGCCACCAGCAAATACGTTTTAAAATCTGGGACTGCGAAGCCGTCCCGGTCATATGGAAGGATGAGGGTATTCTAAGCAATACGAGGCCTGCGACTGGCCTAGATCGGTTTGAAGAGGAGACTACACAAAGTGGCAAAAAAGGAGTTAGTCAAAGGGATGGGAAGGGAAAAAAATAAAATAAAACAGGGAAGGGAAACCATTTAAATAATGGCAATACGGTCTGCCATAGAGAAAGGAAGCTGAATCCAGTGCTCTATTTGGACCACAAGTCTGTCGACAGCAGGACCATAGTTAAGACAAATCACTTGTTCTTTCAACCTATGCAAAATGACACCCACATTTTGTGTGATATCTGCACACCATGTAAAGGAATATTTGCAGGGGGAGGGATGGTGACATCAGTGAGGGGGACCAGTTCTGACTTTGCCCAATTAATGTGTAGACCAGAAAGGCCGTAAAACGGAACAATTTCCTGGACTAAGGAGGCTAAGTTGACCGAGGGATGCCGAACAAATAATAAAATATCATTAGGATACATATAAATGAGCAGTGAACCATATTTAAAATGGAGGCGATGATGCCAGTGGTTTTCCTGGAGGTGGCGAACCAAAGGGTCCATAGTTATAATGAACAATAGGGGAGAAAGAGGACACCCCTGCCTGGTGCCCCTGGACATGGCGAAGGGCTCAGAAAGCGATCCATTTACCCGTATGCGGGCTGGTTAGCTACAGTGTGACAGCCTACTAAACAAGTGAGAAATTGTAATAAATGCAAAGAAGTCATTGAGCAGTTTAGCCAGGAGTGAGTAGGTCAGTGCTAGCCAATATGTTGAGGTCCTGGGAGGAGCACTCTGGGGTGGTGCAGGATAAATGCGGTCCACTAGGGCCTAATTGTTTGCAAAAAGAGACCACCTTCATTGGGTTATGGAAAAATCAGGCCTTACTGTCTACAACCACCCAGAAGGTTGCTGAATACAACATACCTTACTTGAATCCGCTCTTGCAAAGTTGGACTTTTGCATCATTAAACTTCTTCCTTGCATCCGGGATGGCAAGTGTAAAGTCAGGGAAAATAGAGATCGTGGTGCCCTGATATTGCAATGTGCAATGTATATGGCAAAGCGAAGGATAGTGTTGCTGTCTCTATAATTCAAGAGGTGAGCCACAATGGGGCGAGGTGACTTTCCCAGAGATAAACAGGGACCCGACGATCTGTGGGCCCTTACAACAAACGTAGACGTGAAATGTTGGGAGCCCAACAAATCGGTGAGCAGAGATTCTAACAAATGGCCAGGGTGCCCTATGTTAGTGGATTCCGCAAGGCCACCTATGCGAATGTTGTTCCGGCGCGAGTGCACCTCAGGGTCCTCATTTTCAATAGCCACTGTTTTCAGGAGACACTCCATCATCTCCAATCATCGGGTCAAGGAAGTCACGCCATCCTCAAGGTTGGACATGCACTCCTCAGTTGCATCGAGATTAGTGCAGTGGTGCTTCAGGTGTTCTCCAAATTGATCAAGCTGAGCAGTGAGGGTGTTGAAGCAGGCATCAGTTGCGCAGTAGCCAGCCCGGAGTTCCGCCATAATAGCCGCAGTACCCTCTGGGGGTCAGGGAGTTGAGCCTCACCATGCCCATCCTCTACATCAGAAGGGGGTGTCAGACCTCCCTGTCGATTGGCACGTTCATAGGTAAGTTTGCATTGTTTGGGGTCACCGCGACCCATGGCAAATGAATCCCTGGTGCACCACGAGGGGAATCAGCAGTAGAATTAATAGGCGACTTGCGTAGGGGGAGACAAAGATAGTGGAGAAAAGACCAGTATATTGAAGGCTGTAGGTAGGCCCAACAAAGCACCTCCAAGCCCATAGCTGGGGGCATGGTGCTCCCAAGCCAAAATAAAAGTCGGAGTACTTGCAGCAAAATGAGGCAAAAGCAAGGTAAGTCACTGAAGCACTCCCCAACCAACACAGGAGCAGCAGACGGTAAGAAGGCAGCAGAGCAAAGGTAAGCCAAACCTTGGGGACAGCAGGCCAAGTGTGAGGTGATGAGACTCTCCAGTGTGTTGTGGTAGATTGGAGGGACGACAGCCGGGGAAGGCAAAGATACAAAGAATATAGAGGAGGTTAAAAACTGTAGGGCAGTTTATAAAGCAGCAATCACCAACAGGAAGAAGTAATTAAGGAAAGGGTTGTGGGAGGACCTTCTGATGGCCGGTACAATGAATGACAGCACCTTGCTCTGTAAAGCTATCAATCATCCTTTTTTTAAAGGTCTCAGCCCAGGCCTGAGAGGAACATGTTTCTGCTTCGTACCAGGGGGATTGTTTTGTCTATGAATCTTCTCCTCCGGTTCAGAGTGCAGATTTATTGATGCGATATGGAGAGGTGAGAGATGCAATTGTATTTCTACCACGGAGTAAGGCTCCCGGGGCGAATGGGGTTCCAGGTCACTTTTTAAGTCATGGGTGGACCTCTCAGCATCCCTTCAACCTCTCTACCTTAATGTTACTATCAGTAGCTCACTCCCGGAGTCCTGGTGAAATTTTGTCATTGTACCCATCTAGAAGAAGGGGAATCAGAGTGACCCTTCCTGCACATTAGTCTAATAGAGGTTGCGGTAAAAATTATAGGAAGGGTCATACAGAAAAGAATAACCCATGGGCCAAGGAACAGAACATATTGAATATCCTATATGGGTTTCGCTCTGAGAGGGGCCTGGCAGTTCGGGTTGGACTGTTCCCAGGGGAAGCAGGGTAAAGACTGATTTGCAAATGGCTTGCTCCAAACTGGAATGGCGTGGTGAGCAAAAAAACAATGGATTTAGGCTCAGATCTTTGTACTGGGGGTGAGTGTTTGACATTGGTCATCATTTCATCCATCATTTTTAGTCTGTCCGGTATTAGGTTTAAACCTATAATAATTGATAAAACCCACCATAAGGGAAATAGCCCTCACCTGTGTAAACATATACACACTGAAAAAATACCTGTACAACCACAAACGAAATGCTATTCAAAGAAAGGAAAAGGAGAGTGAAAGGGTCATTTTTTCTTCCTGAAGGGGCTAATACAATGCTTGAGTTTTGTTGTTTAGGGATGTCACAAAAAAATTGTTTCTACTTCCTTTTGCTGTTTCAATTTTGAGGTCTGTGGTCTAAAGATGCAGGGTTTAGAAGAATGTTTTAGGTCTTGTTTCATTATTTTATAAATTGTAGAGAGAATCAGGAAATATAAAAATATATTTGATATTTTGGCTGCATTTGATTCTTTCACTGATACGTAAAATGGCTGGTTTCATAAGAATCTTTCCCAATATGTGGCATCACATTTACCCACAAAGAATGGGTAAAAACCCTTGATGCTTTAGCCCCCATTTTCTAGTGAGTCAGTTTCGATAGTAGATGAATTGCCAACATCTCAGCCTTTAAACATTCAGTGCAAGGTATAGTGACAAGTATATGTGGAAAGAGTGCTTTCACCAAGCATCTGGGATAGTGGTGAAAACATGACACCAGGCTTTTGGAAAACATGGAAGGCAGTGTCACTTGGAATGCTGTTGCAAAAAGGTTCTTTCCAAGTTCAACAAAGATTGGAGTGATATTGTTTATATTTGTAGTAATTCAGCTACGTATAAGAAAAGGTTGTGCGATGACTAACCCAGAGTGAAGCTTGCGGCATGCAGCTACGTGGACTTCCACAGAGCTGGGGGGAAACTCCGAGGTATTCCGCTTGTAGGAGAGTAGGGTCTGCTATCCTATGGTCACCCCAATTTTTGCTTTTTGCTTCACTGGTTTTCGACTTACTGAGGCTGTGGGCCTGCTAATCAGACCCCCAGCCTGCTGTTCTCTCTCTAAATTTATAATACATGTGCTATAGGTACATACCACAATTGGAAATGGACTCCTTGTCAGCCCCTGTACCATGCACTATAGGTGCCCAGGGCATAGGTGCCACCAAGGCCTACCAGGGGCTGAAGCATAGCTTTTGCCACCCCTGGCTGGTTCTTAAATTGACACAACTGGCTGATCACTCAGCTGGGGCAAGTGGGTGTAATCACCCCTTGCTTAGATATAGTATACCTATATCTAAACCTATATCTGGACACATATATAGCCTGTAAGCCACTCCTATGGAAGGCCTCATCAATCCTGGAGGCAGAGTGCGTGGTTTTATGTGAGATGGTGCTCTGGCATGAGCTGAGCCTGTCTGCAGCTGTCGGGAACAACTCCCTAAGCTGATCCGGGATAATGCCATACCATATACTCTTAAGCGCATTATAATCCTCGCGGTTATATAGCAACTTTGGTTTGGCTTTATCAAAACATGTCGTGTAAGGTGTCATACGAATTGGAATACTATCCCCTCGCCAGTTCTGGCGACGGGGATAGCATTCCACCCTTCTAGAGGGAGAAGACATGTTACTTTACTGAAACGCGGTTGATTTAAAATGAGCCTCAGATCCACAAAATGGATGCCCCTGCCACAGACACGGGTCTGACCTCCTGCTGCTGACCGAAACCCGGCAGAGGAGGCCTGGACAAAGAGTTTCCTGTCACAGGGCGGTGTCAAACCACCCCAGACAGGAGATAGTGGATTGGAGTAGGGAGGTTTCAATAGAAACCAGACACTGCCTGGGGAGCACAAGGCTGCCCCTTGCAGGATCCGGCCAAACCGGTTCTGGGGCCTCCAAGCCCCTGTCCCAGCGCGGCCAGGATCAAAGGAGAGGGGTGTAACCACCCCCTTCCTGGGTCCCACCCATAGGAGGGGACCTAGCAGGATGTCCAACCCCCTAGATTCGAATAAGAGGGGGAGCAGTCCCAACGGACCTCAGATCATCCTGAAGAAACATAAGAAACGAAATCTGGACCCTTCGACTTTCTACACGACGTGAGAAGACTGAAGAATCTCCCTTGTGGTCAAGGAGTGACCACCCTGTGCAAACAGGCACCATCCAGCCCTCGACCCTTGCTTTGTTGCAGTTCCCGCCGGAACTCGAGCGACAGAGATCGACGAGATCAAGCTTGCCTGCCTTCTACCTGCCCGATCCACAGTCCCTGCAGAGCTGAGACCCGTGGAGGCGACCGGAAGCGTGGGGCACGCCATCTTGAAAAGGCCACGAGACGCTGACCGTGCGGCCCACGAGTGACCCTCGAAGCTGTACACCGGGGTTTGAGAAGCCCCAGCCCCGAGCTCCACTTGCACCAAAGCTCACCCCTCCACACTCGACGAGTGCTGCGTGGGGCCCTTCTGCTTGTGTGCGCTCGACGCGTTGGCCCGGTCACTTGCCAGCTGGCTTGTGGCCCCTGTGCCGACGAACTTCGAAATACGACTTGCTTTTCTGGTTGCTCCAGATCTGCACCAGCTCCTGTGAAAAGGAGCACCCACTCTGACCCTCCTGGTTCGAGTGATAAGCAATCTCCCGGTTCCGCGTGGATTGCTTTTGCCAAGTGCTGTTTGCTACAATCTTCAAGCCAACGGTGCTGACGGCGAGAGCCTACGTGGGACAGATCGTGACCTGCTCCTGGACGTCGCAGATGCCCCAGAGCCCACGTGACAGCGGAGAGAAGCCTATCGACAACCGCCTGATTGCGCCCGACATTGCCTGGTTCCGTCCTGGTTCCACCCTGGTCACTGCTGAGTGACCCAGACTCTGTCCCCTCTGCTTTCAGGTACTTTTCTACATCGATCCACCCTTGGATCGCACCGGACACTTCTGCTTCACAGCGCCTGCAGCTGCAACAGCTCCAAGCACCCAGAACCTGCGTGACAGAACCCGACGCCACTTCGACCCTGTGCACCCACGGCCTGTGGGTGAGGTAACTTTGCAACGCCGGTGTCTTTACACTGGCACACACCTCTAGGGTCTGTGTCTAAAGTTTTGTGTGCCTAGGTTCAGCGGAAGTATCTTTTTATTCACAGTAACTGACTTTTACGCACCATTGACAGTGCATTGGTGCGCGCTGCACTTTCCGTGCTGCATCCGTCTCCTGTGGGCTACTCCCGACTTCTTCATTGCTTGTCCTGACTGCTCCCAGCGAATCTCTAGGCCCTAGGCCTAACCATTGTTCGTAAAGTGTTACTTATACCACTTTTTTGATATATGGTCTGAGTGGCCCCCCGCCCTCAGCCATAATTGTGCCAACTTTATATGTGTAACAGTGCTTTTGATTTAACGCTTGTGCCCCTTTCCTCATAAAGAGTACTGGGGAGTAATTTAGTAATAAATACATATATTTTTATAATATATACTTGTGTGGTGTCCTTTCATTTGATTACAGGATTGTATGTGGTAAAACAAGCTCGCTTAACACGACCTCTTAAGTTAAGCCTTTAAGGCTGCTTAGTCCATGCTACCACTAGGATAGCTTGTCTACAAGGTTGACTTACAACCTGACATCTTTGGGGTTTGTTTGGACTGATAACCAGTGGTTCCAGAATTGGAAACACTACCTATCAGGCCAACTTCTCACATTGGTGTGCAGCGGTGCGGATTTGAGCTTGCTGTTTGTTTTACCATTGCAATCTTTATCAAATTGAAAGATCACATCAAGTACCTCTAGGTACATATAAATCAAAAGCTTAGCATATTAAGTTCTACTGAACTTAGTAGTTGTAGATTAAAGGGATTAGCACACCCTGACTACAACTCACTAGCAAGGTACAGTAGGAAACCACTTAGTGTAGGTAAGTGCACCACTTACACCTCACTAGCAGTCATGTCTGATACAGAAAGAGCCTCAGGCTCTGCTCCTGTAATAGTTGATCCTATAGGGACAACATCCAGATATGACAACCTTAGCCACAAAGACCTGAGTGCCTTGTGCACAGCCAGGGGGCTAAAAAAGGGCAGAGGCCCTACCATTCCTTCCCTAATAGCTCTCCTAGCAAAGGATGACCTAGATAAGGAGAGTCAGACTCCCTTAGACACAGAGGAAGGGATAAACTCCCCTGAGAATGAGGATCTTCAAGAAGGAGTAGAGGAGGAAGAGGAAGACCCAGAGGAAGGCTCTGATGTAGATGAGCCTGAAGATCAGGATCAGGTGGGAAACCAGGTACAGGTTGCCAGGCTTAACCAGGCCAACTTGGACCTACATGGGAATGGAGGGGGCCAGCACCACTCCAGATCTCATAACCAAATTCTCCCAGGTAATAGAAGGGAGAGATCTCTGTCAAGGGACTCTCACCTTTCTAGTGCCTCAAGAGAATCTCAAAGAGGAATGACTTCCTCCCAGAGAAAAGAGCATAGGGCCAGGATGAGGGCTGTCCAACTCCAAATAGAAAGGGAAGAGGTAGCCTTGGCTCAAGCTAAACTTGCTTTAGCAAGAGAGAAAAAATTGTGTGGCTTAGATGCCACTGGTGGCAGCAAAGTTCCTAAAGAAAAAGACAGGGCCTATGACAATAGAAACCTGACAAAAATTGTGCCCCCCTACAAGGAAGGGGATGATATCCACAAATGGATGACTGCTCTTGAGAGGGCCTGCATGGTACAGCAGGTCCCTGAGGATCAGTGGGCAGCAATTTTATGGTACTCCTTTTCTGAGAAAGGGAGGGACAGGCTCCTCACTGTTAGACCTGAGGATGCCAAAAACTACTCTGTTCTGAAGAGTGCTCTTATTGAAGGGTTTGGCCTAACCACTGAGCAATACAGGTTGTTGTTCAGAGACACCCAAAAAGCACAGACTCAGGACTGGACTGATTTTGTAGATTGTGCCACTAAGGCTCTGGAGGGTTGGCTGCAGGGAAGTAAAGTTTCAGACTATACAGGATTGTACAATCTTATGATGAGAGAACAGATCCTTAATAACTGTCAGAACCAGCTGTTGCATCAATACCTTGTTGACTCTGATTTGACCTCTCCCCAAGAATTGGGAAAGAAGGCAGACAAATGGGTCAGAACAAGGATTAAGCAGAAAAACCAGAACCAAGGTGACCAGAAGAAAACAGACCAGAAGGGTGGGAATCAGAAAGATAAAGAAAAGGACCAGAAGTCTTCAGGCCCCCAAACTAGCAATAAGGAGGGGGGTTCCCAAAATGGAAACAAGAAAAAGAAGAATGATGGCCCAAAGAAACCTTGGTGTAATACCTGCAAATCAGTTTCACACTGGGGCAGTGAATGCACTAAGAAAAATCCAGTCCCCACCACTGCAGCTCCTAAAGCAACTGCACCCCCTAGTACAGTCAGCAGTGGTGGTACACAGCCAAAGGGTTTAGTAGGGTTGACCCTGGGTACTGAGGTGGAATCTGGCCTAGTCAGAATCCCCACACAGGCAGTTCTCCTATATGATGTGGACATATCTTTGCCCACTGCAGTAAGCCCCAGTAACCTGGGCAAATATAGGCAGACTCCCTTAATTAATGAGAAACTGGCTCAGGCCTACAGGGACACTTGTGCCAGTGTCACAATGGTGGCACCTGGCTTTGTGGACCCTGGACAAATTGTACTAGGTGAAAGTTACCTAGTGACCAATGCAAGCAACTCCACTACTTCCCATAGTGTGGCTGTTGTGAACTTCTCCTGGGGAGGGGTAGATGGCCTAAAGAAAGTTGTTGTGAGTGCAGACCTCCCAGTAGACTGTCTGTTAGGCAATGATCTTGAAAGCTCAGTTTGGTCAGAAGTGGAGTACAGGACTCATGCAGAAATGCTAGGGATTTCAGCTCATGTCCTTGCAGTGACAAGGTCTCAGGCTAAGAAGTGCCTTCCTGAACCAGTGGTGGATCTTGAAACAATAGACCAACCACAACCCAAGAGGAGGAGCAATAGGGTTAAGGCTGTGCCTTCCCACTTGCCCCAGGTTGAGGATCAGGTTTCACAGGAAACTGATTCTGCAGTCCAAGAGGAGACTGTCTCTGAGGAGCTTGAACCTGATCAGGTTGAGTTTCTGGGGACAGGGGGACCCTCAAGGGCAGACCTGGGGCAGGCCCAATTAGATTGCCCTTCACTTGAACCCCTCAGACAGCAAGCTGCTGCTGAGGCTGCAGGGAATGCTCAAGGTACCCATAAAGTGTATTGGGATGAAGGACTCCTTTATTCAGAGGCTAGAGACCCCAAGCCTGGCACAACCAGGAGGTTGGTTATACCTTTGAAGTTTAGGGGCTTCCTTCTTACCTTGGCCCATGATATTCCCCTTGCAGGACACTTAGGCCAGAATAAGACTTGGGACAGGCTTGTTCCACACTTTCACTGGCCTCACATGTCAGAAAATGTCAAGGAGTTTTGTCGCTCCTGTGTCACTTGCCAAGCCAGTGGTAAGTCAGGTGGCACAACAAAGGCCCCCCTGATACCACTACCTGTGGTGGGGGTACCCTTTGAAAGAGTTGGAATAGACATTGTGGGTCCCATGGATCCTCCAACAGCATCTGGGCACAGATTTATACTGGTGGTAGTGGATCATGCCACCAGGTATCCAGAGGCAATTCCCCTGAGGACCACCACAGCTCCTGTGGTGGCAAAAGCCCTCATTGCAGTTTTCTCAAGAGTGGGCTTTCCAAAGGAGGTTCTTTCAGACAGAGGTACTAACTTCATGTCTGGATACTTAAAAGCAATGTGGAAAGAGTGTGGAGTAAACTATAAGTTTACCACACCCTACCATCCACAGTGCAATGGGCTTGTGGAAAGGTTCAACAAGACCCTAAAGGGAATGATAAAAGGTTTACCAGAGAAGCTTAGGCGGAAATGGGACATCCTTTTACCCTGCTTGCTCTTTGCTTACAGAGAGGTCCCACAGAAGGGGGTTGGCTACAGCCCTTTTGAACTTTTGTTTGGCCACCCTGTAAGAGGTCCATTGAGTTTGGTGAAGGAAGGATGGGAGTTACCTCTCAAAAAGCCTAAACTAGACATTGTGGACTATGTACTTGGTCTCCGCTCCAGGATGGCTGAATACATGGAGAGAGCATCCAAAAACCTTGAGGCAAGTCAGGAATTACAGAAAGCCTGGCATGACCAAAAGGCTGTTCTGGTTGAGTACCAGCCAGGGCAGAAGGTGTGGGTGTTGGACCCAGTGGGGCCAGCAGCTCTCCAGGACCAATGGACTGGACCCTACCCTATCATTGAAAAGAAGGGAGAAGTCACCTACTTGGTTGACTTTGGCACCCCTAGGAGCCCCCACAGGGTGCTCCATGTCAATCGTTTGAAAGCATTTGTTGACAGGGAGGACATGAGTCTCCTCATGGCCACAGATGGGGAACAGGAGGAAGAGAGTGACCCTCTCCCAGACCTGCTTTCCCAGAACCCTGATGATGGTTCAGTTGATGGAGTAGCCTTGGCAGGCAGCCTCACTGAGCAGCAACAGGTGGACTGCAAACAGGTGTTGCAGGCCCACAGACAATTGTTTTCACTCACACCCAGTCAGACTAACTGGTGCACCCATGAGGTGGATACTGGTGACAATCTGCCTGTGAAGAATAAAATCTACAGGCAACCTGACCATGTCAGGGATTGTATAAAGGCTGAGGTGCAAAAGATGTTGGAGCTTGGAGTGATTGAGCCATCAGAGAGCCCATGGGCTAGCCCAGTGGTCCTTGTGCCAAAACCTCATACCAAAGATGGGAAGAGAGAAATGAGGTTTTGTGTGGACTACAGAGGTCTCAATGCTGTCACTAGGACAGATGCTCATCCCATTCCAAGAGCAGATGAGCTCATTGATAAATTGGCTTCTGCCAAGTTTCTGAGCACATTTGATTTGACAGCTGGCTACTGGCAAATCAGACTAGCTGAAGAGTCAAAAGCCAAAACAGCATTCTCTACCCCTAGTGGGCATTATCAGTTTGTGGTAATGCCCTTTGGTTTGAAGAATGCACCTGCCACTTTCCAAAGGTTGGTGAACCAAGTCCTTGCTGGGTTGGATGACTTTTGCGCAGCATATCTAGATGATATTGCTGTCTTTAGCTCCACCTGGGAGGATCACCTGATCCACCTGAAGAAGGTTCTGGAGGCCCTGCAAAAGGCAGGCCTGACTATCAAGGCTACTAAGTGCCAGATAGGGCAGAGCAAGGTTGTGTACTTGGGCCACCTAGTAGGTGGGGGTCAAGTTCAACCACTGGAGAGCAAGATCCAGACCATACAAGACTGGACTCCTCCAACTACCCAGACACAAGTCAGAGCCTTCTTGGGCCTGACTGGGTATTACAGAAAATTTGTAAAGAACTATGGGTCCATTGTGACACCATTGAATGACTTGACATCCAAGAAGATGCCCAAAAAGGTTCAGTGGACAGTTAGCTGTCAAAAGGCATTTGATGACCTGAAGAAGGCCATGTGCTCTGCACCTATCCTGAAGAGTCCTGACTACTCCAAACAGTTCATTGTACAGACAGATGCTTCTGAGTTGGGGGTGGGAGCTGTGCTTTCACAACTTAATCAAGATGGTCAAGACCAGCCCATTGCTTTTATTAGCAGAAGGCTGACCCCCAGGGAGAAACGTTGGTCAGCTATTGAGAGGGAGGCCTTTGCTGTGGTTTGGGCCCTGAAGAAGTTGAGGCCATACTTGTTTGGTACTCACTTCCTAATTCAGACAGACCATAAGCCCCTCTTGTGGCTAAATCAGATGAAGGGTGAAAATCCCAAACTGCTCAGGTGGTCCATTTCCCTACAGGGGATGGACTTTACAGTGGAGCACCGCCCAGGGACTGACCATGGTAATGCAGATGGTCTCTCCAGGTACTTCCACTTAGAACATGAAGACTTATCTGGTCAAGGTTAAGTTTAATGTCCCTGCGTTTGGGGGGGGGTTATGTAGGAGAGTAGGGTCTGCTATCCTATGGTCACCCCAATTTTTGCTTTTTGCTTCACTGGTTTTCGACTTACTGAGGCTGTGGGCCTGCTAATCAGACCCCCAGCCTGCTGTTCTCTCTCTAAATTTATAATACATGTGCTATAGGTACATACCACAATTGGAAATGGACTCCTTGTCAGCCCCTGTACCATGCACTATAGGTGCCCAGGGCATAGGTGCCACCAAGGCCTACCAGGGGCTGAAGCATAGCTTTTGCCACCCCTGGCTGGTTCTTAAATTGACACAACTGGCTGATCACTCAGCTGGGGCAAGTGGGTGTAATCACCCCTTGCTTAGATATAGTATACCTATATCTAAACCTATATCTGGACACATATATAGCCTGTAAGCCACTCCTATGGAAGGCCTCATCAATCCTGGAGGCAGAGTGCGTGGTTTTATGTGAGATGGTGCTCTGGCATGAGCTGAGCCTGTCTGCAGCTGTCGGGAACAACTCCCTAAGCTGATCCGGGATAATGCCATACCATATACTCTTAAGCGCATTATAATCCTCGCGGTTATATAGCAACTTTGGTTTGGCTTTATCAAAACATGTCGTGTAAGGTGTCATACGAATTGGAATACTATCCCCTCGCCAGTTCTGGCGACGGGGATAGCATTCCACCCTTCTAGAGGGAGAAGACATGTTACTTTACTGAAACGCGGTTGATTTAAAATGAGCCTCAGATCCACAAAATGGATGCCCCTGCCACAGACACGGGTCTGACCTCCTGCTGCTGACCGAAACCCGGCAGAGGAGGCCTGGACAAAGAGTTTCCTGTCACAGGGCGGTGTCAAACCACCCCAGACAGGAGATAGTGGATTGGAGTAGGGAGGTTTCAATAGAAACCAGACACTGCCTGGGGAGCACAAGGCTGCCCCTTGCAGGATCCGGCCAAACCGGTTCTGGGGCCTCCAAGCCCCTGTCCCAGCGCGGCCAGGATCAAAGGAGAGGGGTGTAACCACCCCCTTCCTGGGTCCCACCCATAGGAGGGGACCTAGCAGGATGTCCAACCCCCTAGATTCGAATAAGAGGGGGAGCAGTCCCAACGGACCTCAGATCATCCTGAAGAAACATAAGAAACGAAATCTGGACCCTTCGACTTTCTACACGACGTGAGAAGACTGAAGAATCTCCCTTGTGGTCAAGGAGTGACCACCCTGTGCAAACAGGCACCATCCAGCCCTCGACCCTTGCTTTGTTGCAGTTCCCGCCGGAACTCGAGCGACAGAGATCGACGAGATCAAGCTTGCCTGCCTTCTACCTGCCCGATCCACAGTCCCTGCAGAGCTGAGACCCGTGGAGGCGACCGGAAGCGTGGGGCACGCCATCTTGAAAAGGCCACGAGACGCTGACCGTGCGGCCCACGAGTGACCCTCGAAGCTGTACACCGGGGTTTGAGAAGCCCCAGCCCCGAGCTCCACTTGCACCAAAGCTCACCCCTCCACACTCGACGAGTGCTGCGTGGGGCCCTTCTGCTTGTGTGCGCTCGACGCGTTGGCCCGGTCACTTGCCAGCTGGCTTGTGGCCCCTGTGCCGACGAACTTCGAAATACGACTTGCTTTTCTGGTTGCTCCAGATCTGCACCAGCTCCTGTGAAAAGGAGCACCCACTCTGACCCTCCTGGTTCGAGTGATAAGCAATCTCCCGGTTCCGCGTGGATTGCTTTTGCCAAGTGCTGTTTGCTACAATCTTCAAGCCAACGGTGCTGACGGCGAGAGCCTACGTGGGACAGATCGTGACCTGCTCCTGGACGTCGCAGATGCCCCAGAGCCCACGTGACAGCGGAGAGAAGCCTATCGACAACCGCCTGATTGCGCCCGACATTGCCTGGTTCCGTCCTGGTTCCACCCTGGTCACTGCTGAGTGACCCAGACTCTGTCCCCTCTGCTTTCAGGTACTTTTCTACATCGATCCACCCTTGGATCGCACCGGACACTTCTGCTTCACAGCGCCTGCAGCTGCAACAGCTCCAAGCACCCAGAACCTGCGTGACAGAACCCGACGCCACTTCGACCCTGTGCACCCACGGCCTGTGGGTGAGGTAACTTTGCAACGCCGGTGTCTTTACACTGGCACACACCTCTAGGGTCTGTGTCTAAAGTTTTGTGTGCCTAGGTTCAGCGGAAGTATCTTTTTATTCACAGTAACTGACTTTTACGCACCATTGACAGTGCATTGGTGCGCGCTGCACTTTCCGTGCTGCATCCGTCTCCTGTGGGCTACTCCCGACTTCTTCATTGCTTGTCCTGACTGCTCCCAGCGAATCTCTAGGCCCTAGGCCTAACCATTGTTCGTAAAGTGTTACTTATACCACTTTTTTGATATATGGTCTGAGTGGCCCCCCGCCCTCAGCCATAATTGTGCCAACTTTATATGTGTAACAGTGCTTTTGATTTAACGCTTGTGCCCCTTTCCTCATAAAGAGTACTGGGGAGTAATTTAGTAATAAATACATATATTTTTATAATATATACTTGTGTGGTGTCCTTTCATTTGATTACAGGATTGTATGTGGTAAAACAAGCTCGCTTAACACGACCTCTTAAGTTAAGCCTTTAAGGCTGCTTAGTCCATGCTACCACTAGGATAGCTTGTCTACAAGGTTGACTTACAACCTGACATCTTTGGGGTTTGTTTGGACTGATAACCAGTGGTTCCAGAATTGGAAACACTACCTATCAGGCCAACTTCTCACATTGGTGTGCAGCGGTGCGGATTTGAGCTTGCTGTTTGTTTTACCATTGCAATCTTTATCAAATTGAAAGATCACATCAAGTACCTCTAGGTACATATAAATCAAAAGCTTAGCATATTAAGTTCTACTGAACTTAGTAGTTGTAGATTAAAGGGATTAGCACACCCTGACTACAACTCACTAGCAAGGTACAGTAGGAAACCACTTAGTGTAGGTAAGTGCACCACTTACACCTCACTAGCAGTCATGTCTGATACAGAAAGAGCCTCAGGCTCTGCTCCTGTAATAGTTGATCCTATAGGGACAACATCCAGATATGACAACCTTAGCCACAAAGACCTGAGTGCCTTGTGCACAGCCAGGGGGCTAAAAAAGGGCAGAGGCCCTACCATTCCTTCCCTAATAGCTCTCCTAGCAAAGGATGACCTAGATAAGGAGAGTCAGACTCCCTTAGACACAGAGGAAGGGATAAACTCCCCTGAGAATGAGGATCTTCAAGAAGGAGTAGAGGAGGAAGAGGAAGACCCAGAGGAAGGCTCTGATGTAGATGAGCCTGAAGATCAGGATCAGGTGGGAAACCAGGTACAGGTTGCCAGGCTTAACCAGGCCAACTTGGACCTACATGGGAATGGAGGGGGCCAGCACCACTCCAGATCTCATAACCAAATTCTCCCAGGTAATAGAAGGGAGAGATCTCTGTCAAGGGACTCTCACCTTTCTAGTGCCTCAAGAGAATCTCAAAGAGGAATGACTTCCTCCCAGAGAAAAGAGCATAGGGCCAGGATGAGGGCTGTCCAACTCCAAATAGAAAGGGAAGAGGTAGCCTTGGCTCAAGCTAAACTTGCTTTAGCAAGAGAGAAAAAATTGTGTGGCTTAGATGCCACTGGTGGCAGCAAAGTTCCTAAAGAAAAAGACAGGGCCTATGACAATAGAAACCTGACAAAAATTGTGCCCCCCTACAAGGAAGGGGATGATATCCACAAATGGATGACTGCTCTTGAGAGGGCCTGCATGGTACAGCAGGTCCCTGAGGATCAGTGGGCAGCAATTTTATGGTACTCCTTTTCTGAGAAAGGGAGGGACAGGCTCCTCACTGTTAGACCTGAGGATGCCAAAAACTACTCTGTTCTGAAGAGTGCTCTTATTGAAGGGTTTGGCCTAACCACTGAGCAATACAGGTTGTTGTTCAGAGACACCCAAAAAGCACAGACTCAGGACTGGACTGATTTTGTAGATTGTGCCACTAAGGCTCTGGAGGGTTGGCTGCAGGGAAGTAAAGTTTCAGACTATACAGGATTGTACAATCTTATGATGAGAGAACAGATCCTTAATAACTGTCAGAACCAGCTGTTGCATCAATACCTTGTTGACTCTGATTTGACCTCTCCCCAAGAATTGGGAAAGAAGGCAGACAAATGGGTCAGAACAAGGATTAAGCAGAAAAACCAGAACCAAGGTGACCAGAAGAAAACAGACCAGAAGGGTGGGAATCAGAAAGATAAAGAAAAGGACCAGAAGTCTTCAGGCCCCCAAACTAGCAATAAGGAGGGGGGTTCCCAAAATGGAAACAAGAAAAAGAAGAATGATGGCCCAAAGAAACCTTGGTGTAATACCTGCAAATCAGTTTCACACTGGGGCAGTGAATGCACTAAGAAAAATCCAGTCCCCACCACTGCAGCTCCTAAAGCAACTGCACCCCCTAGTACAGTCAGCAGTGGTGGTACACAGCCAAAGGGTTTAGTAGGGTTGACCCTGGGTACTGAGGTGGAATCTGGCCTAGTCAGAATCCCCACACAGGCAGTTCTCCTATATGATGTGGACATATCTTTGCCCACTGCAGTAAGCCCCAGTAACCTGGGCAAATATAGGCAGACTCCCTTAATTAATGAGAAACTGGCTCAGGCCTACAGGGACACTTGTGCCAGTGTCACAATGGTGGCACCTGGCTTTGTGGACCCTGGACAAATTGTACTAGGTGAAAGTTACCTAGTGACCAATGCAAGCAACTCCACTACTTCCCATAGTGTGGCTGTTGTGAACTTCTCCTGGGGAGGGGTAGATGGCCTAAAGAAAGTTGTTGTGAGTGCAGACCTCCCAGTAGACTGTCTGTTAGGCAATGATCTTGAAAGCTCAGTTTGGTCAGAAGTGGAGTACAGGACTCATGCAGAAATGCTAGGGATTTCAGCTCATGTCCTTGCAGTGACAAGGTCTCAGGCTAAGAAGTGCCTTCCTGAACCAGTGGTGGATCTTGAAACAATAGACCAACCACAACCCAAGAGGAGGAGCAATAGGGTTAAGGCTGTGCCTTCCCACTTGCCCCAGGTTGAGGATCAGGTTTCACAGGAAACTGATTCTGCAGTCCAAGAGGAGACTGTCTCTGAGGAGCTTGAACCTGATCAGGTTGAGTTTCTGGGGACAGGGGGACCCTCAAGGGCAGACCTGGGGCAGGCCCAATTAGATTGCCCTTCACTTGAACCCCTCAGACAGCAAGCTGCTGCTGAGGCTGCAGGGAATGCTCAAGGTACCCATAAAGTGTATTGGGATGAAGGACTCCTTTATTCAGAGGCTAGAGACCCCAAGCCTGGCACAACCAGGAGGTTGGTTATACCTTTGAAGTTTAGGGGCTTCCTTCTTACCTTGGCCCATGATATTCCCCTTGCAGGACACTTAGGCCAGAATAAGACTTGGGACAGGCTTGTTCCACACTTTCACTGGCCTCACATGTCAGAAAATGTCAAGGAGTTTTGTCGCTCCTGTGTCACTTGCCAAGCCAGTGGTAAGTCAGGTGGCACAACAAAGGCCCCCCTGATACCACTACCTGTGGTGGGGGTACCCTTTGAAAGAGTTGGAATAGACATTGTGGGTCCCATGGATCCTCCAACAGCATCTGGGCACAGATTTATACTGGTGGTAGTGGATCATGCCACCAGGTATCCAGAGGCAATTCCCCTGAGGACCACCACAGCTCCTGTGGTGGCAAAAGCCCTCATTGCAGTTTTCTCAAGAGTGGGCTTTCCAAAGGAGGTTCTTTCAGACAGAGGTACTAACTTCATGTCTGGATACTTAAAAGCAATGTGGAAAGAGTGTGGAGTAAACTATAAGTTTACCACACCCTACCATCCACAGTGCAATGGGCTTGTGGAAAGGTTCAACAAGACCCTAAAGGGAATGATAAAAGGTTTACCAGAGAAGCTTAGGCGGAAATGGGACATCCTTTTACCCTGCTTGCTCTTTGCTTACAGAGAGGTCCCACAGAAGGGGGTTGGCTACAGCCCTTTTGAACTTTTGTTTGGCCACCCTGTAAGAGGTCCATTGAGTTTGGTGAAGGAAGGATGGGAGTTACCTCTCAAAAAGCCTAAACTAGACATTGTGGACTATGTACTTGGTCTCCGCTCCAGGATGGCTGAATACATGGAGAGAGCATCCAAAAACCTTGAGGCAAGTCAGGAATTACAGAAAGCCTGGCATGACCAAAAGGCTGTTCTGGTTGAGTACCAGCCAGGGCAGAAGGTGTGGGTGTTGGACCCAGTGGGGCCAGCAGCTCTCCAGGACCAATGGACTGGACCCTACCCTATCATTGAAAAGAAGGGAGAAGTCACCTACTTGGTTGACTTTGGCACCCCTAGGAGCCCCCACAGGGTGCTCCATGTCAATCGTTTGAAAGCATTTGTTGACAGGGAGGACATGAGTCTCCTCATGGCCACAGATGGGGAACAGGAGGAAGAGAGTGACCCTCTCCCAGACCTGCTTTCCCAGAACCCTGATGATGGTTCAGTTGATGGAGTAGCCTTGGCAGGCAGCCTCACTGAGCAGCAACAGGTGGACTGCAAACAGGTGTTGCAGGCCCACAGACAATTGTTTTCACTCACACCCAGTCAGACTAACTGGTGCACCCATGAGGTGGATACTGGTGACAATCTGCCTGTGAAGAATAAAATCTACAGGCAACCTGACCATGTCAGGGATTGTATAAAGGCTGAGGTGCAAAAGATGTTGGAGCTTGGAGTGATTGAGCCATCAGAGAGCCCATGGGCTAGCCCAGTGGTCCTTGTGCCAAAACCTCATACCAAAGATGGGAAGAGAGAAATGAGGTTTTGTGTGGACTACAGAGGTCTCAATGCTGTCACTAGGACAGATGCTCATCCCATTCCAAGAGCAGATGAGCTCATTGATAAATTGGCTTCTGCCAAGTTTCTGAGCACATTTGATTTGACAGCTGGCTACTGGCAAATCAGACTAGCTGAAGAGTCAAAAGCCAAAACAGCATTCTCTACCCCTAGTGGGCATTATCAGTTTGTGGTAATGCCCTTTGGTTTGAAGAATGCACCTGCCACTTTCCAAAGGTTGGTGAACCAAGTCCTTGCTGGGTTGGATGACTTTTGCGCAGCATATCTAGATGATATTGCTGTCTTTAGCTCCACCTGGGAGGATCACCTGATCCACCTGAAGAAGGTTCTGGAGGCCCTGCAAAAGGCAGGCCTGACTATCAAGGCTACTAAGTGCCAGATAGGGCAGAGCAAGGTTGTGTACTTGGGCCACCTAGTAGGTGGGGGTCAAGTTCAACCACTGGAGAGCAAGATCCAGACCATACAAGACTGGACTCCTCCAACTACCCAGACACAAGTCAGAGCCTTCTTGGGCCTGACTGGGTATTACAGAAAATTTGTAAAGAACTATGGGTCCATTGTGACACCATTGAATGACTTGACATCCAAGAAGATGCCCAAAAAGGTTCAGTGGACAGTTAGCTGTCAAAAGGCATTTGATGACCTGAAGAAGGCCATGTGCTCTGCACCTATCCTGAAGAGTCCTGACTACTCCAAACAGTTCATTGTACAGACAGATGCTTCTGAGTTGGGGGTGGGAGCTGTGCTTTCACAACTTAATCAAGATGGTCAAGACCAGCCCATTGCTTTTATTAGCAGAAGGCTGACCCCCAGGGAGAAACGTTGGTCAGCTATTGAGAGGGAGGCCTTTGCTGTGGTTTGGGCCCTGAAGAAGTTGAGGCCATACTTGTTTGGTACTCACTTCCTAATTCAGACAGACCATAAGCCCCTCTTGTGGCTAAATCAGATGAAGGGTGAAAATCCCAAACTGCTCAGGTGGTCCATTTCCCTACAGGGGATGGACTTTACAGTGGAGCACCGCCCAGGGACTGACCATGGTAATGCAGATGGTCTCTCCAGGTACTTCCACTTAGAACATGAAGACTTATCTGGTCAAGGTTAAGTTTAATGTCCCTGCGTTTGGGGGGGGGTTATGTAGGAGAGTAGGGTCTGCTATCCTATGGTCACCCCAATTTTTGCTTTTTGCTTCACTGGTTTTCGACTTACTGAGGCTGTGGGCCTGCTAATCAGACCCCCAGCCTGCTGTTCTCTCTCTAAATTTATAATACATGTGCTATAGGTACATACCACAATTGGAAATGGACTCCTTGTCAGCCCCTGTACCATGCACTATAGGTGCCCAGGGCATAGGTGCCACCAAGGCCTACCAGGGGCTGAAGCATAGCTTTTGCCACCCCTGGCTGGTTCTTAAATTGACACAACTGGCTGATCACTCAGCTGGGGCAAGTGGGTGTAATCACCCCTTGCTTAGATATAGTATACCTATATCTAAACCTATATCTGGACACATATATAGCCTGTAAGCCACTCCTATGGAAGGCCTCATCAATCCTGGAGGCAGAGTGCGTGGTTTTATGTGAGATGGTGCTCTGGCATGAGCTGAGCCTGTCTGCAGCTGTCGGGAACAACTCCCTAAGCTGATCCGGGATAATGCCATACCATATACTCTTAAGCGCATTATAATCCTCGCGGTTATATAGCAACTTTGGTTTGGCTTTATCAAAACATGTCGTGTAAGGTGTCATACGAATTGGAATACTATCCCCTCGCCAGTTCTGGCGACGGGGATAGCATTCCACCCTTCTAGAGGGAGAAGACATGTTACTTTACTGAAACGCGGTTGATTTAAAATGAGCCTCAGATCCACAAAATGGATGCCCCTGCCACAGACACGGGTCTGACCTCCTGCTGCTGACCGAAACCCGGCAGAGGAGGCCTGGACAAAGAGTTTCCTGTCACAGGGCGGTGTCAAACCACCCCAGACAGGAGATAGTGGATTGGAGTAGGGAGGTTTCAATAGAAACCAGACACTGCCTGGGGAGCACAAGGCTGCCCCTTGCAGGATCCGGCCAAACCGGTTCTGGGGCCTCCAAGCCCCTGTCCCAGCGCGGCCAGGATCAAAGGAGAGGGGTGTAACCACCCCCTTCCTGGGTCCCACCCATAGGAGGGGACCTAGCAGGATGTCCAACCCCCTAGATTCGAATAAGAGGGGGAGCAGTCCCAACGGACCTCAGATCATCCTGAAGAAACATAAGAAACGAAATCTGGACCCTTCGACTTTCTACACGACGTGAGAAGACTGAAGAATCTCCCTTGTGGTCAAGGAGTGACCACCCTGTGCAAACAGGCACCATCCAGCCCTCGACCCTTGCTTTGTTGCAGTTCCCGCCGGAACTCGAGCGACAGAGATCGACGAGATCAAGCTTGCCTGCCTTCTACCTGCCCGATCCACAGTCCCTGCAGAGCTGAGACCCGTGGAGGCGACCGGAAGCGTGGGGCACGCCATCTTGAAAAGGCCACGAGACGCTGACCGTGCGGCCCACGAGTGACCCTCGAAGCTGTACACCGGGGTTTGAGAAGCCCCAGCCCCGAGCTCCACTTGCACCAAAGCTCACCCCTCCACACTCGACGAGTGCTGCGTGGGGCCCTTCTGCTTGTGTGCGCTCGACGCGTTGGCCCGGTCACTTGCCAGCTGGCTTGTGGCCCCTGTGCCGACGAACTTCGAAATACGACTTGCTTTTCTGGTTGCTCCAGATCTGCACCAGCTCCTGTGAAAAGGAGCACCCACTCTGACCCTCCTGGTTCGAGTGATAAGCAATCTCCCGGTTCCGCGTGGATTGCTTTTGCCAAGTGCTGTTTGCTACAATCTTCAAGCCAACGGTGCTGACGGCGAGAGCCTACGTGGGACAGATCGTGACCTGCTCCTGGACGTCGCAGATGCCCCAGAGCCCACGTGACAGCGGAGAGAAGCCTATCGACAACCGCCTGATTGCGCCCGACATTGCCTGGTTCCGTCCTGGTTCCACCCTGGTCACTGCTGAGTGACCCAGACTCTGTCCCCTCTGCTTTCAGGTACTTTTCTACATCGATCCACCCTTGGATCGCACCGGACACTTCTGCTTCACAGCGCCTGCAGCTGCAACAGCTCCAAGCACCCAGAACCTGCGTGACAGAACCCGACGCCACTTCGACCCTGTGCACCCACGGCCTGTGGGTGAGGTAACTTTGCAACGCCGGTGTCTTTACACTGGCACACACCTCTAGGGTCTGTGTCTAAAGTTTTGTGTGCCTAGGTTCAGCGGAAGTATCTTTTTATTCACAGTAACTGACTTTTACGCACCATTGACAGTGCATTGGTGCGCGCTGCACTTTCCGTGCTGCATCCGTCTCCTGTGGGCTACTCCCGACTTCTTCATTGCTTGTCCTGACTGCTCCCAGCGAATCTCTAGGCCCTAGGCCTAACCATTGTTCGTAAAGTGTTACTTATACCACTTTTTTGATATATGGTCTGAGTGGCCCCCCGCCCTCAGCCATAATTGTGCCAACTTTATATGTGTAACAGTGCTTTTGATTTAACGCTTGTGCCCCTTTCCTCATAAAGAGTACTGGGGAGTAATTTAGTAATAAATACATATATTTTTATAATATATACTTGTGTGGTGTCCTTTCATTTGATTACAGGATTGTATGTGGTAAAACAAGCTCGCTTAACACGACCTCTTAAGTTAAGCCTTTAAGGCTGCTTAGTCCATGCTACCACTAGGATAGCTTGTCTACAAGGTTGACTTACAACCTGACATCTTTGGGGTTTGTTTGGACTGATAACCAGTGGTTCCAGAATTGGAAACACTACCTATCAGGCCAACTTCTCACACCGCTACACTCCGCCACCCCGCATACATTAAAATACTAGTATAACATATTTGCGTGCGCAGTTCGTGCAAGATGTACTTGAGGAGGAGGAGGGCAGCCCAGGGACACTGCAATAAGGTAAGTTACTTCTATTGTTTTTAAATTATGTTGTACTACTATTTTAATTTATGCGGGGTGGTGGCGGGGCCCAGTTTAGCAGGGGCTGGCTAACACCGCTCTGCAGTCGGGTTTTTTCCCTACTCTATGTTCTCAGCAGAGCACGGAGTAGGGAAATCTCCGCAGACTCTGCTGGCGAAGCGGAGTTCTCCGCCCGTGCCTAGTGATGACCTGTCAAAATCAATACCTGAGCTGAAGGGCTTCCTTGTAAGAAATCCTTGCCACTTGCTATTGGCATGCAGGAACCATCTTTACAATCTTTAGAGTGAATCGAGAATGCTATTGATTTTTCAGTCCATTCTGGTGCACCATTTTGTTTTGCATCAGAACTAAAACGCTACTATTTTTCATGTTGTGCTTTCTGTGGCATCAAAAAAAAGAGTCATACCAAATGTGTCATTTGCTGGTGATTCACAGTCCTAGAGGCTGTGATTGCTATATTATGCATGTGCCAACCATTTATGGAATTTTTGCTGAGTGATGATGCCAAAGGCAAGAAATGTGCTGCTCTTTGGTCGCATATTGATAGTGATGTGAAAAAATGTACACTCTGCTGCATTCTTAGATCTTTACAGGAAAACATAACTGCCATATTGGACATCATCAAAACCTAGAGTTTGAAAACACCATTGTTTGCCAAGTGTTCAGCATAATTGGTGTAGATGTGAAACATCTCCTTGAGAGTAGGCTGGGCGACACCTTTAGTGACTATGGCACTGCAAAATGTTCCATGTTAGAGTGCTTGCCACTTGGTAAGCAAAGCAGTGTTGAAGAGCAATTCAGGAACTTTTATTTTACAATGCATGAGAAATGGCTTGCAATGATGCAAATAAATGTCCCTTCACCAACCATGGCATGTGAAGTCAACGAAAGCTCACTGTGTGTGCAAGTTCTAGATTCCATCCATAAAGGGGAATCTTCTCCGTAGTTTTAAAAGTGCTGCTTCTTTTCTGACCGCTTCAGTCACTCTGAGGACATAAGCGCCCAGTTCAATGCAAATGTTGCAGAACCTGCTCAGAGAATCGCAATCTTCAGGTGCCCCAGTATTGGCAAGGAAAGCTGTCAGTGGCCAGAGTTAGCAAATTGTGTACTGGCTGTTTTGGCGTTGCCCGTCTCAAGTGCCAATGCTGAGAGGGTCTTTTCACAGAAAAATGTTTACACTGGAAGGAAACAGCGAACACACATGAACAAAGGCTCACAAAAGAAGTATTGTATGGTGTACTACAATACGTTTGATGTGCAAAAATGTACTCTGACCTCATATACACTCTACGTACACGGTCTATATACCATGCACTATCAGTGTAGAAAGCAAGCAATAATTAAAGCAAATGTTCCATAAACACCGGAAAAACACTGTTTCTGTTGTTTTTAATAGTGTGAAAATGTGTAACCACTGATAAACACTGTTTTTCAAGGTATTTAAATCACTTGAAAACACTTAAAAAAAAACACCAGAATTTACCAAAAATAGAAACTGAAAACAGGAAAGCCTGATCATTTTCCTATTTTGCATTCACACACAGAGAAAGGTATGATTCATCCTCGGCTCCCTCAGCCTAAGAGGTGAGTGTGAGAAAAGCTTTAACTGTATCTGTCTGTATGCAATGATTGCACTGAGGTTGCCTCCTTTGCATCAACGCTTTCACTGCTGCCGTCTGTGCTACCAAAGTCTGTCTGTGTAAGAAGCAACAGCAATGATGTTTTATGCATTGGCATCTGTTTTGAGGTGCAGAAGGATTCCACAGCTGCTATGCATGCTACCACATCTCACAGTGTGTGAGATGCACTGCTGCAGCCTGTGCTGCACCTGTTTTCTGTGTGTGAAGGAAGCTTGCACTGCTGCAGGCCGGCAGTGTTCAGTGCAGCTGTCCTGCTGTACTCGTTCTGTGTCTGAAGGAAGCTTTCACTGCTGCAGGTCGGTAGTGTTTTGTGCAGCTGTCCTGCTGTACTTGTTCTGTTCGTGAAGGAAGCTTGCACTGCTGCAGGTTGGTAGCGTTCATTGCAGCTGTCCTGCTGTACTTGTTCTGTTCGTGAAGGAAGCTTTCACTGCTGCAGGTTGGTAGCGTTCAGTGCAGCTGTCCTGTTGTACTAGTTCTGTGTGTGAAGGAATCGTGCACTGCTGCAGGTTGGTAGTGTTCAGTGCAGCTGTCCTGCTGCACTTGTTCTGTGTGTGAAGGAAGCTTGCACTGCTGCAGGTTGTAGTGTTCAGTGCGGCTGTCCTGCTGTACTCGTTCTGTGTCTGAAGGAATCTTGCACTGCTGCAGGTCGGCAGCGTTTAGTGCAGCTGTCCTGCTGCACTTGTTCTGTGTGTGAAGGAAGCTTGCACTGCTGCAGGCCGGCAGTGTTCAGTGCAGCTGTCCTGCTGTACTTGTTCTGTGTCTGAAGGAATCTTGCACTGCTGCAGGTCGGCAATGTTTAGTGCAGATGTCTTGCTGTACTTGTTCTGTGTGTGAACAAATCTTGCCTTGTTGTAGGTTGGCAGCATTCAGTGCAGCTGCCCATGCTGTGCTTGTTCTGTGTGTGTGAAGGAAGCTTGCACTGCTGCTTGTCGGCAGCGTTCGGTGTAGCTGTCCTTGCTGTGCTTGTTCTGTGTGTGCAGGAAGATTGATTTGCTCCTGGTCTGCAGCATTCAGTGCAGCTGTATGTGCTGCGCTTGTTCACTCTGTGTGTGAAGGAAGCTTGCATTGCTGCTGGTCGGCAGCGTTTAATACAGCTGTCCGTGTTGTGCTTGTTCTGTTTGTGTGTGCAGGAAGCTTGCTCTGCTGTTGGTTGGCACAAGGGAAAATTAAATAAATATTTAATTTTCCCTTGTGGTCATCTCTCGAAATTCCCCCCACCCGGCCCCATCCCCACCGTTCTTACCTGCAGCGCCTGCGGCTAGTTTAGGGCAGCAGTCCTGTCTGTGTGTGCAGGAAGCTTGCACTGCTGCTGGTTGGCAGCATTCAGTACAGCTGTCCCTGCTGCTCTTGTTCACTGTGTGTGTGAAGGAAGCTTGCACTGCTGCTGGTTCCTAGCATTTAGTGCAGCTGTCCATGCTGTGCTTATCCTGTCTGTGGGTGTAGGAAGCTTGCACTTTTGTTGGTAGGCAGCGTTCAGTGCAGCTGTCCATGTAGTGCTTGTTCTGGATGTGTGCAGAAAGCTTGCACTGTTGCTGGTTGGCACCTTCAATGGAGCTGTCCATGCTGCGCTTGGTGTGCATGTATGTGTGCATGCATGTGTGTGTTTGTGAAGGAAGCTTGCACAGCTGCTGATCAGCAGTTTTCAGTGTAGCTGTCTCTACTGGGCTTGATCTGTGTGTTCAGGAAGCTTGCACTGCTGCTGGTGGGCAGCATTTAGTGCAGTTGTCCAGTGCTGTGCTTGTTCACTGTGTGTGTGCAGGAGGCTTGCACTGCAGCTGGTTGCCAGCATTTTGTGCAGTTGTCCATGCTGAGCTTGTTCTGTCTGTGTGTGCAGGAAGCTTGCACACTGCCTATGGTCGCTAGCGGTCCCTGCTGTGCTTGTCCCTACTGCGTTGTCCCGTGCTCGTGAAGCTCTCCCTGCACCTATCTCTTGCTTTGAGTTTCGTGAAGCTCTCTCTGCACCTTTCTCTGCTGTGAGTTTCGTGAAGCTCTTTCTGCACCTCTCTCTGCTCTGAGTTTCGTGCCCTCGGTTGCACCACACGCACTGTCGCCGCACTGGGCGATGTGTGTGAGCACAGATCCCACCGACTGCTCCTTTGGAGAGCTGGTAATCCGTTAATGTAATAGTCTGTGAGTTTCGTGAAGCTCTCTCTGCACCTCTCTCTGCTCTGAGTTTCGTGAAGCTCTCTCTGCACCGTTCTCTGCTTTGAGTTTCGTGAAGCTCTCTCTGCACCGTTCTCTGCTTTGAGTTTGATGAAGCTCTCTCTGCACCTTTCTCTTGCTTTGATTTTCGTGAAGCTCTCTCTGCCCCTTTCTCTTGCTTTGATTTTCGTGAAGCTCTCTCTGCACCTCTCTCTGCGTTTCGTGAAGCTCTCTCTGCACCTTTCTCTTGCTTTGATTTTCGTGAAGCTCTCTCTGCACCTTTCTCTTGCTTTGAGTTTCGTGAAGCTCTCTCTGCACCGATCTCTGCTTTGAGTTTCGTGAAGCTCTCTCTGCACCTTTCTCTTGCTTTGATTTTCGTGAAGCTCTCTCTGCACCTTTCTCTTGCTTTGAGTTTCGTGAAGCTCTCTCTGCACCGATCTCTGCTTTGAGTTTCGTGAAGCTCTCTCTGCACCTTTCTCTTGCTTTGAGTTTCGTGAAGCTCTCTCTGCACCTCTCTCTGCTCTGAGTTTCATGAAGCTCTCTCTGCCCCTTTCTGTGCTTTGAGGTTTGTGAAGCTCTCTCTGCACCTTTCTCTGCTTTGAATTTCGTGAAGCTCTCTCTGCACCTCTCTCTGCTCTGAGTTTCGTGAAGCTCTCTCTGCACCTTTCTCTGCTTCAAGTTTCATGAAGCTCTCTCTGCACCTCTCTCTGCTCTGAGTTTCGTGAAGCTCTCTCTGCACCTTTCTCTGCTTCGAGTTTTGTGAGGCCATCTCTGCACCTTTCTCTGCTTTGAGTTTCGTGAGGCTCTCTCTGCACCTCTCTCTTGCTTTGATTTTCGTGAAGCTCTCTCTGCCCCTTTCTCTTGCTTTGATTTTCGTGAAGCTCTCTCTGCACCTCTCTCTGCGTTTCGTGAAGCTCTCTCTGCACCTTTCTCTGCTTCGAGTTTGGTGAAGCTCTCTCTGCACCTTTCTCTTGCTTTGATTTTCGTGAAGCTCTCTCTGCACTTTTCTCTTGCTTTGATTTTCGTGAAGCTCTCTCTGCCCCTTTCTCTTGCTTTGATTTTCATGAAGCTCTCTCTGCACCTCTCTCTGCGTTTCGTGAAGCTCTCTCTGCACCTTTCTCTGCTTTGAGTTTCGTGAAGCTCTCTCTGCACCTTTCTCTGCTTCGAGTTTTGTGAAGCTCTCTCTGCACCTTTCTCTTGCTTTGAGTTTCGTGAAGCTCTCTCTGCACCTTTCTCTGCTTCAAGTTTCATGAAGCTCTCTCTGCACCTTTCTCTACTTCAAGTTTAATGAAGCTCTCTCTGCACCTCTCTCTGCTCTGAGTTTCGTGAAGCTCTCTCTGCACCTTTCTCTGCTTCAAGTTTCATGAAGCTCTCTCTGCACCTTTCTCTGCTTCGAGTTTTGTGAAGCTCTCTCTGCACGGCACCTCTCTCTGCTCTGAGTTTTGTGAAGCTCTCCCTGCACCTTTCTCTTGCTTTGAGTTTCGTGGAGCTCTCTCTGCACCTCTCTGCACGGAGTTTCGTGAAGCTCTCTCTGCAACTTTCTCTTGCTTTGATTTTCGTGAAGCTCTCTTTGAACCTTTCTCTGCTCTGAGTTTCGTGAAGCTCTCTCTGCACCTTTCTTTTGCTCTGAGTTTCGTGGAGCTCTCTCTGCACCTCTCTCTGCTCTGAGTTTTGTGAAGCTCTCTCTGCACCTTTCTCTGCTCTGAGTTTCGTGAAGCTCTCTCTGCACCTTTCTTTTGCTCTGAGTTTCGTGAAGCTCTCTCTGCACCTTTCTTTTGCTTTGATTTTCGTGAAGCTCTCTCTGCACCTTCTTTCTCTTGCTGTGAGTTTCGAGAAGCTCTCTCCGCACCTTTCTCTGCTTCGAGTTTTGTGAAGCTCTCTCTGCACGGCACCTCTCTCTGCTCTGAGTTTTGTGAAGCTCTCCCTCCACCTTTCTCTTGCTTTGAGTTTCGTGGAGCTCTCTCTGCACCTCTCTGCACTGAGTTTCGTGAAGCTCTCTCTGCACCTTTCTTTTGCTCTGAGTTTCGTGAAGCTCTCTCTGCAACTTTCTTTTGCTCTGAGTTTCGTGGAGCTCTCTCTGCACCTCTCTCTTGCTTTGATTTTCGTGAAGCTCTCTCTGCACCTCTCTCTTGCTTTGATTTTCGTGAAGCTCTCTCTGCACCTCTCTCTGCTGTGAGTTTCGTGAAGATCTCCCTGCACCTCTCTCTGCTCTGAGTTTCGTGAAGCTCTCTCTGCACCTCTCTCTGCTCTGAGTTTTGTGAAGCTCTCCCTGCCCCTTTCTCTTGCTTCGAGTTTCGTGAAGCTCTCTCTGCCCCTTTCTCTGCTCTGAGTTTCGTGAAGCTCTCTCTGCACCTTTCTTTTGCTCTGAGTTTCGTGAAGGCCTCTCTGCACCTTTCTTTTGCTCTGAGTTTCGTGAAGCTCTCTCTGCAGCTCTCTCTGCTCTGAGTTTCGTGAAGCTCTCTCTGCACCTTTCTTTTGCTCTGAGTTTCGTGAAGCTCTCTCTGCACCTCTCTCTGCTCTGAGTTTCGTGAAGCTCTCTCTGCACCTTTCTCTTGCTTCGAGTTTCATGAGGCTCTCTCTGCACCTCTCTCTGCTCTGAGTTTCGTGAAGCTCTCTCTGCACCTCTCTCTGCTCTGAGTTTCGTGAAGCTCTCCCTGCCCCTTTCTCTTGCTTCGAGTTTCGTGAAGCTCTCTCTGCACCTCTTTCTGCTGTGAGTTTCGTGAAGCTCTCTCTGCACCTTTCTCTGCTTTGAGTTTCGTGAAGCTCTTTTGCACCTTTCTCTGCTTTGAGTTTCGTGAAGCTCTCTCTGCACCTCTCTCTGCTCTGAGTTTCGTGAAGCTCTCTCTGCCCCTTTCCCCTGCTTTGATTTTCGTGAAGCTCTCTCTGCACCTTTCTCTTGCTTCGAGTTTCGTGAAGCTCTCTCTGCACCTCTCTCTGCTCTGAGTTTCGTGAAGCTCTCTCGGCCCCTTTCTCTTGCTCGGAGTTTCGTGAAGTTCTCTCTGCACCTCTCTCTGCTCTGAGTTTTGTGAAGCTCTCTCTGCACCTCTCTCTGCTTTGATTTTCGTGAAGCTCTCTCTGCACCTCTCTCTGCTCTGAGTTTCGTGAAGCTCTCTCTGCACGGCACCTCTCTCTGCTCTGAGTTTCGTGAAGCTCTCTCGGCCCCTTTCTCTTGCTTTGAGTTTCGTGAAGCTCTCTCTGCACCTTTCTCTGTTTTGATTTTCGTGAAGCTCTCTCTGCACCTCTCTCTGCTTTGAGTTCCGTGAAGCTCTCTCTGCACCTCTCTCTGCTCTGAGTTTCGTGCCCTCGGTTGCACCACACGCACTGTCACTGCACTGGGCGATGTGTGTGAGCACAGATCCCACCGACTGCTCTTTTGGAGAGCTGGTAATCCGTTAATGTAATAGGCTGTGATATTAGGAGCCCCGGGGGAGGGGCGGGCCTCGCTGGCAGCTGGGCCGCACGGATAATCGGGCCTCAATCTGCTCTGATCTGCCCTGGCGGCCAGGGCCAGCAGATAAATACCTTTTAGGCAGATCAGCTGACGTCAGCGGCGGAGATTACAGCAAAAATCAGTGCTTGGGTCACGCCCAACTCACCCTGCTACTTACAGGGGGCGGGGTGGCGTGTGGACCAGAGATAGAGAGATAAAGAGGCGGCCTCTGCGACGAGAGGCCAGTGACTGAATGGGCAGTAGGCTTCGGGCGAAGGATAAGGTGGATATTGACACCTGCGATTCCCACGTCATCACCATCTGCTGGGCTTCAAGTTTCCTGGGAAAGCGGATAAACCCCCTCTCACCTTCACCCCTCCCCCTCAAGCAGCGGTAGGGAGGTGTACTGTCATCAGCTCAGTGTCAGATCAAGATGTCAGAAGTAGGCCACACGTTCCAGTGCCCAGCTGGACAAGATGGCCGCCGGGGAACCTGGGCCTTCACTCTTTGCAACTGTAATTGTATTTACGTAGTGCTTACTGCTCCTAACGGAGCGTTCAAACTTGGGGGCATATCTACAAGTAACTGGCGCAGCGCTTCAGCCAATTTTGCAGCGCCCCCATCATTTAACAAAAACGCAGGGATGCGCCATATTTACAACAATACAGCGCACCACTGTGATTTCCTTTGCACTGACCTTAAAAATATCTGCCTAGCGCCAACACCGACGCCCTTGCGCTATAGTGCAAGGGTGCCTGCGTTGCAGGGACGATTGTTTCCTGCACATCAACAATCAATAATGGCGGTGCTGCAGTACGCGCGCACACAGAAGTAACAAATCACCTTTATTTTATGATTGTGTATTTGCAGAAAGGGGCTCCTTCTTGCACATAAACAATCATTAAAGGTGTTTTGCTCCAGGGCTCGAGTCTGGGTACCACGCGGGTGGACGGCATCCCCCCACTTATTTTACTGGGGGGACACCATCCCCCCTGCCGAACAGCTCGACTTCACTCAATGGCCACTCTGTGACGAGGAGCTCCGCACCTTTCGTGATGTCACTTCCTGTCGTGACGTCACTTCCGGTGACAGCGTCCCCCCACTTCTTTTTTTACGACTTGTGCCCTGTTTTGCTCCTACGTGCGCTGCAGAATGTAGCGCACATATAACCTTCTAGATCCTTCTATGTGCGCTGCAGAATGCAGCACACATAGAAAGAGCAAACAACGAGGAGAAATAAAAATATTTTGCTCGTTGCGCCAATCTGTGGCCTGCTTTTTAATGGTGTTAGTTTTTTACGCTGCTTCAGATTACAGACCCTCGGAAACCTGTGGCAGCGTCAAAAAGCAACGGGTGCTGCGGTGGACCGCCCACAGCAACACCCATTGCACACCCCTCTGGGTACGATATTTACAAAGTGGCTCTAAACCTCGCAAAGTGGCTGAACAGCACTTTGTAAATATAGGGCGTGCGTCGTAAAAAGTGACGTTCCGGTGGCGCAATCCCCTTGTAAATATGCTCCTTTGTGTCTGTCGCAGGACTGTACCTACTCTAGTACGGCCTCTCTCTGCCCCGGAGCCTTGGGCGATCACCTAGATTTATTAAACAACACATACCACAGCCCGGCACTGTTAGAACATCACCAGCGTGCGTTCAGCGAAGGGCAGAAAAACTATGGGGCATTTTATCAAGACAGGCGATAAAATTATCGCCGTTTTAGCGGCAGAAAACAGCACCTAAAACGGCGATAATGGGCTTGATAATATGCTGTATGGAATTCCAATTGAAGCCAGGTTAGATGTGAAGGACATCTAACATGGGCTTCAATTGGAATTCCAGAGAGCATATTATCAAGCCCATTTTCGCTGTTTTAGCTGCAGTTTTCTGCCGATAAAACGGCGATAATTTCATCGCCTGTCTTGATAAGATGCCCCTATGCAGCGCTGTATTGTTAAAGGGCGTGTTTTAATGGTTTCACTCGCGCTCAAATATGCGCCACGGCTCAGAAACATATATTACACTGACAACAAGCGAGACATTGTACTTTCGTCTATCGTTTTGCCTGCATTCGTTTTGTGGCAGATGTTTAGATGTGCACAAAGCTGCGTTCGTAGATCTGAGCTGGGGTAGGTCGCGAGGCTGCTCTGTGATGCCCACGTCCACCTTTAGCGCTAAAAGCTTTTGCCTGCGTAAACTCTGCGACGCTGGCTTTACTCCGCTTTGCGTCACACCAGGGTAAATATAAGAGTAATCTGGACACGTGCCTGTCTACCTCTTTGCTGTCTCGGTCCCAGGACTGTACCAGAGTCTCCACAATGGCGTAGCGCTGCGAAGCCCCGTTCCCCTGCCCCATTTCTAACCCCCGGACTCCAGGGGTGTTACTGACGGCGTGGGCAAATCCCGCGTGCCATTTTTTTTTAGATTTCACAATCCAGGCTCACGGGTTCAGCACCCGCGGATAAACACTTCGCTCCCCCGAAGGGATTACCCCAGAGCGAGATTAGTGGAGGCGAGGGGGGGGGGGGGGGGGGGGGGGAGGGGGGGGTGGCGGAGAGAGGAGGAGGGAGGAGAAAGGAGAGAGGCGAAAGGCGTCAGACTGTGCAAGAGAGAGGGGAAGCCCAGAAAGAGCACACAAGGGGGAGCTAGAAACGAGTGCGAAGCGATGGAATGGAATGTCTCGAACGTGAATAGGTTGCCGTTGTGTGAGTGGTCGTCAGGGGCTGGGTTAGAGAAGGGGACCCTTTTCGGGAGGGTGTTAAGGTGGGGTGGTGAGGCCGGACACCCCAGGCCACAGACTCGCAGTTGTTTATCCCGACTTATTCTGCCCGGAGTCCTCACAGCCTCCGGGTTTGGTTAAACCTAAGTGGAGACCACATTTAATTAACAAATTCACTGTGTGTGTAAACACCAGCCAGGGAGCAGGTTTGAGAGGCTCATCCACCCCACAGCCTCAGCTGGTTCAGCCTAGTGCTTCAGCAAGAGCTGAGCAGAGCCACTTTTTTCAACAAGCATTGGCAAACCCGCTCGGTCTTGCCTTTTGGCTTTGGCAGTGCTTTTTGTCCACGCTTGTCAGCATCAGCAATAAGAAAAAAAAGTTGTTAGGCCTGGCAGCCTTAGGGTGGTCTTCTCCCAAACCTTTTGCCTGCTTGCTTCTAATTTTGCTGAGATTTTTTTGTTGGCCTTAGGACTCGGAGGACTTTACCACGCTATTAATTTAGCTATTAAAAAAAAACACATAAATAAAAAAAAATCATTTATAACACCAATAGCTCAAACTTTCCTAATGCGAGCCCTATTGCATTTCCAATGCTTGTTGGCCTTAGGACTCTGAGGAGTTTACCACTGCCATCCAGTGCTAAAGTGCATGTGCTTCTCCCCTAAAAACATGGTTTGATTGAGCTATCCCCATTTGGTATATTAAATTTAGCTATACATTCCTAGTAGAGTATATTACATGTGCCCAGGGCCTGTAAATGAAATGCTACCAGTGGTCCTGCAAAACTGATTGTGACACTTCCACAAGTCACACTTTAAACATGTTTCAGGCCTGACACTGCAGAGCCTGTGTTTGCAATTTATACTGCCATGTTGACTTGGCATTTAAAACCCCTTGTCAAGCCTTAAGCGCCCCTTCTCATATATAAGTCACTCCTAAGGTATGCCCAAGGAAGCCCATAGGACAGGGTACTGTGTAATCAAAGGGTAGGACATATGCTTTTAATTTTCGCATGTCCTGGTAGTATAAAAAAACACCCAAATTAGTTTTTCACTACTGTGAGGCCTACCCCTCTCTTAGGCTCATATTGGAAATTTCTTATAACACTTATAAACTGTAATTCCTGATTCAGAAGGAATAGATCTGTCATGTTTCAAATCACTGGAATGGTGATGATAAATCCTCTTAACTGATAAAGTTGAATATATCATTACCCTTTTAAAAATGCCACTTTTAGAAAGATGCCATTTTTCTGCTCTTAGCCCTGTGTGCCTGCAGTCTGTCTCAAGTACACGTCTGGGGTGGGTGACTTTGTGCATTTTTACTAGACCGCCACAAACATAGGGAGCTTAAGTGTTACTGCGTAGCCATCCACATCTTGTTGGGTCATCCTGGGCAGGATGGGAGGGAAGAGCGGACACACCTGAAAAGACTGTGGTCAGTCCCCACAGGAAGGGCTGCATACCCCCCTGGAGTGAGCCTGGTGCAAGAGGTGGGAGGGAGGACCTCTGTGCACTTTAAAGCCCCTCTTTGAAGTCACCCCCACTTCAAAGGTACAACTGGGTATAAGTACTGGGCCTCTTGCCTCAGCAAATCAGTACACTACTGGACCTGTGAGAAACTCTGCCAGGAGAAAGGACTGCTATGCTGCTATAAGGACTGCCTCTCTGCTGAACTGCTGCTTTGAAAGATCTGCTTTTCAGCTGTGCTGCCATGCTAACCTCTGCCCTGCTGAGGAAGGACTGGAACCATCTCACTTCAACCCAGAGTGACTCCAAGGGCATGCTGGCTTGCCCCCTGTTCTAAGTCTCAGGGACATCAAAAACTTCTCATCAAACTTTAACAGCACCCAGACTTTGCTTACTGCAAGTCTTGACCTGCCAAGTGGTGCCAATCCAGTCTAGGCCCTTAGAAGTGAATATAAAGTGCTGCCACTGACAGAATCTATGCATCAACAATATTGTGCAGATCGAAACCAACACATCTCACTCAACGCCCACACATCGCTACTCTTGCGCGGACCATGGACATCACATAGCCGACTGCACTGCGTATCATCTCCAGTTTCTGTCACATCTCCGACTTTGCGTGGTTCGGGCCAAATGCATCGCCTTCAAACCTGCGGTTTGACGACGACGCAACACCTCCTTGTTTCCCTCATATCGACTCTGTCGATGATGGAGCTAAGGTAGATTGCAGTGGGGGAAAGACTGGTCCCTGTATCTGACCTGTGATCCAGCACGGTTGACCTTAACTTTTGGATCTAGCCCAGTCTAGCACGACCAGAAAGCCCAGTTTGGCATCTACAGCTTTTAAGCACTACCATTGTGTTTAATCTTTAAAACTCCATAACTCCCATTATATGTAATAGACTTTTGTCATTTTGTTCTTGATTTGTTCATAAAAATACAACCTAATTTTCTAACTTGGTGTAGAGTCTTCTTGAGGTGGTTTCTCTGTGTTACTTTTTAAAGTATTGCAGAAATACTTTACACATTGCCTCTTAAGTTCAGCCTGACTCCTCGGTGCCAAACTACCAGAGGGTGAGCACAAGATAATTTATGGTGTGTACCTGACTTATCCTGGCTAGAATTGTGGTTGCTGTTTGGACAGGGTGCATACCTCTGCCAATCAGAAACCCAATTTCTAACAATAGTTGTTGAGCAGCTATGCAAACCATCCCCCCAAGAAAACAGTGCAATAGTGTATACGCAAAACTGTGTCACGATGTATGCTTGCATATGTGTCAGGACGCTACAGTGGCCCCCCCAGCGTGATGACATATGCTCACGCATGCGTCACCAGACATACATGTATCTGGACGCAGCAGCCATTTTTTTTAGTTTATCGTGCCAAGATGGCAGCTGATCATTTTGGAATGGTAGATCTAAAAAAGATGCATTAAGGCACATTTAAGAAAGGAGAGGTCTGGTAAAAATAAAGTGAAAAAAAAACCCATGAAATAAACAAGCATTTGCAATGCAATAGGTCTCGTATTAGGAAAGTTTGAGCTATTGGTACTGTAAATGACAACGTTTTTATTTATGTGTTGGTTTTGAAAATAACGAAATTAATAGCTTTGTCATTTACAATAGCAATAGTTTTAACTTTCGCAAATGTGACACCTATAGCATTTGTAATGCAATATGTGTTGTATTTACTTGACCTAGATGTATTGATATTACAAATAAAAATGGCTTTTAATTTTTTTAAGAATTAATACTGAAATAAAAGTTATTGAAATTTATAATGGCAATAGCTTTTGTAAATATTTAAAGATTATGTTCATTGTATTTTATTGTGACGGAAATCCAAGAACAGAAGTGAAATATTAACATTTTTTGGTGACATTTGTAATAAAGCTTGAAACATTGAGAGAAGATATTTGAACCAGTTGTTGTTGAATGGTTGCACATATTGATGCTGTGGTGGCGCTGAGTGATGTTGTGGTGGTGACGAGTGATGCTGTGGCGTTCAGTGATGCTGTGGTAGCGCATACTGATGTTGTGCTGCCCCTGAGTGATGCTGTGGTGGTGCTGAGTGATGCTGTAGTGATGCGATAACTAGATAGAGTGAGTGCGATAGATAGAGTAAGTGCGATAGATAGATAGAGGGAGGGCGATAGATAGAGGGAAGGCAATATATAGATAGATAGAGTGAGGGCGATAGAGTGAGTGCGATAGATAGACAGATAGAGTGAGGGCGATAGATAGATAGACAGATAGATAAAGTGTATTTATGTTGCATTGAGTAGAGTGTAAGTATGAGGTGTGCAATTATGTTGCATATAATTATGTGGCACTGAGTGGTATTTGGAGTGTATGTTCCATTGCAGAGTGTGTGAGGGTGCAGAGTGTGTGAGGGTGCAGAGTGTGTGAGGGTGCAGAGTGTGCAGTGTGTGTGAGGATGCAGTGTATGTGCGGGTGCAGTGTGTGTGCGGGTGCAGTGTGTGTGCGGGTGTAGTGTGTGTGAGGGTGCGGTGTGTGAGGGTGCAGTGTGTGAGGGTGCAGTGTGTGAGGATGCAGTGTGAGGGTGCAGTGTGTGAGGGTGCAGTGTGTGAGGGTGCAGTGTGTGTGAGGGTGCAGAATGTGTGAGGGTGCAGAGTGTGTGTGGGTGTGGTGTGTGTGTGGTGTGGGTGCGGTGTGTGTGTGGGTGCGGTGTGGGTGCGGTGTGTGTGTTGGTACAGTGTATGGGTGTGGGTGTGTGCGGTGTGTGTGAGGGTGCAGTGTGTGTGAGGGTGCAGTGTGTGTAAGGTTGCGGTGTGTGAGGATGCGGTGTGTGTGAGGGTGCAGTGTGGCTGCAGACATGATCTATTAGCCATAAACAGGACCAGGCAGCTGTGTTCAGATCTTAAAGGGAGTAAACTTTGCAATGAATGAAGAAAATAACAGATAAGCTGTGTGTGAGGGTGCAGAGTGTGTGAGGGTGTGGGTGCGGTGTGTGTGTGGGTTCAGTGTATGGGTGTCGGTGCGGTGTGTGATTGTGCAGTGTGTGAGGGTTCAGTGTGTGAGGGTGCAGTGTGTGAGTGTGCGCTGTGTGTGCGAGGGCGTGGTGTGTTTGAGGGTGCGGTGTGTGTGATGGTGCGGTGTGTGTGAGGGTGCGGTGTGCGAGGGTGCAGTGTATGAGGGTGCGGTGTGTGTGAGTGTGCAGTGTGTGTGAGGTTGTGGTGTGCGAGGGTGCGGTGTGTGAGGGTGCGGTGTGTGAGGGTGCGGTGTGTGTGAGGGTGCAGTGTGTGTGAGGGTGCGGTATATGAGGGTGCGGTGTGTGAGGGTGGACAGCATCAGGGGAGGTTCTCATCCCTTATGTCTCAGACGTGAACAACCACCTGGATAATTCAAGCAATTTCTGGTGCAACCCTGGCGTAGCACAAGTACATTCATTCCCAAATGGCAGAGTGGGTTCAATGAAGGTTCTTGATATCAAGGCACTATGGAACCCTCTTGCGGTTATTGTGGACAATACACTTATGTCTTTAGGATGTCCCCATTATGAAAGTAATATTCAGGCCAATATTCCCCCAGAACGGGGCTGACTGAAATGATTCTCAAACATATAAGGATGCCTGACCAGCTGAAGCCCCGTTCTGTGGTTTCCCTACATTTTGACTAAAAGTGTGACTTGTCACAGCAAGTAGGAAATGGGACTGGGAACCTAGCCTCCATTGCTAAACCCTATGACAGGTAAGCCAAGGAGGCTACGGTGGTTTTATTTATAGATGTAGCTGTTTGGTAAGGCACTAGTTGTCATTTTACGACCACTTACGGGGCTTAAGCCAGGCGTTTGCAGTCTACAGTATCTACGTTTGCGGAAGTGCAGACCACGTCACCTATGGGATCGCAGGTGCGGACTTTAGGCATCACAGCTCTGGCACAAGCTGAGACACGGTCCTGAAGGATCGAATTACTGTAATTCCTGCAGGGGCGTGGATTTCTATTACCCATCCGACAAAACCCAGATTTCCTATTAGCTCTTAAGGGCAGTGAACTCTTTTCCGCATGTAACTGTGCAAGTGCAACCTGTTCTAACCAGAGTACTGCGTGGAACTCGCCCTACACAGGTGCCTGTACAGCAACCATGTGAGCTAATTGCCGGTCACCGTCGTGTTATGCAAGGCCTGCAGCACTGGCAGACCCGCTCCGCTGTCCCTCTGTGTACTGATAATTTCTGAAGGGACGGGAGCCCCCTGTCGAACTCGCACTTGCGTGATTTGGGTCAAACCACATGAGTCAGCGCCAGGCCTTTGCTGCCGACCGAGTATGTATAACGGAAGAACGCCAGGCACCCGGGAGCTGCAGGCCAAGCACACGGCAAACGCTGCTGGCACTAATCCAAGCAATTTGAGGAACATTCCCTTCCTGTCCCTTCAGCGTCCAGCAGTCATGAGCACATTGACATCACAGGCCAGCCTCCCAGCGCTGAGGGACAATTGTGTACTAGACTGCCCGACTCCCGAGGGAGGCTGCAGAAGTGCACTGTAGCCAGCGTTCAGCAGAGGGGGCCGGAAGTCGCTGGAGCAGCGCTCTGAATGACAGCTGTTCGGAACGAGGCCTGACACGCAAATAGGTTTTCCGGCCGGGAGAAAGAAGAGGCGTGACACGCACGAACTTCCTGAAGGGGGCGGAGAAACAACGAAGCGGGCTGCGGAGTCTGGACACGGAGGGACAGGACGAGAGGAGCCGGTGAGGGGGGGCGTCGGGGCACATTGACGGTGCCCGCCCCCCCATTGATGGAAGCCCTGCATGTGCCCGGTGAGCAAGGTTGGGAGTGTGTGTGTGCGCGTTTGTGTGTGTATGTATGTAAGCCCTTGGGGGGGTGCGCTGCGTGCCTGCGTGTGTTGTACCTGTGTGTGTGCCTGCCTGCGAGTATGTGTGTGTGTGTGGTGCGGTGGGGGGGGGGGGGAGGTGGTGTGTGCGAGCGAGTGTCTGTCTGTGTATATGCGCGCGCATGTGTGCCAACTTTAAGACATCGGAGGGATGTGCACGGCGCGGCGCGGGACGGAACGTGCGCGTTCGCGCACCCAAATCTGTCAGCAAAAGCTCGTAAACACCCTCTTGTCCCTCATTCCCCCGAGACCGGCAACTAAAAGTCTCCAGCTGGACGCATCCTTCGGATGCAGTACCTGCGAGACCTCAAAAAGGGATGTCAGGGAAGTGAGTGCAATGGAGTTGTGGTGGGTTGGATATGAAATTGAACACAGAAGATGAGTGGCAATGAGCAATGGTACCGGCTCGTGAGGGGGACTAAATGAAGAAAAAAAAACAATTGATGGAAGGGTGGGGGAGGGAAAAAAAAACACGAATGCAGTCCCATGAAGTGATAAAGAAAAAGATTTAGAAACTGGGCTCCAGTGCTTAATTTGAGCCGGTGGTTTCAGGTGCTGAGCACCGGTACTTAATCATCTACCCTGGCGCTTTTCATGAGCACCAGTTAAGGACACATTCAGTGATTTGCCCAGCATCACAGGATGTTGAGTCGACGCCGAGACCCTAACCATGGGGCATATTACCAAGGGCCATTATCGCCGCTTTAGCTGGAATTTTTCCCGCTACAGCGGCGATCATTTTATCGCCCTATTACCTAGCTGTCGCGAACACCAGTTAGCGACAGCTAGTAGGAGATAGCGATCATCTTGGGGCTCGATTTGCATGTCAGCGATAATTATCGCTAATGACATGCAAAGTGGGCGTGCCAAGATGTTAGCGACTGGAAACAGTTGCTAATATCGCTATCTCCTATTATCAACAATGGCTTAGTTTTGGAAATATTCGCGCTAAGCGCGAATATCTCCAAAAGCTAACGCCTGCCCTGACCAGTTCTTAGCCATGTTATCCAATGAGAGGTGGATAACATGGCTAAGAACATTGTCACGGTAATGCCTGAATATCGCTGTATTGACAGCGATATTCACGCATTTTGCCCGTTTTTTATCGCTTCTGAGATAAACCTTGATAATAGCAAGGTATCTCAGCGATAATAACAGGTGAAGGGCGACGATAGGAATATTCCCGCTAAGCCAACATAGCGATAATTATTGCTAGTTGTTGGTAATATGCTCGTATGTTCTCTAGCTGCGAAGTTGGTAGCTCTGGCCATTACACCACATCTTCTCCCCACTTTTTTGGTTAGTAGTTGGTTCTGTTTTTAGGCGGCGCTAACAGGAGAAATGGGCTGGTGCAAGCTGCCCCCTGACGAGCCTCACCACTTATTTTTTTTTTTACAAATTAACCACTGCTGAGCTCTGAGTCTGTGTAAGTTGGTCAGCCTAACAAATATTTCTTCTAAAGTCTTTGTGACAGAATGTCTCAATATTAACTTGATGCCTGTGCTAAAAAAATAACTCCTGAGGCTGTAGGTGTCTACCCTGCTATAATGCAGGCATTCACTGCTGGGGCGGTGAAAGTCTGGCGTCGAATGAAGGAGGCACCATATATCCAAGGTCAGCTACATGACTGGATACATATTTGGCGTCATTATTTTAGAATCATGCATACATTAAAACACTGGGGCAAAGGCGAGACTATTTAAAACAAGCGTTTGCAATGCAAAAGGACTCGCATTCACGCGAGATCGATTGCATTTCAAACAAGAGTGTGGGCGGGGGGGGCAGGGGCGTGAGAGGACACGAATAATGGGAGGGGGAGGGTGGGTGTTGAAGGAAACTACTGCTCACAATCACATACCATGCAACACTGGAAGTAAAGGGGCTAGTAGCCATGGAAGGATACAAATGACGATATAGCCGTCATAAGGAGGGACTAACAAGCCCTTAAACCGGTCGGAAGGCACCATTTAGGAACGACAAAGACACAAGACAATGAAAAATATGGGCGGGGGAGTGGGTGTGGCTTCTCTCCCGTACTCACCTACCCCAGATCAACCCCAGAACAGCGCTTACGCACTGGCTCAGGGCCCGACCTAACCATGATTTCTCGTGTGGCTCAAGATACCATCAGGGACAGGGAAATAAACTGTGCTCTTGCCTGCCAATGGCATTTTGGCCTAATTTCAGTACAAATCATTCAAGTTATCTGATACGAACAAATGTATTTTTAATCATACCTTATTAGGCAATTCCACTTTTATAACCAGCTAAACATGCCCCTGTTAACTATGCAAGAGGAGCAGATTAATTTAATTATGCCCATAAAGCGTTTGTTTATGAAAAGGGGTCATTCGTAAGGGTCTACACCGACGAATATTATTGGCAAAAAACATTTTTTTGTTAATGTTAATTTCAAAGGGTTTTTAAAATGTTATGCTCAGTTGTGGAATGTTAACATGCTGGTATTTTGGACTTCACACTTTATAGTTTGGTACTTTTAGCTACTATTAGTGATAGATTTGCATTGTTTCTGAATGAAACCTCTGCTCTGTACGTGTTCAGGATTCAAACAAAGGGTTGTAGTTTAATTGCATTATTATTTTCAAGTTTCGATAATGACCATGCTTTCTTGAGATGTTTGGAGTGGCAAAAGGTAAATAAATATAAGACATATTATTATATTAAACTTAAGGTGGAATCTGCAGTAGATGGACTGGAGCTCTTGGAGAAGGGGTGGGTGACAACAGTGGTTAATTTGTAAAAAAAAAAAAAAAAAGTGCCTGCCTCTCATCAGGAGGTAGCTCGCACCAGCCCATTTCTCCTGTTAGCGCCTCCTAAAACGGAACCAACTGCTAAACATGAAAGTGAGGAGAGGATGTGGCATAATGGCCACAGCTGCCAACTTCGGAGCTGGGGAACGAGGTTCGAGTCTCGGCGTCTGCTCAATATCCTGTGATTCTGAGCAAATCACTTAATCTCCCCGTGCCTACCATAAACAAACGCGTTGTTAACTGGTGCTCATGAAAAGCGCCTATGATGGTGATAAGTGCCGGTGCTGAGCACCGGAAACCACTGCCTTGAAGCACTGGGTGACAAACGAGCAGAGAGGAAAACAACAGCAGCAGCAGAGGGCATCCCACAAGAGGGAAAGGTGAGCCTTGGCCCCTGCACAAAGAAGAGGGGGCGGTGGCACAGGTGGAAAAGTACACCGTTGCTATTTAGACAGGATTGGCACACCTTGAAGCACTGTATCACTTCTTGGAGCCCAGCCTTGCTGATTTGATCTTAGTGCCATCAGAGACGTTTTAAGGCATGGTGAAAGAAGGCCCGGGCCCCATCCTTTCCAGGGGCCCCCTGATAGACCTGGCTCTGTTCTCCACACAGCCCTCCCCTGATGACCTTGAATGATTCTTAAACATAGATTGTTTTAAATTCCATTTTCCTTTTATTCATTTTTTAATGTGGATGATGTGTGGAAGTCTATTGCAGACATTTTACAGAGAGGAGATGCTCGTTTTTAAACACCAAACGTTCCTTTCAGATCAAAACAAGATCTCAGACAAGAGCGATGGCAGTGGGTCGCAGACATTATTTGCAGTAATATTGGTGAACTGCTGCAATATTACAATATTGAAAACACACGTCACTATCCCTGAATATTAGATGGAAGAAACCTAGAATTTGGACCAGTGTGCCTGGGCAATGTCGGCGACCTGTCAAAGAGGGCATTAAAAGACCAAAGTTGGATCATGAATTAAAAACTGTTCAGAACAGGGCTCATTAAAATAAGTTTGGCCGAGGGCCCCCGAAATCCTTAAGATGTCCCTGAGCTCCATATTTTGGAACAGTCGCTCTCATCTGGCCTACATCCCACATTTGGGTGCCCAGCCTCATTAATTCAGTAGGAGTTCCGTACTCTCGTGAATAGTCTCACGCATTGGGTGTGAGGTGCACCTCTTGGAACGCAAGGTGTCTCATCAAGTGTAAATTGTAGGTCTTGGAGCACATTCACTCATGGGGTTTGAATCTCAAATGTTAGCATCTCACATACTTTATGTGAGTCCCACACCTTTGAGAAGTCTCACTCACTTGGTGCGAGTGTCACGTCTTTGAGTACAGCCTCACACATGGACATTTTAAGAGTTCTATTGACTTTACTAGAGTTTGAATCTCAGCTTTTGTTTGCAAACCCTTCAAATCTCACTCCTGTCGACTCTTGCATTATAAGTATTGGCTTAAGCCACCCGTGTGAGGACGTTATATGCGTGTGTCTCATGTACTGATGCTCGGCCCTTATTTGTGAGCCCCATCATGACACTACTGCAATTCTGGTAATAACAGTACTGGTTACCATACATGGAATCCTGTGGGTGATAGTGTGTCCAACGATTGACTGTTACCTGTGTATAATTTCTAATACCCCACCATTGAACCATATAGTACTTGCATTTAACATTTAAGCCCTGTGGAAGTCCCAAGTGGGACGAAACGTGTCGGCTGTCAAATGTGCGCTGTGATGCGAGTCACACACCTTTGAGAAGTCTCACTCACTTGGTGTGAGTGTTACGTATTCGGGCACAGCCTCAAACATGGACATTTTAAGAGGTCTATTGACTTTACTAGAGTTTAAATCTCAGCTTTAGTTTGCAAACCCTTCAAATCTCACTCCGGTCGACTCTTGCATTATAAGTATTGCTAAAGCCATTCATGGGGATACAAAAGGGGGCGATGGACGGAGCGTTTGACCCAATCAAACACTCACCCCAAGTCAACTGATCTGGGTTTAATCCATCACCATTCTTTAGCTCACACAGCCACCCCAGTTCAGACATGGCCATATGCAAATCAGTCTGACCCTGTGCCTCATGGGAACAGTCCAGTCCGAACTGCCAAGCCATGTCTTCCTTTGGACCGGAAACAAGCATCCTGGGACCGGTTTCGGATTCATAATCCTCATCAGCCAGGCTATCTTGAATCCAGTGGCCAAGTGAGCAAGGGACTCACGTCTAAGCATACCCTGTCAATTTAGGCCGAACAAAGCGATACAAAAGGGGATGATGGACGGAGCGTTTGAGCTAATCAAACACTCACCCCCAGTCAAATGATATGGGCTTAATCCATCACCATTCTTTAGCTCACTCAGCCACCCCAGTTCAGACATGGCCATATGCAAATCAGTCTGACCCTGGGCCTCATGGGAACAGTCCAGTCCGAACTGCCAAGCCATGACTTCCCTGGACCGGAAACAAGCATCCTGGGACCGGTTTCGGATTCATAATCCTCATCAGCCAGGCTATCTTGAATCCAGTGGCCAAGTGAGCAAGGGACTCACGTCTGAGCATACCCTGCCAATTTAGGGCGAACAAAGCGATACAAAAGGGGATGATGGATGGAGCGTTTGAGGCTATCAAACACACACCCCCAGTCAACTGATATGGGCTTAATCCATCACCATTCTTTAGCTCACTCAGCCACCCTAGTTCAGACATGGCCATATGCAAATCAGTCTGACCCTGTGCCTCTTGGGAACAGTCCAGCCCGAACTGCCAAGCCATGTCTTCCCTGGACCAGAAACAAGCATCCTGGGACCGGTTTCGGATTCATAATCCTCATCAGCCAGGCTATCTTGAATCCAGTGGCCAAGTGAGCAAGGGACTCACGTCTGAGCATACCCTGCCAACTTAGGGCGAACAAAGCGATACAAAAGGGGATGATGGATGGAGCGTTTGAGCCAATCAAACACTCACCCCCAGTCAACTGATCTGGGCTTAATCCATCACCATTTTTTAGCTCACTCAGCCACCCCAGTTCAGACATGGCCATATGGAAATCAGTCTGACCCTGTGCCTCATGGGAACAGTCCAGCCTGAACTGCCAAGCCATGTGTTCCCTGGACCGGAAACAAGCTTCCTGGGACCGGTTTCGGATTCATAATCCTCATCAGCCAGGCTATCTTGAATCCAGTGGCCAAGTGAGCAAGGGACTCAAGTCTGAGCATACCCTGCCAATTTAGGGCGAACAAAGCGATACAAAAGGGGATGATGGACGGAACGTTTGAGCCAATCAAACACTCACCCCCAGTCAACTGATCTGGGCTTAATCCATCACCATTCTTTAGCTCACTCAGTTACCCCAGTTCAGACATGACCATATGCAAATCAGTCTGACCCTGTGCCTCATGGGAACAGTCCAGCCCCAACTGCCAAGCCATGTCTTCCCTGGACCGGAAAAAAGCTTCCTAGGACCGGTTTCGGATTCATAATCCTCATCAGCCAGGCTATCTTGGGCCTGGGCGAGAAAGCAAAAGACACACAATTGATGGACGGAATGCTGAACAAATCAAAGCATTCACCCCCAGTCAAGAAATCTGGGTAAAATCCATCATTCTTTTGCTCACCATGCCACCCCAGTTTAGACCTGGCCATATGCAAATCAGTCTTGACCCTGTGGCCCATGGGATCAGTCCAGCACGAACTGCCAAGCCAGGCCCTCCCTGGACCACAAACAAGCATCCTAGGACCGTTTCCTGGGCCCAGCTCACCCGTGCTAAAAGCCGGCCCAGAATATACCTATGAGAAGGAAAGAGCCAGCCAGCTGAATAATTACGAGCACAGCTGCAAAAGAGAATTCTGCTTGAAGATACCAACGCTAAAAAGTGGGGTTTCTGTTGAGAAAATGTGTGTGACCACACTTGCTGCCAGTGTACTGCTGGATTACCAGAGTACATGGGTCAGAGAGGAAATAATGAAAAGAAACAGAGGGACAAAGGAAAGGAGTAGACTAAAAAGAGGTAGTGGAGTACAAAGAAGGAAAAAATCAATATTAATATCATGCTCCTACATCCAAATAGAACCAGAAGTAGGTACCAAGACAGGAGCCCACAGTGCCAGAATTGGACTAGAGCACATTTCAGACGTGGCCTGAAGACAGTGGAAGGACAGCAGATGGGATGGCCACGGCTGATGAGGTGCTGCAGACCAAAGGCACCCCCAAAATAGTGGCAACCTGCCACGGAAGACAGCAAACGGTTGTCCTGAGCAGGAAGGGACAAAGACCGCCTATGCAGGGAGTATGCATAACAACAGCGGGAAGATGAGGGGAGACAGGGAGAAGTAGATGCACCCCCAAAATAACAGTAGCCCTCAACTGAAGGGACAGCAGTGGATGTCGTGTGCACGAAGGGGCAGGGGAATGCATGGTGATGCGGTGAGGCAGGGCGGAAAGGGATACAAGGACATCTTAAGCAGCGCGGCTCGTTTGCGATGGCGGAGCAGCTTCGCCACCCCTGACAGCACTTAAAAAAATTAAAAATAAAACGGGTTTAACCCCTTCCGTGCTGATGACGAGCCTAGGCTCGTCATGCAGCACGGTGCTCGTGTGCTGGTGACGAGCCTAGGCTCGTCATGAGCCGTGGAACGCTCACACGCGGGGCTAATTTCCCCGCTGTGCTGAGCGTTCCATTGCGCGGGCGTGGTCATGACGAGCCCAGGCTCGTCACCAGCACACAAGCACCGTGCTGCATGACGAGCCTGGGCTCGTCATGAGCACAGCGGCGCCGTGCGCGGCCCCCCTCCCCCCCGCGCTGTGGGGAAATTAGCCCCGCAGCGAAGGGGTTAAAACCCGTTTTATTATTGTTTTATTTAATTTGTGCTGGGGCTTGGGGCGGGGCCAGGGTGATGATAGGCTGGAGGTGGAGTGGTGGGTTCGGACTACACTGCGCATGTGGTTTATGGCACAGGACGGCCGAAAACCACATGCACAGGGACTCCTCTCCAACCCCAGCTGCATTACTGGTGTTGGAGAGAGCAGGCACAGTCTCCCAGTCTGTACTGGAGCTCACATCATCGGCGCTCAGGCCAATCCTGAAGCTGCTCTCATGCACGAACCTGTACCTGCAGCAGTGGAGAGGAGAGGAAGAGCACAACGCGATGCTCGAGGGCAGCAGCCATGTTTTGTTTTTTTGTCTCCGTCATCCCACGTCCCCCCCCACTCTCTCTCTGGCACCCTCTTCCACCCCACCTCTTGTCCCCAATATGAGCCACTCCTGATCTTAAGGATTTTGGGGGTGCTGCCCAAACGTATATCCGGAGCCCTTCTTCTGTACATCTCTGAATTCATGATACAATTTCAGCTCTTTCATGCCCCCTTCGCCCAAGTCTCCGACTCTGCAGAGACACACGGGTCCAAATTCTAAATGTGTTTCCATCTAATATTCAGGGATAGTGAGTGGTGTGCATTTTCAAAATTGCAACAGAGCAGCAGCTCACTAATACTATTGCAAATAACCTCTGCGGCCGACTGACAGTTCTCATATGTGAGGTGCTGTTTAGATCTAAAAGTAACTTTTTATGGGTGTTGCATGGTGTTGAAAAACAAACTCATCTCGCACACAAGAGGGGAGAGGGTCTAAATTACTATCTACCACCCCGAACCCCCATTAACAGCTATAATAACCACACAAAAGAGGGGTGGAGACAACAAACAAAACAAGCATAGACTCAACACCCAGGTCATGTCCAGTGTCTGTGTGTGTGTCTTTACATTTTGTTTGTTCCCCCCTCCCTATGCTCCGTCCGTTGTGTGGCTACGCTCGGACGTCGCAGCAGACCCGATGATGAAGCATGTCACACACATTGTGTGTGAGTGAGGGCAGTTTTTCACCACCCAAAAGTGTGGCAACATTTGCACCTGGGTATTGAGTCTATGCTTGTTTTGTTTGTTGTCTCCACCCCTCTTTTGTGTGGTTATTATAGTTGAAAAACAAACAACATATGTCTGCAAAATGTCTGTAAATGACTTTCACACATCACTTGTATTAAAAATAACTTAAAGCAAAATTGTATTTAAAATAATCTCAGTTTATGAATCATTCAAGGCCATCAGCGCAGGACAGAGTGGAGAACAAAGCTGATCTATCAGTGGACCCCCAGATAGACTGGAGTAGTGGGCCGGAGCCCACCTTGCCCATGCCTTAAAACATCTCTGTAACAGGAAATAAATCTGCAACAGCTGACGCCACAATGCATGCGTGGAAAGCATAAAACATAAAAAAAAGAAGTAGAGGACAAAACAGGAAAACAGACCATGACAGGGGAAAAGGAGGAGTCCCATAGAAAGTTGCTGGAAACCAAGGTAGCAGTGGCTCCTTTACCACAGTCACTCCAGCCTCCCAGTCCCACATGATGGGAGAGGGCAGACAGCAGTGTTGGCTGCTGATTAATGGGCATGGCGGGGCAGGGATAAAAAAATAAAATCTACTTACCTGTAGGCCGGCCGCCACCTCTTGGTCCTCTTCAGTTGTCGACGTAGGTAGCATCCCAGGCTCCCCTAGCCAATCATGATGCTGCTGTCACCAGCATGACAGCAGCGTTGTGATTGGTCCGAGCGCAGTGGTTCGGCACTCAGAAAATAACTGGGAGCCTGTGCATGTCCTCCACATGGCTGTGGAATACAGCCAGGTGGAGAACATACAAAGTGCGCATGACTGTTTGGCCGGCCACTACTCTCCCTTTGCTGGCCAGCCCAGCCCCACCCCGCTCCTAAGCCAGTACAGAAAAATAAAATGATATTAACATTGCATTATTATCTCTTTATTCTCCTTTTTGAACTGCTTACAGAGCAGTGGGGTGACGCTCCTCCGCCTTAGTGGAGGAACTGCCGCTGGCAGACAGCAGCACCACAAGGGCCAGTGGAGGAGGGGATGGGCCAGTTGCCTCTTGGGCTAGCACCAGCTTGTGTTATGCGAGTAAAGTGCCAGGCCTTGCAGATGGTTCTATTGCAGTTTAACAGTTGTCCCTCTTCTGCCAAGTCCAGCTGTCGGGGGAAACCGTAAGATTCATCAAAGGGAGGATTCCTCACCTAAAGTCAACATTTTAATTTTCGTGTTTGCTCGCTTTTAGACCTGGCTGGTACACACGGACCATGATAAACATGCAAAGCTGGGCCTTTCCTTCTGGTTCCCTGAGATTTTTTTGTAAATATATTAGCATGTGGCTCCAGGTTAACCTCATTTGCATGCCATTTTTTCTCCAGCCCCTTCATGCATGTTTTTCCTTGTTCGCAATTTCCTCGTGCAAGGTATGTTGTTGCATATTTTTACCATTTCCTCATTTTCATCTCCTTATTTCTACTATTTTCCTTTACAATATCCCTTACCTTGTAATTTTTATATTATTGTATTTTAGGTTACTTTAATTAATTTGTTTTTGCGTACCTAATGCTTACTTTGACACTGTACATTACCTTTAACTGTCATTGCTGTTTACTTACTTTAAATAATGTTGTTTTACCTTATTATGGGAGCCTTATGTTAATGTCTATTTAACTCAAATAAATAAAATTGATGTACTTACATTACCCAGCATGTACTTCATTGAAGGAGTAAGAGCCTTTTCTCTGTTCTATGCGACCAAGCGCCTGTTTTTTGTTCTGCGTTGCACCATGTTAGGGTACTGACTCAAAAGATGAAGAGCCGGTTGTCGGTGGTATCTCGTCCCACGTATAAGGGACTGGCTCAAACGACCAAAAGCCTACTTTCTGTTTTCTCTTGTACCACGTGGTGGGGACTGGATCAAAAGACCAAGAGCCGTCTTGTTCTATGTTGTACCAGTGGGGGAACAATAACAATGGTTCGCCATTAGGTTCTCTTGATTGTACTACTGAATATCGACACCATGTAATATCGTATCTAATTTCATCGAATGCTCGGACTACCTAGAACCAAACCAAGCCAGTTTCCGTCCGGTGCATTCTACGGAGGCTGTGATTTTGGCAGTTCTGGACACTCTCAGAGCTAACGCAGACAGGGGCGACCATCAAGCTCTGGTGCTCCTGGATTTGTCGGCTGCGTTCGACACGGTCGACCATACCATCTTACTGAACCGTGTCGAGCAAGCTGGCCTGCGAGGCCCCGCACTGGAATGGATCAAATCCTTCCTCGCCGACCGCACTCAGGCAGTCAGGCTTGGAAAATTCACTGCCCCCAAACTCATCTCCACCTGTGGGGTTCCACAGGGCTCCTCTCTGTCCCCGCTGCTTTTCAATCTCTACATGAGACCACCGATTCGCTCACTAAAAAACAGAAACATTACTGCATTTAATTATGCTGATGATCTCCAGATCATTTCCCCTCTCGGCTCCCCCAACGCCATGAGCTAGTTTCAATCCACCATGCTTCACATCCAGAGTTGGATGGACGTGAACCATCTGAAACTCAACCCAGGCAAGGCAGAGCTGGTCCTGCCTGGGAACAGCAAGAATAGTCAAGTCAAGTCAAGTCATGAAATTTGTATAGCGCACTACATACCCAGAGGGTTTCAAGGCGCTTAGGAAGGGGAGGAGGATTATTTGTCAAATATCCATGTTTTAAGCTGCTTTCTGAACGCTAGGTGGTTTTGGGTGAGGCGAAGGTAGGCGGGGAGTGAGTTCCATGTTTTAGCAGCCAGGTATGAAAAGGATCTGCCTCCCATGGTGGTCTTGTTGATGCGAGGTACAGTGGCGAAGGCTTGGCTGGAAGAGCGTAGTTGGCGGGAGGGAGTGTAGAAGGACAGTCGAGAGTTGAGACAATCTGGTCCGATGTTGTAGAGTGATTTGTGTGCGTGGGTAAGCAGTCGGAAAGTGATCCTTTTATTGACGGGTAGCCAGTGGAGGTCTTTAAGGTGACCAGAGATGTGTTCGTTGCGTGGGATGTCTAATATGAGCCTGGCTGAGGCGTTTTGGATTCGTTGGAGTTTCTTCTGGAGTTTAGCGGTGGTACCTGCGTAGAGGGTGTTTCCGTAGTCCAGTCAGCTCGTGACCAGAGCGTGGGTGACTGTTTTCCTTGTTTCGGAGGGGATCCAGCGAAATGTTTTCCTGAGCATGCGGAGAATGTTGAAGCAGGAAGAGGATACGGCGCTGACTTGTCTGTTCATTGAGAGTGAGGAATCCAGGATGACGCCAAGGTTCCGTGCGTGGTCTGTCGGGATGGGTGCTTTTCCGAGGGCTTCCGGCCACCAGGAGTCGTCCCAAGCAGAGGGGGATGTACCTAAGATGAGGACTTCTGTTTTGTCTGAGTTCAGTTTTAAACGGCTTTGTTTCATCCATTCGGCAACTTCTTTCATTCCTTCGTGTAGGTTAGTTTTGGCGGTGCTGGGGTCATTGGTGAGAGAAAGGATCAGTTGAGTGTCGTCCGCGTAAGAGATGATGTTGAGGTTGTGTTGGCGTGCGATGGCCGCGAGGGGGCTCATGTATACGTTGAAAAGGGTGGGGCTGAGTGAGGATCCTTGAGGTACGCCGCAGATGACTTCAGAGGCCTCGGACTTGAATGGAGGAAGGCAGACTTTCTGGGTTCTTCCGGTGAGGAACGAGGTGATCCATTCAAGTGCTTTTCCTTGGATTCCGATGTTATTAAGGCGTTGTAGAAGGGTGCTGTGGCAGACTGTATCGAATGCTGCAGAGAGGTCGAGGAGGATGAGGGCGACTGTGTCTCCATTGTCCAGTAGAGTTCGAATGTCGTCTGTTGCTGCGATGAGGGCGGTCTCAGTGCTGTGTTTTGCTCGGAAGCCAGATTGTGAGGGGTCGAGGGATTTATTGGCTTCGAGGAAGGCGGCGAGCTGGTTGTTGACGGCTTTCTCGATGACTTTGGCCGGGAATGGAAGAAGTGAGATGGGGCGGTAATTTTTGAGTTCGGTGGGGTCGGCTGTTGGTTTTTTCAGAAGGGCGGTGAGTTCAGCGTGTTTCCAGTCTTCTGGGAAGGTAGCGGAGTTGAAGGAGCAGTTGATGACGTCTCGGAGGTGCGGTGCTATGACGGAGTCTGCTTTGTTGAAGATGTGGTGAGGGAATGGGTCTGTGGGGGATCCTGAGTGGATGGAGTTCATCAGGTGGATGGTGTCCTCAGTGGAGATTGGGTTCCAGGCGTTAAGGGTGTTCACGGGGGGACGATGGTCAGCGGATGGTAGGGTGGGTTGGTTTCCGGGTTGGTTGTCGAAGCTGTCGTGGATGTCTGCAATCTTGTTGTGGAAAAAAGAGGCTAGGGAGTCGCAAAGGGCTTGAGAGGGGGTGATGTCGTTGGAGTTGGCCGAGGGATTGGAAAATTCCTTGACGATGTTGAAAAGTTCCTTGCTGTTGTGGGCGTTGTTGTCAAGTCGATCCTTGAATGCTGTTTTCTTGGCTTTTCGGATCAGTTGGTGGTGAGTGCGGGTGGCGCTTTTGAAGGCGTCCTTGGTGCTGGTGGTTGGGTCTTTTTTCCAGGCCTTTTCAAGGGAGCGGCAGAGTTTCTTGGACTTCTTGAGATCATCGTTGAACCATGAGGCTTTCTTGCTGCCAGGTTTGCTTTGACGTTTTTTCAGTGGGGCTAAGGTGTTGGCGGTGTTGGATAGCCATAGGGTGAGGTTGGCGGCGGCTTCGTTGGCGTTAGAAGAGAGGGCTGGGGAGTTTCGAAGGAGCGATGCGGAGATTTGGTCCGTGGTGATTTTGTTCCAGTTTCTTTGCAGGGTAGGTTGGGAGTGGTTGATGGGTTTCGGCTTGTTGTAGGTGAAGTGAACGCAGCTGTGGTCGGTCCATAGGAGATCCGTAGTGTGGCTGAAGGAGACATGATTGCTGGATGTGAAGATGGGGTCGAGTGTGTGACCTGCGATGTGGGTGGGGGATGTGATTAGTTGTTTAAGTCCGAGGTTGGCGAGGTTGTCCACGAGTGTGGCGGTGTTGTGGTCGTTGGTCTTTTCGAGGTGAAAGTTGAGGTCTCCCAGAAGGATGTAGTCTTTGGAGGGGAGCGCGTGTGGGGTGATGAAGTCCGTGATGTCTTCACTGAATTTTGCACGAGGTCCTGGTGGTCTGTAGAGGAGAGTGCCTCTGAGTGTGGTCTTGGGGTCGATGTGGATCTGGAAGTGAAGGTGTTCGGAGTTGGCGAGGTTGGCGTCAGAGCTGGTTGAGAAGCGGATTGATTTCTTATGAACGATAGCGATTCCTCCTCCTGTGTGGCTGGTACGGTCTTTGCGGGTGATCTTATAGTCTTCAGGGATGGCAATGGTGATGTCTGGTGCGGAGGAAGCGTTCATCCATGTTTCTGTTAGGAAGGCGACGTCTGGAGAGATGGTGTCTAGTAGGTTCCAGAGGTCAATGGCGTGTCTGTGGACCGATCGGGTGTTGAGAAGGATGCACTGTAGGTGGTTGGGGTCGAGAGTCTGTGGTGTGATCGTAGCGGAGATGTTGTCGGTGCCGCTAAATTTGCAGGAGAGGCAGGAGAAAGGTCCATGGGTGTGTCCAGGAGCGGCTTGGACACAGTTGGGGGCGCGACCGGGGTCAAGGGCTAGGAGGGTGGCGGCATCATAGGTGAAGCGGGAGGGCTGGGGAGCGCGAGGGGCAGGGGGACTGGCACTGGGCGCGGTCCAGGCGCGGACGGGCGTAGACGGGCTTACCTTTGGCGCACCTTCGGCGAGGCCGTAGCGCGTGGACGCTGCGCGTGGGACCATCTGACATTAATGGACAGAGGAGGGGGAGGGGCGAGGGCGGTTCAGCTGGGAGGCGGGTCGGGCTGAGGAGGAGGTCAACAATAACAAAATGGAGGCGGAGGGGTCAGGACGGAGAGAGCGCTTGGGGGGAAAATACCAATGCTGAGAAATGCAGTGATTTTGACTATGACTATACGCAAAGCGGCGATTTTTAAGAGCACACGCAAGTAATCAGGGAGCAGATCAGCAGCTAGAGTCACGCTGGCAAAGCAACAATTGTAGCAGTCAGCTAATTAACTATGCAAATGGGCTAAATCGATACACAGAGCGTGCAGCGGCAATTGGAACGTAAAGCAGGAAATAATTGATGATAAATACTGCAAGTCTTGTAGTATGCCTTCTGCAACGAGGACGCAGCAGCAGGGGAGCGACCACTCTGCTCGGAAGCGAGGAGCGAGTCACGGCGCTTCCAGGCAATGGAGCGCTGTTTGTTTACTGTGGGAGGGCGGTTCAGCTGGGAGGCGGGTCGGGCTGAGGAGGAGGTCAACAATAACAAAATGGAGGCGGAGGGGTCAGGACGGAGAGAGCGCTTGGGGGGAAAATACCAATGCTGAGAAATGCAGTGATTTTGACTATGACTATACGCAAAGCGGCGATTTTTAAGAGCACACGCAAGTAATCAGGGAGCAGATCAGCAGCTAGAGTCACGCTGGCAAAGCAACAATTGTAGCAGTCAGCTAATTAACTATGCAAATGGGCTAAATCGATACACAGAGCGCGCAGCGGCAATTGGAACGTAAAGCAGGAAATAATTGATGATAAATACTGCAAGTCTTGTAGTATGCCTTCTGCAACGAGGACGCAGCAGCAGGGGAGCGACCACGCAATTCTGGCCGCCAGAACTCGGGCCCCCTACCAGCCCTTCTTTCTCTATGAAACGCCAACCTCTAGCTTCGCGGGCAGGTAGGCGCCGTGATCTTTTCCAGTGTCCATCAACTACGGAAAATAAGGAAAATCGCACACTTGCTGACCCACTCTGCTTTAATTCAGGTGGTGATAGCACTAATACTCTCACGGCTCGATTTCTCAAATTCCATCTATCTCGGCCTACCTGTTGGTCTTCAAAAAAGGCTTCAAATGGTCCAGAACCAGGCAGCCAGATTGATTCATAAACAACCTAAGTGGTTGTCAGCCAAACCTTGCTTAGCACAACTTCATTGGCTCCCGATAGCTCACCGACTATGCTTCAAGACTGGCTGTTTAGCCTTTAAGGCTCTGCACGGCAAAAGCCCCAGATTCATCAGCTGCATGCTCACCAAATACACCCCGCGGCGCAGTCTCCGTTCAGCCCACCACTTTCTGCTCACCACCTCGTCTTTTAGACGGAAACGTCAGGGAGGCTGCTGCTTCTCCCACCTGGCCCCCAGATTCTGGAACTCCCTTCCTCTGGCACTCAGAAGCTGTAACAATCTATTCAGCTTCAGAAAGCCTTTGAAGACATGGCTATTTGATCAAGCATATGCCTAGTAACTCGGCTGCAACAGCCTTCAGTGTCCAGTGCCATGAAACCTAAGGGTGTACGCGCGCTTAATAAGTACCTGCTAACATAACAATATCGCAGTACAAGAATATTGAGGACAGAATATCGTGGGACATTATATCGAAAGGTAAGTGCATATAGGGAAGTATATATTTACTATTCATAGCTCCACCTCTACATAACTTGAAGACATATGTACAGCGTAGTTACATATACGTGGAGGGCCCGATTCACAGAACTAACTTAAGACAAAATCCTAAACTTACTTACTACTTTTGGTATTCACAGAAGTTAGGATTTTGTCTTAAATTTGTCTTAAGACAGACTTAAGACAGACTTAAGTTAGGATTTTGTCTTAAGTCTGTCTTAAGTTTGTCTTAAGACAAACTTAAGACAAAATCCTAAGTTCTGTGAATACCAAAAGTAGTACGTTTAGGATTTTGTCTTAAGTTAGCTCTGTGAATCGGGCCCATAGTTAGGTTTAGAAAATCTAGACGTACTTGTTGATGTTTTAGTTTGATATTCTGTCCTCAATATCGTGTCCCATTGATATTGTGGTTTCGAAGTTCAGAGGGCACACCGCTTCTGTTCTATGTTGTGTCACAGGGTGGTGACAATCACAACAGTCATTTTTTTGCTTCTGTTTTATGCAGTACTGTGTAGTGGGGACTGACCAAGTGCATAGTCTTTTGTGTGTTGTACTACTGGATGGGAAGGGCTTGATAGACAAAAAGCTAATTTTGTCTTTTTTGGTACTCAATGTACTGGGGATTGTATTTCTGTATTTGGCTTTTTGGCCAAATCTGACTATTTAACTGCAGTGAGGCATTGCTCTTTGAGCCCAATAAAACTGTTGGGAGACATTCATTGTACTTTTTTTATTATTGCTGTCCAATGTTCACACCATCTTCTCATCTGTCTTATCTGGGGCATCCTGCACACCGTCTGCAGTGCTGAAGCTTCAAGGGCCAATGCACATCAATTAGAGGATGAACTTAAATAAGAGCGTCAGCTTTATGTCCTCTCAATAAAAAGTGGGCCAAAAGGAAGGCCCCGCTCAGGTGTAGGCAGTGCATCTGGAGGTCCAGCTGAAGAGCAGTAAGCCTCTTCGATGCCTACAGTGCCTTCAGAATCCCCTGCTGCAGTTGTAGAGATGGGGCTGCAGAACATGAAAGAATGTCCAAGGGATACTTCTGGTAGCCACTGCCAGGACACATATCTTTGAAACACAAAGAAGTCTTTCCCACCCTTGTAGGGCTGCCCTTAGAGTTCATCTCTTCTGTTTGTTGACGCCTTCTTCTTGTGTTTCCGTGCTTGGTGGTCCCCTCGCTCCCCGGCACCTGGAGGCTCTGGGGAGTGGCCGCGCTCTCTCCTGCTGTTCTCTTCCACCTGAGATGTCTTGGCGGCTGATTGCTCCATCTGTTTCAGATATTCTTCAGCTTCTGTTCTCTCCTGAAATGGAGAAAAGTGAAGGTGAGGCCAGATAGGCACAAAAGTGGCTAGCCGAGGAAGGCTGGGCAGTGCGAATTGTGCTATGATCGCAATATAAACTCAAAATTGTGTCCTGACCAGGGATATTGGTAGGTGACAGCATCGTGGGACATGCATCTTTCCCTGCTACAATATCCATTGTATAGTTCATTCATGCCACTTTGTGTTGTTCACATTTCTTTGTTTTACAACCAGCCATAGGCCACATTTATTGCTTTCAGTAATACAGGAGTCACCTTTTAGTTGTACCTGCGAATATATGACGTTACAACGCGTGCAATTACAACACATACTTTTACAACAGTCTTTACATCGCAACTGCCATTACATTGCACGATTTTACAACGCATGCCATTACAACGCATTTTAAAAAACTACCATTACAATGCATACCATTACAACGCATACCATTACAACGCATAGTACTTTTAGAGCAACAGTAGGGTAAGTGTTGGATAGTGTAGGGGTAAAAATTACTATTCCCACTTCAGTGAGTGCAACAGTAGGGGAAGTGTTGGAAAGTGTAGGTGTATAAATTACTAAGTGTTGGATAGTGTAGGGGTACAAATTACTATTCCCACTCCAGTGAGTGCAACAGTAGGGTAAGTGTTGGATAGTGTAGGGGTAAAAATTAATATTCCCATATACCCCAAAACCCATACCCACCCTAATACTAAAAAAATCACTATTACTTACCTTATAATGCGTTATAATGGCATGCATTGTAATGGCATGTGTTGTAATGGCATGCGTTGTAATGGCATGCGATGTAATGGAATGCGATGTAATGGCAGTTGCGTTGTAACCGTTGCGTTGTAAAGGTAGATCCTTGTAATGAGTGCATTGTAATGGATGTTTCCCGTTCCTGCTAGTCTTTCCTTTTATGCTTTGCATTGTTGTGTTTTCAGTGCTCTACCACACAAAGAAACAGGTTACTTACCTCTAACAATAGTTTTGCAGCTTTGAACTGATCTAGGTTCACATGCTGTGAACTATTCCATCCTTTAGCGTGCAGGCGATGAAACACTGTGTAAAAGTAAGCGGTTTTCAATGTAGGTGTCGACCATAGACGTAGTTAAAAGGAACTTTCTATGATGTCCAGCATAAAGCCATAATGACTCTTCAAAGGAAATGCACTGGATTGGATTGCATCTTTCCTATCATTGAGGACATTTCAAATCTCCTCTAGCACCACGGCATCAAATATCCATCTCTCCCCTTACGGAGTGCCACAAGGATCGGTGCTAAGCCCCCTGCTCTTTAACCTCTATGTAACCCCGCTCGCCAAGATCGCTGAAGCTGCTGGCCTTAATATGTTTACATACGCCGACGACTCACAAATTGTATTCTCCCTCTCAAACAGTGACCATGACTCCCCCTCCCTACTGCAGACGGGCCTCAGGAACATCGCCACCTGGATGAGCACTAATATGCTAAAAACGGCAGCAAGACAGAGGTCTTAATAGTGGGTCCAGATCAAAATCTCTGGAATCCTAGACACTGGCCATCCAAAATGGACCCCCTACCTATCCCGTCGCAACAAGTCTAAAATCTTGGCATTGCCATTGACAATGGCCTAACTATGGAGCCCCAAGTCAACAACCTCACTCCCACCTGCTTTACAATTTTGAGATGGCTCAGAAAAATCATTTGGATGCTCCCGGACGACACACAAAAGACTGTAGTCAACGCACTAATCACCTCCCGGTTAGACTATGGTAATGTTCTCTATCTAGGGACACCACAAGCAGTCATGCGTCGTCTCCAACTGGTGCAAAATGCTGCAGCCAGAATGTTATGCAAATGCCATAGGAGGGAACGTACGTCCAGTCACCTAAAGGCGCTCCACTGGTTGAGAATCAAAATAGGGTGAAATTTAAAACTCTTAGCCTCATGCATAGAATAAAATGGGGCAATGCTCCCAGATACCTCCAAACCCTCGTAAAAACCTACACGCCGGCTAGATGCCTGAGATCCTCCACTCAAGGCCTTTTCTGCGTACCCAAAAGAAGCCGAGTGAGGATGGGAGGGAGATCCTTCTCCCTTCTAGGCCCCAACCTCTTTGTCTGGAAACTCGATATACTCCGTTCTGCAAAGCCATCAAAACCTGGCTTTTCAACCAATAATTTGCTCATGTCTACTTCCTGAGTCTTTCTTTTTACCCTCTTGGTTCAGTATCTTTCTTGCGCCGGGAAACCCTTCTTGGGTAGCTGTCGCGCTCAATAAGCCCAATAAATAAATAAATAAATATGTAGATGTCATCATCGGATTCTTTTTCTCTTTTCTTCCCCCACTTTAGGCATCAACTTCACTCCTTGGGAGAGTCAAATGAATCTCGAAGAGTTTCATGATGTAAAACTATTGTTACAGGTAAGTAACCAATTTATTTTGCAGTGTGAATCTCCTCTAGATTCACATAGTGTGCACTGAATTTAAAGTGGTATTATCCTATAGTGGAGCAGGAATGTGAAGTTTGGGTAGATCCAAATAACAGTTTTAGATTTTGTCCCACCGGAGCCTCGCTTCTTTATTGTAATCTACACAACAGTATTTTGCAAATTTATCTACTAAAGTCCAAGTGGCTGCTCTACAAATGTCTTCCAGGCCTACATTCCCTTAGAAAGCTATTTAATTCCCTTTCTTTCTTGTGGAACGAGTTGTTAGTCTCCCTTGTACATCGCTTCCTGCCAATAATCGTAGCATTGATAACTTTTGCTTATTGTTTTAATTTGCTATAAGTAGTACTTCGCTGCTTTTCTAAAATCTGGGGGCATATTATCAAGAACGTTGATAAAATTATCTCCGCTTTAGCGGTAGGAAATTGACGCTAAAGCGGCGATAATGGGCTTGATAATATGCTCTTGTGAATTCCCATAGCAGCCCAGGTTCTGGTGTTAACATGGGCATCTATGGGAATTCACAAGGGCATAGTATTAAGCCCATTATCGCCGCTTTAGCGGCAGTTTCCTGCGGTAGAAGAGACGCCTGTAGTCACGGTTATTCCAATGCTACTCCCTTGCAGAAACGCATAGGGATAGTCGGTCCATAGCTCCGGATAGAACAGCTGTATGTATATTTTACCTTTTTCAGCATGCAGCTGCTTCACAACTAGATTGTTGACAGGAGTGGAATCAGGGAGTGGTACTCTTTGGTCCGGATGAAAAGCCTTGAGGTGGGGCTTGAAACTTCTAGACCTCTGAAACACAGGAACATAATTCCATTGAGTTTCATTTAACCCCCATTTTTTAACCATACCGGCTAGGGGTATGAATACCATTTTTTTTCCTACTAGACAGGCATTTTTAATCTTCTGCAACCCTCCACTCCTATTTTCTTTACATTCTCTTCATCTATTAGAAACAACATCATAACTTCTCAAGTTTAACTCATAGGTCACTGCACGCCCGTTCCGCAGTGGAACGGGAAGGACTCCATGATGAAGCATGCAAACAAGGGGAAACGCTTGTGGGTGAGGGCTATCCAAAGAAAACACTGTCCAAGTCAAGTACAAGACTGACAGGTGGGTTCTCTTTGTTTATGGTTAAGTTCAATAGGAGGATGAGTCCTTTTGTCATGTCTCCTCTACCTCCACCCCTTGATTTATACACATTGAAATTGTGCCAATACCGGATAGTGTTCCACAATTCGACATGAAGGGCTGTCCCTATTATAGAAAGGATTTGAGTCTTTTCTACTGGATATCCTTACTGTGCATGCCAATATTCCTGCCAGATTTGGAACCAGAGCTTTAACAAATGACGAGGGATGGCAGTTCCAAGCATTGAGAGGTTTAAGATACCCAGTCCACCATTGATCAGGGTTCAATGGCAAGCATGTAGAAAAATTCACAGGAAACTCCTTTGTTGATTATCAAAGACCACTGTCTTTCTCTAGCCCTCTCCCTCCACATCCGATGGAGGAGATGCGGAGGTCGCTTCTTCTCCTACCTAGCAGCGAAGACATGAAAACGAGCTACTCTTTCATCTCTGGACCTCTTTATTTCTTCCGGTGATCCGAAAGTCCCTGAAGATCTGATTATTTGGCTAATCAACTGGACCCTGCCAGAGCCTGGAAACCCTCATGGGTGACCAGAAGTGCTCTACAAATCTACTGATTGATAGATTGACTGAAATTGGCAAAAACTGTTCTGTCACTGGCCAGTAACTGATGCATCTGATTTTGACAGAGTCGCCTTTTTCTGACGAAGGAATGACTGATCTTGATGCACCTTGGTTTAAAGGCACAGCCATGACATTCGACCAGTGCTGGATACCATTGTTGTCGACCAAATCAAAGGCATGTCGTCCATCATTGGTCAGAAGTATCATCCCTACATTAAAAATAGAATCTTGTTAACCAGAATACCTTGGCAGCGCTTTGGTATATTAACATTTTGAGAGGCCTGGCATGGGTGACTGGTTCTAAAAAGTCCAAGTGAACCTATCTATGACTTACATGGGTAGCAGCCCTGGAAGTAAAAATCCTTTGAAGCTCTTTCTCCATTGTCTAGGGATAAATAATCCTCTGGTAGAATGGCCCCGTTGGACCAACGCCATCCTTGACAAACACCGGGGAATGCTAGTAGAACCTCCATCTATGGCCGTGGGCGGACGATACAACCAAGACGTTTTTGGAGCACCGTTAACTAACAAGGGATGTTTGGTATTAGAATATTTTCAGTAAGCACTACTGCCCAATCTTGGTGACCCTTCGGTACACAAGCCTGGTTGTACCCACCTCCTCCTTCAGCGACACTTCTCGGTAAAGGAACACTATGAGACATCACTACCATGGTGGTTACCCATAGTTTTCTTGCCTTTGTTTCAGCTCCTATTACCTGTTCGGAATATTCCGGAGAAAGCGTGAACCAAAGGGCGATGGCGCATCTCTGGCCGCGCGTCACAGCCCGCACGCCATGAGGGTTTTCTCCACCCGAGTTGAAGGCCACCAGTCTGCCACACTGTGGACGGACCTGCGCCTGCCAGGAGAAAGAAAGTCAGACAGAGTTTTTAGTGCTGCATGTTTGATGAATCTTACAAGTCAGAGCTTTTTACCACAATGCTTATAGGAGATATATAAATGGTGGAGCGGAGGTGAAGAGCGAGTGAGTCAGGTGAAAGAAGCAACGGTCAAAAAAGGGAATACACTAAAACTGGAGGGGCAAAGAACATTATGATAGAAGGGAGAAAAAGAAGGGCGAGGCGAATAAAAAAAAAGATACAGCAATTGAAAGTATTAAATATATGTGTGCGGGAAAGAATTACAATGTTAAGAGTGAGAGGGGGTATATGGTGGGTGAGAGACAAGAGAAAGAGTGTAGAAAAGGGACAAAATAAAGGAAACGTTGGCAGTGAATTATGAGAGTGAGAGAGATGGAAAGGGCAAATAATGATGGAAAGTGTTGAGACAGAATAGTAGGAAAAAAAGAAAATAGGAGAGGGGGGACAAACGACATTTTTAGAGAAAAAACATAAAGAGATTGAAAAAGAGGACACGAGTGGAGGGCAGGGTAGGAGTGAAATTAGAGGGGAGTGAGGGGAAGATGGAGATGTAGAATGAAGGGTTTTGAAAGAGAAAGAAGGGCGTAAAGTTACAGGCACACGTGAGAGGCAAATAGAGAGAAAGCGGGCGAGCACGCGAAGGGGGCGGAGAAGGAAAAGCGAGGGAGAACGAGGAAACCCTAGAAATGACTACCTCATACTCCCCTGGCATTGAAAGGGTGTCACGCTGCATAGCAGGGCGCTGTGATTCTAAGGCATTTGCATGACCTGCTACGAATTTGCATGCAAACCAGCTGCCTATCCCCACCCCCCTTGGTTACCTCCATAGAATCCTGGACAGGAAGCAGTAAAAGCTTCTGCCAGAGTGAGTTGTCCTATCACCTTTCTGTCCTTACAGGTGACCCTCCGCCCTTCCACCTGCTGCCAGGGGGCATCTTTCCATGTTTACCCTGGTTCTGGGGTAAAGTCCACAATACAAAGCTACCGAGGTGTGTCTGGGCAGGGCCTGGTAGAATGCATGTGTGAAGACTCATGGTGTTCATATCTGTGCCTTGATTGGCCTCCAGTCTCTTACGCTGCTGGCAACGACAAGGGTGCGTGGTCACACAAGGGTTAACGCAGGTAATGGTCAGGGCGCAGCTTGAAGGGGAGTGTTTAGGGTGTTACACCTAACTAATAAATGTATTGTCTAGTTAATAGTTGTGTACAGGCACTTTTACTTGGGTATGGTGAGGTGTCTGTTGGATTTCACCTGAGAATTTTACATAAAAGACACACACACACACTCTTGTCTCTTTTTTTGAAGGCCTTAAAAATGTTGGTTATTTTACAACATACTGTGCCCCACTCATGCCCGGCTTCTCGTATAATGTATGTTAACATGATAAGCCAGCGTGATTGTAGAAAAATATGAAGCTCACCGCCCCCCAATCGTACTGACCAAGATACGCGCCCGGCAACGGTGGTGCTTCTTCTAAATTTGACTGTACTTGTTAGGGTGTGGGACAGGAGAGAGGTTCTCACGGAGCCCTCCAAACTAGTGCCTGCTTCGAGAAAAAAATGCAAACTCTAGGAACATAAATTCGCACTTTTGAGGAAAGGCGTGCCCCAATTAGAGGCGCGTATGGGTTATCATCTTTTTCAAGACAACTAGACAAATATTGCTTTTTAGGTCTGGCCTGACAGCTTTAGCAGTCTGTCAGCACTTGTGTTGAAAATAATACTTAAAACAATAATACATTTACAGTAGATACATTTAGAGGGGCTTTAGGCCATCTTCCTTCAGCCATTGCTTTGTTCCGGTGTCATTCACCTTTTTGTTCAGCCCCCAGGAAGCAATGATAGGGCAATGGATCAGCCAATCCGCTTCCGCCATGAGTTTTGTTGCCAATGACAGTCGAGTTTGGGTCAGCACACTAGACAGCCATTTGGTGTTCAGGGTACAACACACTAAAAGTAACAATATTTCGCCAGTTTACGTCTGACGCCGCATTAGCAAGGGGTCTGTCCCCGGCCAGCCCTGCTAGGGACTGTGAGCTGTTTCAGCAGCACGGTTTTGACTTCTGGCTCAGAATAATCAGCTTATCGGCTTTCATGAGTGCTAAGCACAGAGGGGAAAATGTGTTACTGGTAAGGTTTCTTTTTTTATTGAAAAAAAAACAAAAACAGACGCACGCTTCTTAAGTTCTTAATGGGTTGCGCTAATGGTTGGTCTTTCCAGTTACGAAATGTTTGTTCTCTCTGCTCTCTTGGTTACTTGCCGCTGATTTACTATGATGGGGAGCTATCATTAGAAGCAGTGCCCAAGTACTCTTCATTCAACACGTTGTCGCGTTCCTGCGCTTTTTACTTAATACTATTGGTTACCTCACAATATTGGCAACAGACTATATTGATGCATGAGGTAATAACAAGTTTTTTATAAAGTGACACAATTTGGATAATTGAGAAAGCTGGGAGATAAGACTGAAAAGTCCTACAGCTACAAACTTAGGGCTCAATTCTCAAACTGCACTTTGTTTCGTAATACTACAAGATGTACTAAAAATACAATTCACAAAGTATGTGCAGCGTATTACGACTCCTCACTCCCAACACTTCATTTTGCAGAGTTCTCCACCCCGCCTGCGGAGTCTCCAGTGGTGGGAGCTCCACACACATAAGTATAGGGAGTGTAGAGTCGCAAAACTCAGCACGTAGTTTGTGAATGCCAAAAATTAGTCAACTTACTGTAAAGCTTAAGGCACTCAGCCCTCAGCCACGAGACAACATCTCTATTTGGAGAGGAAAAAGCTTTCTAGGGTATATAATCAAATATAGGAATATATTTTGACTAGTGCAGGGATTCAGATGGAGCCGGTCGACTATTATTGAACCAGATTTGGGACCAGGTGGCCCCAATGAAATATGCTGAATTTGTCCATGTGCAATTTACTGACCCCAGGACACTATCTGTAGTATCCGCCCGCTATGTGCGGATACGTGCGGATACTACTGAGCAGCAATCTTCAGGGCGGTGAGATGAATTTTTTATTTTTCTACTCCCTGCTGGGATTAACACAAAGGCCTCACTTAATTGCCATCAGCCCTCACTTTGTGGGGTTTCATCCTGGCTGGGCCTAACACCAAGATGCTGGTGTAATGGAGCTTCACAAGCACTTCAGAGAAACTATGATTTTGAGGCAGGTTTTCGACTTTGTTCAGCCCATGATAATAAGAGCTATGTGTGCACAGTGACAATGTCCGATGTATCTGTATGAGTAATTACACTAATAATGATTCGAATAGCATGTATTTCTTAAATTTAATTTCCTTACTTCACCTCATCCATTATACAGAGAGAATCGTTCATACCGGGGTGTAAATCAATGTACAGAAAAGCTCAATCAGGACAATGAGGATTACAAGGTGTAGGAGTCACATAACACCCATACTGGCAGGCGGTATATGGATGGCACTTTGCTAATCCTATCCTAAAAAACTTTGTTAGAAAAACAGACATTTGAGGCGAGCACAATTACAGTGTCGCTGGTGTTGTAGCATGCTCTATATGGGAGTTGCTCTGCACCTAAACTTTGGAACTACCCAGAGTTCTCGACGTCCTTCTTTTCATAATTTATGCCGCACTCTAAGCCCGAAAGGATATTGTTTTGACTTATATGTTCTCACTTCTGTCTTGACAAAGCCAAGCTAAAACTTTCTGAAGAGCTGTAATGACAACGAAACGGGAGACGGGTTGCTTTTCTTCTATTTTATTCCTGGGGCCAACATCGGCCTGGGTAGGGGGGCCTTGTGCCTCCCTCCCCATTTAAAATGTAGCCAGGATACCGAAATTGGCCAGGGTAGGGGGCTGCGTACTCCCCAACCCGTTTACTATTCTGCTGGGTCCCAGGACTTAGGGTCCCGGGAACGGCCCGGTGGGAGGCTGCATGTCCACTCTCCCTTAAATATAGTGCCGGGGCCAAAATCAGCCCAGGAAGGGAGGCTGTGTGTCCCCCTCCCCATTAAATATAGTGCTGGGGATTGTGGGATGGGCTCCCGGCCCCAGTTTTCCGGGGAGGGCGGGGTCTCATGGCCCCTCCCCCTTTCAAAAGCTGCCAGGGCCTAGGAGATTGGGTCACCTGGGCCGAAATCGACCTAGGGAGGAGGGTCTGTGTGCCCCCTTCAAAGTAGCGCAGAACCCCTAGGGATGAGGTCCTGAAGACCAAAATTGCCCCCCCCCCTTAGTTTTAATGAGTGACCCTGGGGGTCTGTTCAGCCGCATGGTGGGTGTTGGCAACAGGGCCTGGCCGTGCGCAGCTCGGGGTTGAATTTCCATATGGTAATTACTAATTTATGTAAACAAAAAAATCTAGAAATTCTATGAAAAAAACAAAGGTTAAAGTAACATTATAGTTAGGTGTGATATAAGGATCTGTTTAAAAAAACAAAGCTTATAGATGTGTTGAAAAAAACAAAGGTTAAAGTAAAGTTACAGGGCCCGATTCACAGAAGTAACTTAAGACCAAATCGTAAACTTACTACTTTTGGTATTCACAGAACTTAGGATTTTGTCTTAAATTTGTCTTAAGACAAACTTAAGACAGACTAAAGACAGACTTAAGTCAGGATTTTGTCTTAAGTCTGTCTTAAGTCTGTCTTATGTTTGTCTTAAGACTCAGCCCAGGAACCATTAGCGCCTCCAATAGTGCAACAGCGCAATACACGCGATCTAACATTGAACACCAGTTCACATTGATAGAAACTGTTAACCCTACAGCCGCACAGGAAGCGCTCACCACCGCATTACCACATAGAACCTGGAAGTTGTACACATAGCTCACCAACACACATACTAACATCTAAGACACAGCCTGCTAGGCATTAAAGGGGCACTTAGCCCGACAATGCGAACAAATACATCATAATCGCTATTTCAATATCATTGACACAGAGATGCGATTACAAAGCGCGTTACACCAAACACAGCGCAAAACGACACACTAAAATAAAGTGTATCCTTTAGATTCAGAATGTATGTTAGTTAAATGACATGAATTTGACTACAAACTCCATAATGCAGTGCGTGTCACATGTGTATTTAATGTGAAATGGAAAAGGGACTCACTGTCTGAAAACTTGCCGTGATCAAGAACGCTAAGTTCGAAACGCGTAGGCGATCACAGTTGATGAAATAAAATCCTTAAAACTTCCCCGAGTGGAGTGCCATCATTCTTATTGAACTTTGTGTGATGATATATATATATATATGGAATAGCAAAGCGCCCCAGCGCTTGTAGGAGAGCTTCACCACGGCATTCAACCATCCGGCTTGAAAGTTAGCACCCAGCAGCTTCATCTCCTCCCTCCAAACAATTCAAAAAGTCCGACGCGTTTCGGGGCTGGAAACGCCACCTCCTCATGGACAGAGCACCAGCACACACCTTATTCACCTTTGGTGATTCAAATGCATTTTATTTGAACCGGTTACACCCTAAGTGGGTGTGGTTTCTGAAGATCAAGTCCCCAGGCAGGCTGGTTACTGTAGTTCTTTAAAGGTGAATGAAATATTTCCTTAAGTAGGCGGCGTGATCTGGTGCATAACATTAAGTCTTTTTGTTCATTCCTTAAGTAGGTGGTGGTGGGGGGTAGGTTCCGAGGTTGCAATTTTAAACAGAATGTCGCGCTGGCACTGGAGATGTAGTCACCTCACCTCAGTCTTCATTGGCGCAGCATTCCTGAACACCTAATGAAGTGGAGCCTCTCCTCACGGCAGGAGCCGACCGCGAAGATAATTGGAATAGAAAAGCGCCCCAGCGCTTGTAGGAGAGCTTCACCACGGCATTCAACCATCCGGCTTGAAAGTTAGCACCCAGCAGCTTCATCTCCTCCCTCCAAACAATTCAAAAAGTCCGACGCGTTTCGGGGCTGGAAACGCCACCTCCTCATGGACAGAGCACCAGCACACACCTTATTCACCTTTGGTGATTCAAATGCATTTTATTTGAACCGGTTACACCCTAAGTGGGTGTGGTTTCTGAAGATAGTGTTGGATAGTGTAGGAGTAAAAATTACTATTCTAACTCCAAGGGGTGCAACAGTAGGGTAAGTGTTGGATAGTGTAAGGGTACTATGTGTTGTAATGCTATGCGTTGTAATGGTATGCATTGTAATGACTGCGTTGTAATGGCATGCGTTGTAGTGGTGTGCGTTGTAGTGTCATGCGTTGTAATGGTTGCGTTGTAAATGCATGCATTTTAATGAATGGTGCGTTGTAAAAGTTTAGTTGTAATGGTAGTGAGTTGTAAAAGTTGCGTTGTAAAGGTTGTTTCCCATATGGTCAATGCAAAAGACTTTTAACAGATTCCTATTGCTAGAATGATGTTCAGCAAAATGTCTAGCAATAGGATATGTTGGATCCTCCTTTTCGATCGCTCTGGCATGTTCGAGAATTCTCTTTTTGGTGGGATAAATCGTACTGCCTATGTACCATAAGTTACATGGGTATATCAGCACGTAAACACAAAATGGTGTATTACAGGTAAGGAATTTTGCGATTTTCCTGTCTAATTTTGAACCTGGCAGCGGATATGTTAGTCTCTTGCTGCTGTGTTTACACGCCTTACATTTGGTACAAGGAAAAAATCCTATTGCATCCCTGATCCGTGGGTTCTTTTTCACTTGCTCCAAGTGACTATGGGTCAGATTGTCTTTTAGTGATCTACACCTCCTATAAGTTATTTTAGGATAGTTAGACAAATCTTGACCTATCACTGGGTCAGTTTGCAGAATGTGCCAGTTGTGTCTTACTATTTTTGTAATGCTATGTACCTCACTGGTATAGGTCATGATTAATCTTGTATCGGTTATGCCAGAATCTGTGGGTATTTTTTCTTTTTCTATTAGGAGGCTGGTTCTTGGGATTTTCCCAACACGTGTAAGTGTTGAGTCTAATAAGTTTCTTGAATAGCCTCTTCTTTCAAACCTTTTAATGGCCTCTATAACAGCTTCATTAGAATCTGTTTCTCTTGTACAATTTCTTTTCAGCCTTAGAAGTTCTCCATAGGGTATACTTCTTTTTAGGGGAACTGGGTGGCTACTAGTGGTTTCTAAGATCGAATTCCCAGCCGTTGGCTTTCGGAACAGGAAAGTACAAATTTTATTGTCAATGACAAAGACTATTAAGTCCAGAAAGTTAACTTCTTTAGAACTAATTTCTACACTAAAATGTAAGTTAACCTCATTATCATTTAGGATTTCATTGTATTTTTCTGCCTCTGTTCTTGGACCTTTCCATAGAATGAAAAGGTCGTCTATATAGCGGTGCCACCCTACTATACTGGAGACCCATTCTTGGTTATTGTCTTCCCAGGCCACCAGCTTCTCACACCAGCCCACAAATAAATGTGCGTAGCTGGGGGCGAAGCAGGTTCCCATCGCCGTCCATTTAAGTTGTAAATACACCTGCTGATGAAAGAGAAAAATGTTGTTGCAGAGACAAAATCTCAAAAATTCAAGGAGCATTAGGTTATGTTCTACCAGTTCTAATAATCTGCCCTTCAAAAAATGCTCAGCCACTTTCAGTCCTTGTTCATGATCAATGCTAGTATATAAACTAGTAATGTCCATTACTATCATGAGCATGTCATCTTCCCAATTGATATGTAATATTGTTTGTACAAAATCTGTTGTGTCACGAATATAAGATGACAAAGTCTTTACAAAGGGTGCCAGGAAAATATCAATGAATTGTGACATATGTTCTGTCAAACTGCCAATTGAGGAAATGATTGGACGGCCTGGTGGCCTACTTGTATGTTTATGGATTTTCGGTAATTGGTAGAATATTGGTATTGTTGGAACTGAGCAATTGAGAAACTTTATTTCGTCTTGATCCAGCATTCCTTTGCTTGACCACCGATTGATAAGTTCTTTATGTTCCATAATACTTGCATTGTATATCTCTCTTGTGAACTTGAGGTAACTGGTAGGATCAGAAAGTTGTCGGAGGGCTTCCATCACATAATAGTCTCTGGTTAGTAGGACTATATTTCCCCCTTTGTCCGATGCTTTACAAATTATAGAGGTGTCCTTTTGTAAACTATCAATGACATTTCTTTGATGAATCCTCACATTTGGTTTCAATTGATTATCTTACGTTCATTTTTACTTTTTCACACTCAATTGCTGTAGTTCTAATTTGACTGCTTCTTCGAAAGCATCAATCTGATCAAATGGTGTATTGGGGGTGAATGTTTTCAATCCTGATTTTGCTCTCTTTTGGTGGAACCCATAGCTTTCTATATTGGTTATCTCTTGCGAATCTGGGACGATGTCTTCTTCTGCTATTGTACGTAAGAGGTTCAATTCTTCTCCAGTCAATCCTTCTCTCGGAATTGTTGATTCCCCACTTTGATACAACTCTTGAATACGATTGCTTTCTCCTCGCACCTTAAAGAATTTATATAATTTTTATTTCCTTGTAAATTTAAAAAGGTCAATTTGTGACTGTGTGTACTCAAATTTGTGTGTAGGGCACAACGTGAGTCCTTTCTTTAGTACCTCTTCTTCATGTTTAGATAGTTTCCTTGATGTTAGGTTCACTATCGTCAAGTCATCATTTGAATCATTAATTACTTCCTGAAGACTTTTTTGCTCCTTGTTTGGAAAGCTATATTTCCACTTGTTGAAGCCTCCTCGTCTTGTTTGTCTTTTCTTTGTTGGTTTCTCCACTCTCGAGGCTTGCCACGACCTCCTCTCTGCCACGTTTGGCACATTACTTGGAACTCCTCGTGAAAAGGGGAATGACTTGGTGCTTGTTCTGCACCTTCCTCTCCTGATTGTTCTGCATCTGTGGTGATGCCAGATTGTGATGTTTCTTTATGTTCAACAACTTTTGTTGCTCTGTTTAGTCTCACCGCTTTCCTTGGCGCATCATATCTGCGTGCAAATGTAAGCACTCTCCCTTGCTCATAGTCTTGAGCATCACAATTAAATTTGTTATGCTTCCTTTGTTTAATTTTTTCTTCATAGGCTAATAAGCGTGTTTTCATGTTTTCACTGAGTTCTTCTCTTGTCTTCACATCTTTATCAGTGGCAATTATTTTTTCCAATTCTTCAATTTCTTTCAGGCAAGTAGCTCTATCACTCCAGGCGAATTTGATTAATAATGTCAGCATTCCTACAGATGATTCCGTTGTGTGAGCTAGCCATTCATCTAGGAGTCTGGGGTCTGGATTTTCATAAGCAGGAATATATATATATATATATTTTTTTTTTACACACTCATATATTAGATACCAGACTTTCCTTTCCTCAATCCCCGCCCTTCTGCTCTCTTTTTGCACCCCCTTCCTACTACCACATCTTTTCCTCCAAATAATAGTAGTAATTATTTTTCACTTTATGCCCTAATTTCTACTAAAAAAAACAAAGTTATTGTGGTCCATGAGTTAGATTCGTACATAGAGAGCAGGGTCGCTAGAATTATGCAAGTGTGTATCGGCAGCATTTTTTCTCATAATTATGGATTTGCAGCACCTACCACATAATCCAACATCTGCAGCATAATTTGCAGATTGAAACAAAAAAGTGTGTTTCTGGTTTAAACTGATCACAAGTTAAGAATAATGCTGTAATTTGGGTAACCATGGCAAAATAATGAAATAATACTGTTACGTCACATAATGTGGCTTGTCTTGCCGCATAATTTATTCAACTCTGCCACATAATTTGATCCTCTCCTGCTGCACAATTACAGCGGCCCTGATAGAGAGTGACACATACACCTGTATTACTCCGCGTTCCATACAGTGTACTCAACACATTTCAACTCACTGGAGTTTCACTCATATCACTCTCTTTTGCCACACAAACGCTGTGAAAATGGTACATTGAGTTAACGTACCTGCATCTTTTAGTTCAGTTCCTGCAAAATTAATCCAGCCTTTAACTCTTCTGAGGAAGATAACAGGACTGTTACTGACCTGGCTACCCAAAAAACACAGTTTGTGATGTGAGTTAGATTAAATGCTCAATGGTATGGGTATATGTTTTACCATTACAGAAAATGAACTAAGTTCAGTTGTCCCTGGGACTGTCCAGGTATACATATTCCCCCACATGCATCAAGCATTTTTGAAGTCGCAAACGGTGCGATTCCTTAAAATCGGCCGTTTGCGATTCCAAAAATGCTTTTTTGGATGCATCAAGCAATTTTAGAAATCGCAACATTTTTGCGATTTCTAAAATTGCGATTGCTTTTAAGAAATCGCAAATTTGGGATTTCTTAAAAGCAATGCATGATTACTTTTTAAATTGCGAATTCGCAATTAGAGGGATAAATTTACCGAGTGGTTGAACCACTCGGTAAATTTGCAAAAAGTGTAAAAAACGCAGAAAATGCATTTTTAAAACATTCATGTTACGGACACACATGTCCTTAGGACATGTGTGTGTGCAACATGATGCGAAAAATACATTTCAGGGGTGCATGGGGGGGTCCTTTGGACCCCCCCTGCACCCATGAAATGCATTAACATATTGCGATTTTCAAAGTGAAAATCACAATTTGCTAATGCCTTCCCATTGCTTCCTATGGGCCTTTTGGCCCATAGGAACCAATGGGAATAGCGATTTCGCAAATTGTATTTCGGTAATTTATGTGATTCGGTAAAAATTGCGATTTTTACCGAATCGCATAAATTTACCGCAAATAATCATGCATCCCGTTTTGCGAATTCTAAATTGCGAATCGCTATTTTTCGCATTTTAGAATTTGCAAACTCCCGGGATGATGCATGTGGCCGATAGTGAGGTGCGACGTGCGCCACCGTGTGGTGAGCATCGGTGTCACATCATTAATCCAGGAAGGGTGCTCGCGTATTCTGCTTGCCTTGTAGTTCAGAACAGCATTTATTTTAGCACGGTTGTGTATTGAGTTTTTACATCTCCACACGTTCAGGTGGTGTGTTATAACACACATTTAACCCTTGGTTTACAGGTTCAGCTGTCAATTATGGTGCCACCAATAGAGAATGACTGCAGGAGTCGGCGTGCGGCGTAATCAATGCCGGCCCTGCTTAAATTTCACCTTTAACTTCAACTGGCATGCCTAAGATTAGCTTTTTCCAGATTGTGGGGTTCATTATTTTTTCATGCAATACATGACTCTCAAATAGTGCACCCTGAACTGATGCATCTTGTGCCGTCTGGGTGATTAGAGGCCAGACTATGGGTGTGTGTTTATGACTGGGTGCGATTGAGAGCTCGGGTGCTGAGACTGAAGGCAGTCAGTTTCTCACAGTGGCTGTCAGTGGGCCATAAAGGTGTTCAGACTACATGCACTACATGCACATTCAATCCTTAGCCTCTCTGCAGAGTGCACAGAGCGACAATCAATCAATATTTAGCTTTATTCGTTCATGATTATTACAGTCATAAAAACACATATCACATTGAATGAATATTAGAACAAAAAGTTAATAGTGAAAATGGACAAGTTAAGAAAAAAGGTAAAATACCAAACACACATAACATTAAAAATTTAGATAATTTAAAATCCAAGAACATTTCAAATCCCACTGCACCACCTAGGAAGAAGCCTCCAAAGGCTCGAATGACATGCTTTTCCTCTGCCACAAGACCATTTTCAAGAATTTGGATACCCTCCAGGCCACGTGCTCCTTCTCTAAAAGTCGTAAACGAACAAGCGCTGGACAGCATTGCCTAAGGCCCTGCTGTCTTAAAAGAGGCAGAAGCAAAATTTTCCTTAGTTCTGAGGACAACTTGCAAAAGAAAACTAGGTGGATAGTGGACTGCTCTTAGTGGGAATCACACAGCCACAGGGGTAACAATCTTGACCAGTCATTCATTTTAGGAGTGGTCACTAATCTATGTACCGTGCCCCGTCTAAATCTTATCAAGAGCATTCGGTCATAGCCACTTGGGACAAAATATAAATAAGGTTCCATACCCAGAGAAGTAAGCCTTAACTGATGTGAATAACTGTGGGTCTAAAGGCTTCGTCTGCTATTCTCAGAGAACCCAACATTTCAAGGCCCTCTATCTTCCGGGTTTTTCTAGAGATTCGAGCCATAGAGCTGGGGTTTGAATAAAAATCTGGGTATCCAAGATCATTCATGAACCTATAAACAAATCTGAGACAGGGAATCTTCAACGCCCCGTCCAACCTAGTACAATCATGCAGGATATATCTATTTAAATGGGTCTGGTCACTAACCCATATCCTGTGCCAAAGGAGTACTGGCCCCAGTTTGATGAGGTCCGCTAGATACGGGAGACCCAACTCCTCATGACACACAAATGAAGACGTGCCAGGAGGGACGGAAAGAATGTACTGGGGGAAGGCGTTTTCCACAATTTGTAAAGGGAAAGAATTGGCGATGCCCCACACCCCTGCCACGTATAACGCTGCTGAAATACACTGAGCCATATATATTTGCAGAAGTTCGCCAGGCGGCTTCCTGCCCAGTTTCTTTGCAAAGATGGCAAGGACACTAGTTGATCTACTAAAGCCCAGTTTTTTCAGCTCAATTGAATGGGACCATGTATCATTCTGAGTAAAAAGGACACTGAGATACGAGAAAGTACTCGTTGATGCTAACTTCCTACCATCCAGGCAGATGCCCCTATCCGTATCCCTATGAGTCCCTGTGCCACAGCTCATTATAAATGTCTTGGAAAAATTAATACTTAAGCCCAAATCAAGCATAAAAGTGTTAAAGCTGTCCAGAACTCTTTGTAAACCATTGGTGTGCGCGCCATAAAAATTGCATCATCTGTGTATAGGAGAGCCGGTATAGGTCTCCCACCTGCTTGAGGAAAATCTTGTCCACTCTTTACGAGTGCCTCAGTCAGCCTATTAATGTATAGATTAAAAAGGAAAGGGGCTAGGACACAGCCCTGCCTGACCCCTCTTCTAACAGGAAATCCTTCTGTGCACTGACCCTCCACCCCATATCTAACGCTGGCTGAAGCTCCCTCATAAAAACCCGCTGCAGGAAGACAATAATATTTGGGTCCATCCCTAAGTCAGCAAGGATCTCCCATAACCTGGCATGGATTACAGAGTCAAACGCTGTGGTTAAATCAACGAAGACTAAGTAAAGTCTCCCCTTTTTGGCTCTTGTATATCTCCTTACGATAATAGCCAGATTTAAACACTGTTCTATAGTGCCCAGCCCCTCCCGAAACCCATACTGAAGGTCAGACAGAACGTGATTTTCTGCTGCCCAGTCCTGTAATCGCTGCAGGACAACTCGATCTGCCACCTTCACCATGGAATCAAGAAGGGAAATTGGTCTATAATTGATCTTGACGATTTCCCTTCTTGAATATTGGAACAATAATAGACTCCATCCAGGTCTTCGGGAAGGTAGTGCAATCACTGGCGTTAACCAACTTAGTTAGTAGTGGGCCCCATAGCAGAACGTTTGACTTAAATAAGTCATCTGGCACCCCATTGGGGCCAGGAGCGTTACACCCCTGGCTACGAGCAAGAGCCAAGACCATTTCGTCCAGCGTTACATGAAGGTTGCCATGATGTATAGAATTAGCTCCCTGGGGTAGCTGCTCATCGGAGGCAGGACCAATATATAATACAGAATAATGACTTACCCAGTTTTTTTCTGGGATTGCAATCTCGATGGAGGGGTCTTCACCCCCGCACATGGGCGGGCCCTTAAAATCTTCCAAAAGGCCACAGAGTCCTTCTTTTTGGCAGCTGCATGAAGCGACTCCCAGACTTCCTCCCTCAGTGACCTCTTTCTTTCATCAATTGTCCTCTTATACAATGCTCTAGCCCTCCTTATACCCTTACGCTATCTAGGCTGTCTATGAAGCTCTACCTTTAGATTAGAGTAAGCCTGATTATTGCAGAATGACCCTGGAGACGCCACGCCAGACCTGTCACTCACCCCCTCTGAGGACATGCGGACACTGGCCCTGTCCTCCTGCCGCTTCACGGCATAGATTACACCCCCTATGCTTTGTGAATTTTGGGGACCGACTGAACTTAACACCAAGGTCTCAACCCCCCTCCCTGACCTCAAGTTGGCAGCCTCAGTTGGTCTCTCAACGATGCTCTAACGCTCCCGGACAATAGAACTGGTCAGCGTCCTGAGCTTAACCACATCCCTCACCTGACCTTGATCCTGCTCTCCCTCCTGGACATGTACTCTGAACCTTCCCTCGATTGTAGAGACCCTGCTATTTGTCCAATGTCCGGTGGAGCTACCTGTTTGCTGAAGAGGAGATGGGTTGTGGATTCCCCCTCGGCCGTCACCTGCCCAGCCGGATTTTGGGCAGACTTTCCTTTGTCTCTCTGTCGCTTCCCCCTCCTACCCTTTCATCCCACCCCCTTCCCCCTCTATGCTCCCTTCTTCTCGCCCTCTTCCCCTTTAATGTTTTTCTGTTGAGACCCAGCCATTTGACCGATGCCCGGTGGACCTACCTGATAGCTGAAGAGGAGATGGGCCGAGGATTCCCCCACAGCCGTCAACTACCCAGCCGGACCTTGGTCAAACTTCCCCTTCGTCTCTCCGCTGTATCTATACACTATCTCTTTTGCCCTCACCCCCTTTCCATTCCTCATCCCATTTTCCATTTCTTCTATGCTCCTAAAAAGTTTTTTTTGTATCTTTTGTAACTATTTTCCCCTCGTCTCTAAGTCCTGACTTCCTCCTACCCCTTTACCCTATCCCCTTACCCTTCCTGCTTCATTCACCTAGTCCCTATGTTCTTTAAATGCTTTTCTTGATACTTATGTAACTTTTAACTGATGTAATTTGCAACATTATTGTCCCTCATGTAAAGCGCTCTGATTCCATCGGGTCTAGCCAGCGCTATATAATAACTCATTAATTAAATGTGTTCCCCTTTAGTACTCTTTCTCCCTTTATCTACCTCCCTAGCTCCTAGCTCCTATCCTCTCTCCCCTGAATCTCTCCCCTTGCCTGCTACTCTGCCTACCTCTGTCCCCTTTTGACTAAGCAATCCTTCTCCCCTTGTTGGGGAAAGATCCAATATTTATACTCTGGAGTCCCAGCGTACCGGCTGAGAGAGTCCACTGCACCAAGGGAGCCACCCACAGCAGAGGTCTGGTATGGCACTCCTTGCCAAAGCACTCCCTCTCGACTTTTTGGGGAAGGATCCAGTATGTAGGCCTTGGAGTCTCAGAGATCCCTCTGAGAGAGTCCACTGCATAAAGGGAGCCTCTCGCAACAGAGATAGGGAAGTGACACCACTTTCCCTGGGATCACAGCTTACTGGACTTTGGACTTGCTTTGATTCGTCTACCGGTTTGTGTCCCCGTCACCCTTCCCCTCCTCTTTCCTTGCGATGTCCTTCACCCTCCTCTCCTCTTTCCCGCCTTCATTACCTGTCTACTTCCCCATCTCCTACCCCCTCCCCTGAATCTTTCCCCTTGCCTGCTTTTCCTCTTTCGTATTTGTGCTTATTGTTTATCTAGACCTTACAAGTGACTATGTTGCCATGCTCTAATAAATGTGTAACCTTTGTAACAATGTAACCTGTAACTATGATCTGATGCTCACGTAAAGCGCTCTGATACCTCCGGGTCTAGCCAGCGCTATATAAAACCTTTAAATGAATAAATAAATAAATAAGCACAAGTAAACCAGCCAGGGGTTTTCAGCCCATTACGGCAATGATCACACAGTAAGTTCCTAACTTATTTGGTCATCTCAAGGAAGGAGTGCACTATGTCATCTGCAGTGGAAAGCTCATTCAGACAGATGTTAGGCAGTTTTGCAGGTTAGAATGATCTGTTCTGTCAGTGCCTCAGGGTCGACTTTAGACCAGCGAAGAGCATACCCATTCCTTTTTTTTTTAGCTCTAAGGTACCCATCACCCGGTTCGCTTGGTTCTTCCCCACAGAGCTTTGGGCAGATAAATGTAACTTAAGACAAAGCGGATAGTGATCGCTCAGTGCAATGCTCCCTATCATAAAGGATAGCAAGCTCGGGGCAAGGGTATGTGAAACCAGCATAAAGTCGATGGTGGAAACAAGGCCTCTACAGATAAAGGTCGGGACATAATCACTGGGGTGGGAACAAGTTCATTCACAAATCCCAGATCGTATCGGGACACTGTGAAAGGACCCTTCAGTGGTGCGTAAAGGGCTAACATTATTTCTCAAAACATCTACGCGGGGATTACTGTGAGCAGACTCCGTACGGTTACTCGCTGTAATGGTGGGAAGTGAATGGGTGGCAATACTAGGGCTGGCTGTCCTACGACACTGAACTTCAGGACAGGCCACAGGCTTGCCAAGCCCCCCTCTCCTATTTTAGCAAGCTGCATGGGAATAGCCAGTCAGTCTACCTCATCCAAATTATAGAGGGGTGCGTAAAAGTTACTAATGTGAATTGGGTAACAGAGGTGGTGGACCTCCACAGAAGCCCTCTGTACGGCATTGGAAAGGTCTTCCGGGATGGTAAAAGAAGCCCAACGGGACAATGCGGACCCCCTGGCTTCTAACTGGCCAAAAGCCCACCCTGTTCATAATTGTGCGGACAAGTGCAGGGGATGCAAAAGAAAGAACCACACAATCTCCAATAAGGGACTTGTCGGAATATCCCACCCACCCGATCCTGCGAGTCATTCTGTATTCACAAAAAAGCTCGGTTGTCAAGCCTGTTTTCCCGCTTAGATAGTGCAAATATGTATTGCGTAAGGTAGACCAGTGTTCGGACTCCCCTTGTGGGAGCGGAGGGACATTCACCAAGACTATTGTAAGTGGTGTAGCTTCCGGCGGAAGATGAAGTACATTTGGGCCCATTGCTCCCCCCCCGCTACCCTCTGGGGTCCTGAGTCCATGCAAGACGGCGGCCCCAAAGTCACCTTTGTGGCGGCTGTTGATTGGAGTTAGATGTTAGATTGGCAGAGTTGGACTTGCCCTGCTGCCGATTAAAGTGAGCAGGGACCGAGTAACCTGCCAAAGTTTGGGGAAAAACACCTTCCGAAACAATACAATCTAGGTTAGATTGCGGGCTGGCACGAATAGGGGCCCCTGGGGGGGGAGAGGTCTGATTTAGTGCTCTGGTCTGTGGAACTTTACGCACAGAGGCATCCAGGAGGCTGGGTGGCACCCTAGGGACGTATTGGATGGGTCCTTGTGATGTTACTATAGGGAGTTTGATAAGACTTTCCAGATTCGCTAATCTGTCCTCCAACTTTTGCCATAACTCTCTCGTACACAAACCTGTGGGGCCGATAGTAACCGCTAGGGGTGTAAGCTCAGGAAGCAACTTTTGTGGCCCAGTATTCATCACGGGTTCCAAAGGGATGGATTGTTTATTCTTATTTTGCCTAATGTTGACCATGGTCTTTCTTTTCTTCCCAGGAGGTTTCGTCCGAGATGGTTGGGTATTTTGATCTTTTTGGGCCCTTGTAATGATTTTAGGCCTCGTACCCTCCTTAATTTTTTCCTGGGAATCATGTGGAAGGATTACCGGTGACGGGGGTACAAATATAGGAGATGTCGTAGGAGAGCTTGCGACAGGTAAATTAATTTCCAGAACATACAAAGGAGGATGTAATCCTGCTACCATAGGTTCAATAGACAACCTTAGTTCTGTTAGCGCTATTTTGTGCATTAGCGCTGACTCTGCCCGGGACAAAAAAGCATCCAGGGCACCCACCACCCTCTTCCCTGTGAGTGACTTTCTTTTTGTCACAATATAGTACCCCAATTATACACAAATGTATAGATATAAATCCGCTGTGGCTAGCTAGTTTTAAGTCCCGGTCAAGAAATTAATATGCTTAAAATAAATGGGGCACGTCAAAGTCTCACCAGTTGAGTATGCAGGTTAAGAAGTGTCAGTGGGGTGGACCTGCCCAGCCTCTTAAGGCCCTTGACGTGCACAGACGGGCCCGCCCTTGGTCCGGGCTTCATCCGGGCTACGTCCCGCACACGTCCCATGCTGGGGGGAGAGGCAGCGCTTTAAGCACGATGACCTCGCCTCCCCCTCACTCGCAGCAGCTGTGTTCAAAGAGTTGCACCCTGGGAGTTGGAGTCCGCTTCCAAGGTGAAGACATGAAACTCAGGAGGCGGAAGGACGATTGACCCTGGGACCTCGTCCCACCAGGGAAAACACAGCCGTTACACAGGACAGGCAGCACCCACCAAGATCAGCAACAGGCTTGGTAAGGCTCCCACGCCGCGGCGGGAGAGGCAGCTCTTTGTGCGCGATGACCAAGCCTACCCCTCACTCGCGGCAGCTGTGTTCAAAGAGTTGCACCCTGGGAGTTGGAGTCCACTCCCAAGGTGAAGACGTGAAACTCAGGAGTCGGTTGGCGACTGACCCTGGGACATCGTCCCACTAGGGAAGACACAGCCGCTACACAGGACAGGCAGCGCCCACAAAGATCAGCAACAGGCTCGGTAAGGCGACAGTCAGATATGTCCCAAGTCTAATAGTGTTTCTATGTGGAAGGGTGTGAAGGGCGTAAACCGCTGTCCAAATATTAACAGCTCAAAAAGAAAAGAAAATGCAGTGCTTACAGGTGAGTGTGTGGGTTGTGTGTGTGTTGAGGGGGTGGTGAAGTTGAGGAGAATAACCAGAGTATGTGCCGAAAGAGTTAAAAAAAGAATGGGGCTTAGGAGGAAATAAATAGACAACTTGTGAAGTACGCAGATGGACGAGAAATGGGCGTAAGTGACTAGGAGTGAGAGACTGGAAATGATTGACACACTCTGAAGTCCACTGCCCCTTCCACTGACCTTAGTAATGTTTCATTCACAGGGTCATATTTTCAAATATATTCAATTTGAATGATCCACAACAACAACATGGTTGTTACTCATTTATTTGATACTGCTAAGAAGCACTGGCAAAGCCAAGCAGTCTGGCATGTTTTAGGCGTATGTCCATTGTGTTATATGTCTCGACGAGAGCAACAAACTCAACAGAGAAGCACCCAGTTAAAGACCAGATGACAGGCTGTGTGAAGCACAGGATTTTAGTTTGCATGTTTTAAGCGACATCCTTAACTGTTCAGGCCACACGTCTAGGAAAGGATTTCCAGGTACGCTACTTTGGGCATACCTCTTTTAGAGACCCCCTCCGCCTTGCTCATCTTGCACTGGTTGTGATGCCATACATCATGTTGCAGCTGTTTGCAGCTTCACACCCGACCGAATCAAAATTCATGCAGAGACCTAAGTGACAAATATGTCTTGGTACAGGCCAGGGCAGCTACCAAGGGCAAAAAAGAGTGGCGGCTCCAAATGAAGACATCAGTTTTAGTTATAAGCTCAAACGCATATCCTCTAGAAGGTGGTATATGACACCTCCTCTTCAAGGCAGTATATGAAATATCCTATGGAGGGCAGTAGAGGACATCACCTCTTGAAGGCAATTTATCACTTCTCCTCTAGAAGGGGGTATATGACATCTCCTCTTCAAGGCAATATAGGACATATTCTCTGGAAGGCAGTATATGTCTTCTCCACTTGAAGGTAGTATATGGTATACCCTCTTGACAGCAGTATATGCCCTCTCCACTTGAAGGCAGTATATGATATACCCTTTTGAAGGCAGTTTATGACGTATCCTCTTGAAAGTAGTATATGACATATCTGCTTGAAGGCAGTATAGGACATCGCCTCTTGAAGGCAGTATATGACATCTCCTCTTGAAGGCAATTTATCAGATATCCTCCAGAAGGCAGTAAAAGCCCTCTCCACTTGAAGGCAGTATATGATATACCCTCTTGAAGGCAGTATATGATATACCCTCTTGAAGGCAGTATATGGCGTATCCTCTTGAAAGTAGTATTTGACATATCCGCTTGAAGGCAGTATAGGACATATCCGCTTGAAGGCAGTATATGATATACCCTCTTGACAGCAGTATATGATATACCCTCTTGAAGGCAGTATATGATATACCCTCTTGAAGGCAGTATATGATATACCCTCTTGAAGGCAGTACATGATGTATCCTCTTGAAAGTAGTATATGACATATCCGCTTGAAGGCAGTATATGATATACCCTCTTGAAGGCAGTACATGACGTATCCTCTTGAAAGTAGTATTTGACATATCCGCTTGAAGGCAGTATAGAACATATCCGCTTGAAGGCAGTATATGATATACCGTCTTGAAGGCAGTATATGATATACCCTCTTGAAGGCAGTATATGGCGTATCCTCTTGAAAGTAGTATTTGACATATCCGCTTCAAGGCAGTATAGGACATATCCGCTTGAAGGCAGTATATGATATACCCTCTTGACAGCAGTATATGATATACCCTCTTGAAGGCAGTATATGATATACCCTCTTGAAGGCAGTACATGACGTATCCTCTTGAAAGTAGTATATGACATATCCGCTTGAAGGCAGTATATGATATACCCTCTTGAAGTCAGTATACAACATCTCCTCTTGATGGCAGTACACAACATATCCCCTCAAGGCAGTGTATAAATTATCCTCTGGAAGGCAGTATATGACATCTCCTTTAGAAGGCAGTATAGGACATCTCTTGATGGCAGTATATGACATCCTCTTGAAGGCAGTTTATGACATCCTCTTGAAGACAGTAAAGGACATCCTCTTGAAGGCAGTATAAGACATCTCCTCTTGAAGGCAGTATAGGACATCTCCTCTTGAAAGCAGTATAGGGCATCTCTTGATGGCAGTATATGACATCCTCTTGAAGGCAGTATATGACATCCTCTTAAAGGCAGTAAAGGACATCCTCTTGAAGACAGTATAAGACATCTCCTCTTGAAGGCAGTATAGGACATCCTCTTGAAGGCAGTATAAGACATCTCCTCTTGAAGGCAGTATAGGACATATCCTCTTGAAGGAGTTATATGACATACTCTCTTCAAGGCAGTATAGGACATCTCCTCTGGAAGGCGGTACATGACATATTCTTTGGAAGGAGGTATATGGCATATCCTCTGGGAGGCAGTATAGACATAACCTCTGAAAGGCAGTGTAGGACATATCCTATTGAAGGCAGTATAGGACATATCTTCTTGAAGGCTACGTTTAACATATCCTCTGGAAGGCAGTATATGGCATATCCTCTGGAAAGAAGTATATAACATCCTCTTGAAGGCAGTATAGGGCATATCCACTTGAAGGCAGTATAAGACATAGCCTCTTGACAGCAGTATATGACAGATTCTCTGTAAAGCAGTATATGACATATCCTCTTCAAGGCAATATATGACATATCCTATTGAAGGCAGTATATGACATATCTCCTGGAAGGCAGTATATGACATTTCGTCTTGAAGGCAGTATATGACATTTTGTCTTGAAGGCAGTATATGACATTTCGTCTCGAAGGCAGTATATGACATGTCCTATTAACAGCAGTATGTGACATCCTCTGGAAGGCAGTATATGACATCCTCTGGAAGGCAGTATAGGACATCTCCTCTGGAAGGCAGCATGTAGCATCTGCTCTTCAAGGCAGTATATAACATATCCTCCAGAAGGCAGTATACATCTCCTCTGGAGGCATTATATGACATCTCCTCTTCAAGGCAGCATATAACATATCCTCCCGAAGGCAGTACACAACATATCCTCTTCAAGGCAGTATACGAAATATCCTCTGGAAGGCAGTATATAACATCTCTTCATGACTCATGACCCGGTAAGGTAAGTTTTTCATTTTAACAATCCCCCCCCGTCACCCTCCCACCCCCTCGCGCGACACCCACACCCCTGTGCGTCATGCCGGCCGTGACTGAGAGTACGACTAACACACTAAGGTTTCATGGCGCTGATGCAGGAAATGTAACATGAAATTGAAGAATTAAGTGAATGAGAATGATTTTAGATTTATTCCAAATAGCATGAAATTTCTAGGCGTTTGAAGAGTAAACAACAGAGAATTCCACAGCTCCGGTAGAGCTGCTGTTCTGTTCTGGTAGGTTTTATTCTGGGAACGTTTAGCAGGAGGAGATTATCAGATCTTACATTTTCTGATTCCCCGTTTCTTTGGTAGTAAAGTGTGGATAAAGACTGATCTTTTCCATAAATCGCCTTATGACATAGACATAAGGCTTTAATCTGTATCCGTTTCCCCACATGACGCCGGTGCAGTGATCTGTTGAGTTCAAAAATAGAGTACTGCTTACATCTATTAAAAATAGCTCTAGCAGAGGCATTTTGGTCTTTTGAAGCTTCATAAGAGTCTTTCCTGGGAGCTGAACAAGATGCAGACGTTGGCGTACTCAAGACGTGAATTGGTGGTAGCGTTGGCCCATACCGCTTTAAGCTTGTTAGATATAAACAGAAACATTTTCCTCCACAATAACTTCAGTTGAAAAAAGCATGCCTGGTCTATTCAGTTTATTTGGGGTAAATTGCTGAGATTCTTATCCAAGATGGTCCTTATGTTTTCCAATCCAATCCAATCCAAAAATCTTTATTTCGGCCATTTAGACCATAAAAGATACATGCAAATACATACAACAATATAAAAATCATCATTTGATGTGAATAAGTGCAAGTAACATTAAAAAAGAGAAAATCGAATAGATAAAATACGTAAACAGGGAACAACACAGTTCATGTCATGAGAATAAAATAGACAATATAAAAGGCATTTACCAACAGAAGCCATAGGTTACAGTGGGGCAGTGGCAAGGACATTCTTTCTATGTTGGTTTATCCTTAACCAACTTGGACCTAATACGCCACATGGCAAGGAGAAATTTTGAAACTGCAAAAACAATGTGGGGGGAGGGGTCAGATTTCAATATTCTGTAAGATGTCAAACAGTTCCTTATAGCCATGTTCCTGCATAAAGGCACCAACCAATATTTCCTTGGGGATTTATAGGTGGGGCAAAAAAACAGAACATGGATTTCCTCCTCATCACACAGGTTGCAGCCAGGGCATAGTTTATCCCCTCCATTTGTCCATTTACTAGTGAAGGATTTAATAGGTAGGGAGCCAAACCGCCACTGTATAAACAGCTTCCTTGCCATGATCGGAAAGATAAAATCCAAGAAAGTTTCAAATTTGTAAGAGTTTTTGGATTGGGTAAAACAATGAGTTAAGGTTCCGATGTTAAGGGCAGTCATGTGGGATGCAAGATTTTGTTCCTTGTATACTTCCACTAGTCTTTTCCTGGAGACCTTATTACAACCAATTTCTGGAGTCACCCACAGCTCGTTAAAGCCAAGCCTAAACAATTCTTTTTTAACAAAGGCTAGCCAGGGGATCTTGTCATTGTGGTTTAAGTTCATAACATGTACAAGATCTTGCCTATAGTGACTAAGTTCCTTTGTTGACCAGAGTCTATGCCAGAATCTTATGGGTTTGGATTTGAGATCCTCCCTGATGGAAGGTAAACCCAGGTCAAGACGTAAGGGAAGCAGGGGAGTTGCAGTTGGGAGGGCCAAAAGACACCTCATAAAGCTATTTTCGGCACTTACCAACTCAGTTGCCGCTTGGTGCCCCCATAGCTCGCTACCATAAAGTGCAGCCGGTTTCACTTGCACTTTATACATCTCGACTGCAGGAGCTATAGGTTTATATGTTGAGGTGTTAGTAACCTTTAAAATAGCCCCGGAGAGTTGAGAGAGCCTTAATCGCGAGCTTGCGATCTGTGGGCCCCATAAGAGGTTCTCTTGGAGGGTTACACCCAAATACTGAAATGTTTTAACCCTCTCTAGGACCGTAGAATTTAGGGATGGGTTAGGTCTGGTTGTAGAAGAGGGGTTAAAAATCATGTATTTGGTCTTCCCTGCGTTTATCTCAAGGCCATGCTGCCTGCAGAAGAGATCGAAGCCATCAAGGATTCTCTGGATTCCCATGGGTGATTTGGAAAGCAGGAGGGTGTCGTCAGCAAACATGATTGCTGGTACCCTCCTGCCTGCCAAGACTGGGGCGTCATTATCCCCAACATTAGCTAAGTGTGAGATGACGCTGTTCACATATAGACAAAAAAGAGTAGGGGCAAGGACGCAGCCCTGCCTGACCCCCCGGGAAACAGGAAACCTATTTGTCAGTGCTCCGCCCCGCCCACAGCGTACCTGGGCGAAATTGCCCTGGTGCAGTCTAATTATAGCCTGGAGTAAATTAGTGGGCACTCCCAACTCCTTCAGGACCTCCCAGAGCTTTCCTCGCGGTACCAGATCGAATGCTGACTTTAGGTCCACGAACACCATGTACAATCTCCCGCCCTCGATGGTCACCGTTTTCCAGAAGAGGAGAACTAGGCGGAAGATTTGATCCATGGTGGACGTATTTTTCCTAAAGCCAGCCTGGAGAGGACTTAAGATTTCATTTTCCTCCATCCAGTCCATCAGTTGGTCCAGTAGGAGTCGCGAATAGATCTTCTGGGGGACATCTATCAGGCTGATCGGCCTGTAGTTGGATGGGAGCAGAGGACAGCCCTTCTTGAAGATAGGGACTATCTCTGCCCCCAGCCAAGTACAGGGGATCGCCATACCACGTGCAAGTGAGTTAAAAAGGATGTGAAGGTAAGGCGCCCAGATCTCTTGATGGGACCTAAAAAGGTCACCAGGTAATTTATCAAGGCCGGGGGCCTTACCCATCGCTAGGCCATCTATTGCGCTGGCCACTTCCCCTAGCGTGAACTCCAAAGTATCTCCAGGAAGGGAGAGAAGTGTTGCAACAGTGGCATCAGTATTCTCAAGGACATCTGCATAGAGTTTCCCGAAGTGATCTTCCCATATTTGTGCTGCTATATTAGGTTCAACTGCAGCTTTGGGTTCCCCTGAGCCAGTAGTAACTAAGGACCAAAATTTTCTTGAGTCCTTAGTTATTAGGGCTGCTGAGAGGTCCTGCCATCTGTCCCAGTCCCAGTCTGACCTCACGCGAGCCATTGTGTCTTTGTACTGTCGCCGCAAAATGGACACCCTGGTCCGGGGTAGACCCTCTTTGATTGCATTGATGAGGTCAGCTTTGGCCTTTCTGCAGTCAGAGTTATACCAAGTAGATGTTCTAGTCTTGTACTTGGGCTTGGGCACCTCTGGATAGAGGACCTCTCCCAATGCTCCCACTAAGTCTTCGTGAATAGAAGGTAGGGTTTTCTGCAAGACCTGGGTACTAGATAGACTAATTAGTTCTTCCAAGGCCTCAAATTTGGGCAGCACCAGATGATAAATTTTCCCAATATTTTCTTCCGATTTGGAAAATTTCTGCCATCTCACCCTACGCCTGTTTGAGGTTAGTACCAGATTTCCCCGTTCATCTCTTTCCTCTGGGGGAGGGGGTCCTACAGGTTCGGGAAGATAGGCCAGGAAGAGTAAGAGAGCGTTGTGTTCGCTATCAGTACGGGGGATTATACTAAAATCATCCACCTTTGGCCATAGACTGGTATCAACAAAAATGTAGTCCAATCGTGACTCATGATTGGGTCTATTAAATGTGCACTTAGAAGGGGTGTCTGAAGGAGTGCGTCCATTACAAGCTCTTAACGCAAAGTTAAGAGTTAATGACATGATTTGGACCGCGAGTGGAGACCAGGATCTAGGATGGGGCGAGTGACACACTGGTATGCCCCAAAAGTCGTCTTCTGTGGTGAGGGCCCCTTCCCTCAAGCCCTCTAAGGGCTCGAAGTGGCAGTTAAAATCACCGCCCATTACCACCTTGATGTCTGTCGGCAACTGGCCCAAAAAGGACGCAAGATCTTCTAATGTGGTGGACTCCGCCGTTGGTCCTACTGGGCGGGAATAAACATTTATTATTGCTAACTTAGGGGCGCCCTTCCAGTTTAGTAGAACGCACTGGATGTCTTGAGAAGACGTAGCTATAATTTCCGCATTGCAGTCAAAATGAGATGCTATCCACACCGCCAAACCACCCGAGGGCCTCCCCTTGCCATTTCAGGTAGCATGAATTTCAAATATGGCATAGCCAGTTTTAAGGACCGGCTCCCTCGCCCATGTCTCTTGAAAGAGGCAGATATCATTGTCTGTTATTAGGGAGTCCCATTCTTCTGTGTGTATTTTGTTGAAAATACCTGCAACATTCCAAGATAGTACCCTCAGGGCTCTAGAAGGAGTGTGCAAATTAGGGCCCTGCCCCCCTGAGGTATTACTACCTCTACATACATTTGAGATGGGAACCCCTCGAGGGGAGGGTAGACTATAATTAGATGTAACTGGGAGGGGTGGGATCGTACCATAAGCGTCTCCTGACAGCTGGCGAGGGGAGTTGGCACCGGGAACGTGTGAATTTCCATTCTGACCACTTAGGGCCCTCTCTGCCGAAAAATAATCAGGAAAGGACCCCAGGCGTCAATCACAGGAGTCCAGGCCAGAGAGGACTCCAAATCTATTATTAACTTCCAAGGGTGTAAAAGGAAGCAAATGGTCCATCCCCCCTGATTGAGAAAAGTGGTCCATACTCCTATAATTAGTGCCATAGCCCCTTTGTGGGACAGGTTCCCACCCATGAGCATTCTTCGGGATCACGGGGCCTGGATGTAGAGGGAGATAGTGGTTAGTCTGTTTTGGACCGTTAATCCCTGTCGGGGGCATGGGGGGCCATGGGCATGACAGGGGGGCTACTAGGGCTCTAGGATAGAAACAGGTGAGATCGCACGGCATAATTGATTTGCCTAGGTTCCCCGGCATCCAGCTCAAAATATGCCTAACAGCTTCTGGGTCCCTGAAGTTAATCACAATCAAGTCACCATCTATATCTTTCTCCCGCCCCCCTAACCAGGAGAGTCGGCGCACATGCACTATGTCCCCATTAATATTTGCCGGGAGTGGTCTATTTTTAGACAACCAGTACATGGTTTTGTTTTTGAGTTGCTCTGGACCTTCTCGCTTATCAGGGTCCAGGGTGGGCACACCCGTGAGCACCACTACATAAGGTAGTGATTCTGGAGGAAGTTCAACCTGGGGAATCCTACGTTTATGTATGTTGCTAGAGGATACCCTCTCTCCCACCGGGTGGCTTGGTCTTGTGGCTGTACTATTTCCACCCTTCGTGTTGGTACCATTCTTGTTCGTGGGAGCTCTAGAAGGAGTGGCGGAGGTTGTAGTACCTAGGGGGATATGGTGCACTGTTTTATTGGGAAGGTTAGGCATGGGAAATGAGGCTGTTGTAGTGATGGTGGAAGATGTATTGGCTGCCTTGGCTAGATTGGTAGATGTTGGATGGGGCGTCTTAGAAGTAGAAGGTTTTGGGCAATTAAGCGAACTGTCTACAGTCAGAGCTATACTAGATGTTGAAGGGGCCTTCTGATTGACCAGTCTATTTAAAATAGCCTGTTCAAAGTTCCCTAGCCGGTTTCAATGGCCAATAATCTATCTACAATAGGGGAAGTGAGCGTCCTGAGCATTTGCCCAAGGAACTCCAAGGTAGGGGCAACTGGGAGAGTCTCCTCCGAAATTGCAATTGGAGGGGTAGTAACTAGTATAGGGGATGATGTTTCTCTTGCAATCACTGTAGAAATAGTGAGTCTAGTACCCGCAGCTGGTTTGGAAACAGAGGCTGCACCCCCCCCTTTCCCCTTGCCAAATTCAGAGTGGCTAATTTTGCCCTTTTGTGTTGTACCCCCCTTCCTCATTCTCTTTTTGGGCGGGGGACCATGGATTATCTGGGGCTCAGTTTTCCTCAGTTGGATTTTAGCGGTGGTTTTTCCCATGGGGATAGGAGCTGGCGTAAGTTTCTGGGCTACATCAGGATTGCAGGGTGGTGGGGGAGCGACAGTGGGCGAATTAGATAGGTCCCCAGAAGGAGGTGGTGTAGAGGTAATATCCCTAAGAAGTTCTGGGATTCCCTGGGATGTGAAGGGATCCTCAGTAATAGGGGTCACCTCTGTACTGGGTATTAAAATATGCGGGGACATAGCCAGGGGGGGTCTTGCCTTATAACCCTCGATCGAGCGTCGACGCTCCACCCTTCTCTCCGCTAGGGCTTCTTCTTTTTCAATTTCTGAGATGGACTTCTTAAAATAGTTATCCAGAGTACCCTTGTTAGGGTTGGCCCCCACTGTCCCAGGAGAGGCCGTATCCATATGGCAAGAGGATGCAGAACTGTGATAGTTATACAGGGGTGACTATCCTAGAATACCCTAGCCAACAATAATAAGGGAACTTTACTAGCACAAGATAGTAGGTCAGAAGCGCAGTGCAACACTTAAACAGAATGTACAAAACAATGTTGAACGTGGGAAGGCTGGGTCTGGGTTACACACATAAATGAAAGGGACGGGGCCCAGCCCAGCCTCACCAGCCACCTAACGGCCACACAACGGCCCGCTCTTTGCCCGGTCTTCTCCCGCTTCCTCGTCCGCGCGCGTCCCGCGTACGCGTTCGAGGCGGGGTTGAAGTAAAGGAGGAGAGAAGGGGGCGGGAAGAGGAACCAGGTGCGCGCGGTGGACAGCGCAAGCACTTCTGGACCTCGCAGTCCCGCTCCCTATGCAGGTGGCTTTTCAATCACTCCCCCAGCCGAGGTGACCGAGCCAAAATGCTCCCAGGTCACTATGAAGGTCTGTCACAGGGCTCCGCTACAGTTTATGCCCCTAAAACGACCAGAAGCAGAGTCCACAGTTGTCACGCTGCACGAGCGGCACCCGCGCCAGCGGGGGCCGCGAGGAGTTTTAAAGCTTCCAAGAAGGACCAGGGAGGTCGGAGGGAGAAGGGGGCGGGAAGAGGAACCAGGTGCGCGCGGTGGACGGCGCAAGCACTTCTGGACCTCGCAGTCCCGCTCCCTATGCAGGTGGCTTTTCAATCACTCCCCCAGCCGAGCCGAAATGCTCCCAGGTCACTATGAAGGTCTGTCACAGGGCTCCGCTACAGTTTATGCCCCTAAAACGGCCAGGAAGCAGAGTCCACAGTTGTCACGCTGCACGAGCTTATGTTTTCACTTTTCTCTGCAATCAAAGGTGGCTTTCCCAATCTGGTAGGACAAGAGAGAATTGGACCGTAGGATGCCTTTTTTAAAAGGCAATAACCACAGTTTATGATGGATCACGTCTCAAAGAAATTTTTCACTTATATTCATCCACTGCTTGGCCGCCAAAAGGCAGTTGTTGAATAAGGCTTGTAAGTCATTGTTTGGTTTGTCAGTGGAGAGAAGGATTTGTGGGTCATCTACATATGAGATGATCTTGAAACAAATCTTTCTACTAGTTATGCCAGTTATTATATATTCATATTATTTTGTAAACTGATTTTCACAATTTGTTTACTCAAAACTTACAACTGAAGAAATAGTTTCATATTAATTTGGTGTAGGTATCATGCACTGTACATTGTTAGTAGTTTCTATGTTTGTTTGCACTGTGATTCATGTGGTATTTAGGTACTCAAAAGATGGCGTCACGAATCATGACTAAGGCTCTTTGCAGCCGAAACACGTTGATGTCATTTTCTCGGTTGGCTGAAATAAAATAATTCAAGTGCCGTTACTTTCTTGGAAGTGAGAGACGGAAGTTGATGATGTAATACATATATATATATATATATATATATATATATATATATATATATATATATATATATATATATATATATATATATATATATATATATATATATATATACACACACACACTCACCCATCAGCAGCAAGCCATGGACTGATACTAAAGCTGATGGGCCATCTACGCAGTCAATAAAGGCAGGAGCTCTCCAAAGTGGGCATTTTTCTTGGCCTAAGAGCTCGCAACGAGGCATAACCTAAAAATCATGCTGGGTAAGCCTTTTCAAATTTAGCAAAGAAAAAAAGGACCTATCTGCTATTATGCGAGTGGAAACGGTCAAGATCAAGTGTTCAGTTAACTGGAAGGCCATTAGACAAGATGTCTTGGATACAGAAATGCCTGATGAATGTATCTCATTTCAAGTACACATTTTATTTAATTAAGCATGATCAGTGAGGCACCCTCCTGAATTTGTCAGAAAGACACAGTTGAGGTTTTTCCAATGACCGAGACTGATACCACACAATGAGATTAACACTATTTGCAAAATTGTTATGAAGGTAGACTAGGTGGCTCGTTACATTTGTCCGTTATTTCTTAAATGAAACCAAACAAACTTTATCCCTGGCAGATAGCTGGTGACTAATGCACACCTCTTAATTCAAACCATAGTTTACATCACTGAACTGGTATAACTCAACAATCTTTATGCTTCTCATTGAAGAAAAGGCCTTTGACCCGGTGGAGAGTTGTATGGAAGTTGCTGGATTTTAAGAAGCCGCTGATACAATTCACCAGGTCTTTGCATCCTGCATATGTCAACTCCTAAACTGAGCTTACTATAATGATGAAATAATGGGCACAGTTTTAATCCAATTGGCGGTCAAGCATGGTTGTCCAATGCCAACACATATATCAGTTGGGTACGCAGAGACCATGGCAAATGAGGAACAGCAGTCATGTCCCTAGGTTGGTGCGAGAATAGAAGCTACAATTGGATTGCAGGAAGAAGACAACACAAAACAGACCTGCAGGAAGTGCTCGCTTTCCTCAGGTGTCTGAGTACAAGTGAAGCAGAGGTAAGATGGGACAGACTGGGATGCCTGTGGATAAATGTATACTGAAGGTCTCCATGAGAGACTGCGATCTGCCCTTTGCTAAATGATATCTGGGATTAGGATTTCCGAGGATCCTCACAATATAGTTAGATTGCATTATCCTCACTAGTTAATAAGATGGAATAACAACTAAAGGCATTACGGAAGCTTCCAGCCTTAGGTGGTGGGGATTCCTTGTAATTAACAAGAGTTTTTTTCCTTATTTCATATTCTATTCAGAACAATACTATGCTGTTTAAATCGAAAATGTTTTTGATATTTCAACAGTTTAATCGAAGTGCATTTGGAAGGAGAGGAGAAATCGTACAAGCAGAAGGAAGATTAGAAAGAGCCCTGGCCATCTTTACGTTATCACACAACTGTGTTACTTTATTTTTATTATTAAGCTTGTAGAGCGCTTGGTTACTCCAACGGAGTGTCCCTGCAGTAGGACACCGTAAATCCACAGCAACTGGCCCGGCCGCCCCAACCCCCCTCCCCCTAGCTTCAAGGCCCTATGAAGGGAGAAGGTCTACTACCGGCCCCCTGGAGGATATTGGAAGACTCAGGTTTTCAATTTTTTCCGAAACAATGTCTCAGATGGACAAGTCCTCAATTCCACAGGTAGGTCATTCCAGGCCTTAGCCGCGAGAAAGCCAAAGGAACTACCTCCTGCCCGTACCTTACAAACCTTAGGCACGATCATCTTCGCCGTGCCCAACGACCTCAGATTCCGAGCAGGTCTTTAGGCAGTGAGAAGGGGGCACAGATATCTTGGTCCTTTCTCGTTGAGGATCCTATGGCCGAAACACAAAGCCTTAAAGGTGACTCTAGCCTGTATGGGAAGCCAGTGTAATCCCCTCAAGGCAGCCCCCACCGATGCCCGCCTAGGAATATTCAACATCAGCCGAGCCGTTATTGAATGGACAACGCGCAGTGACACCAATGGTTTGAAAGTAAGTCCATTTGGCCGAGAGATTATTTTTTCAGATCCCTGGCAAAATACAGACCGCAACAGAATAATACAACATTTTTCACTTTCATGTTTGTGGAACAGGTACAAGAAAATAGCCACAAACTATACTTTGCTAAGATGAGTTCAAATACTTCAAAACTTTTTGGAGGAACTTTCATCTTGATGATTAGGTTTATTTCTTTCTGATGATTTGTAACTTTCCAAAGTCATTCATTTACTTGTTTGTTTGCCCTCTTTAGTCGAGTCTACGAAGATATCTCAAGATTTAATGCTCTGATTCAGATAATCGGCGAGGAATTCATTTTGATTGTTAAATTAAAAACCTAGTACATGTATATTTGTAATCTTGATTGAATTTCAATAACAAAGAAAAAATATGTTTCACAGGCTCACCATCGAAAAAAGTCTCCTTACATATTGTTACGGATATGAAAAAACCACCTGCTGGTTCCAAATAGCCCGATTACTTAATTATGCCTGTAGGCATAACCCACTTCCCGCAGATGGAGTTGTCAGTGCAGGGGGTATCTTGGGGCTTATTAACAAGCCCCTTGCCCCACCCGTACGTCACGTTTCCCATGTTAAAAATGACGCAAAAGTGGAGCAAGGGCAACGTAAATAAGCCCTCTTGTATTTTGACCAAGCCAAGTTGTTTGATGCTATGTAACAGGAGGTTTGTTGCTGCATCAGGGATGCTTTTTCAAATATTCGTTCTTGAGGAGCTGGGAGTGAGTAGGAGCGGTATTTTAAGAGTGACGGTAAAGGTAATGCAATCCGGAGGAATTTGCAGGGTCTCGCAAATATATGTCGCTCGGAAATCGTGGCAGCATGGCTGAACAAGGCCAACTTGAGATTATCATAAGCAGATTTGTAATGGCTACATAAACATGACACATTCAGTAATCTGGGGATCTAACGACAGGCAGGCCCAAATTCTTTTTCCAGCATAGTCTCTGTATGAAATCTGTGAGACTGTATTAAATGCAAATTGACAGCGACAAGTCAATGTCCCAGATGCCGCGAGGTTGTTGGGCCATGGGGACATTCATACTGGCAGAATATTGATCTATATAATAAGAACTAACTTCAGGTAGTTGTTGTATTATATTTGTTGGCTCTATTGTGGCTATAGGTCAGAGAGTGACAAGATGGCGGGAGGAAATACTTCCTACAAATTAAGACTGGTACCTGGTTCAGGCTTACAAAGATACGTTTGGGGAGAGGCAATATAAGATTCCCCATGGAGGATTTGCATGAGAGACTTTTGTGTGGTAATGAAAAGTTGCTGAATGAAATGTTATGTAAAAAGTAATTTTTATGCCTTAATGATGGTTGACTTAATTTGGCCCCAAGATGCATGACTTCAGTTACCAATGAATTACTAACCATGTATTTGCTGATTTTATCAAATAAAAAAAACCTTTTCTGATAAATCTCCTATGCTTCCCAGTCAAATACAATCTACACTAGTTTTAGTTACAGTGAAGGTAGAGAATTATGTCATATCCTTTATATCTCTTAATCGTAGGTGTGATGTCAAGTCCTACTTAAGTGACGTCTTGTCCTCTTTATATCTGCATATTAGGGGATACGATGTTATGTGCTGATCACGTGATGTCATATCCTCTCCATGCCACCCCATTGGCTGAGAGTAGAATGTCATATCCTGAAGACCTGTCATATCCTCTGTATCCACCTATTACCTCAGAAGTCATATCTTACCCTAATTTAGCAGTGTGTGTCCAACTCATACTCACAGTCACTGTTGCAGCATCCATATCGGTGAAGAACAAATCTCCGCCTTCGAAATTATCATTCAAGTAAAGGACGGCACTGTGGAAAGAAAGGAACCAGATTCCTCATTGACACATTGACACCACCTTCAGCTTAAGAACACACAACGTGAAATTACACAAAATGCTTTGCATCATTTTGTTCTGCAAAGTGAAGGCGTTTTCCTTGAAACAGACTTCAGAACAACCACCCAAGCCCTACCACATCGCGACTGAACCATCTCCCTACTTGCGTGCGACCTTGACTGCCACAAGAGACCCTAGAAGAATGGTTTTTAAGCCACAGAAAACAGATATAAGGGGGGGAGGCGTGCACACACACAAACACTCCCCCACCCTACTTTAGCAGCATAAGTGGGGGTCGCCACTGCACCCAGTGGCCTATCTGGGCCCTTCCAAATATTACATCTGTCCTTAACCTAATCTAATCCCCATGCACGAACAAATAGTTTGAGAGTATGTTGCATCCTGCTTTCCCTCCTCTTTGTCCTTTCTTAGTGTCTTGTTCTCTGCTTCTCAACCAGTCTCTGTGATGTCATGTACTGTTCTATCTGTGTAAGTTGATGTGGATTTGACAGGTATCTTGGAGGCTGAGCAGCAGGGCAGCTGCTCCCGGTGGGGTCTTTACTGGAGCCTTTACTGAGTTATAAAAATAATAATAATAATAAAACCATTTTTAGAGCTTCTGGTTACACTCAAGACAGTGTGTCCCCGCGCTAAAATTACTGCTGCTCCCCGAGAGAGAGAGGTGCGGAAGCGAATGGCCTAGGTCAAAGGAACCTAAAAGCTTTATTCACGTGGAAAAAGATGGGTTTTCAGTTGCAATCTGAATCTAGTTTCAGAGGTTCCATGCGTAGGTCAAGTGGAAGTTTATTCCAGTGTTTACTTGCTAAAAATATGAAGGAGCGACTATTATCTTATCTATATGCTGTGCTTGATTAGTTTATCACCAAGAATAAACATACATCCTGACACAGCAACTAAGGAGTCATCTTTATTATATGAAATGTTACAGAATAGAAACAATTATGATGGCTAGACACTGGAAAGGAGGAAGGCATGAGGGGTGAAAGTAAAGGGGAAAGAAAGGAAATAAGTAAGGAAAGAATGTTGGAAGGAGAAGTGTAAGGAAGGAAGGGTTAAAACAACAAAGAAACGGTGCAAGAGTGAATGGTTATAAGGATGAAAGGTTGGATGGAGGAGTGAAAGAATCAATTAATGAAAGGTTGGAGGGAAGGATGAAAGGATGCATAGATGGAAGGCCGGACGAAAGGCTGCTAGCATAAATGGATGGAAGAGTGAAAGGATGGATGATCAATGTGTGAAGGGAACGGGATGGCTAGGTAGATGGTTGAAAGGGTGGATGGAGGAGTGAAAGGAAGGATGAATGAATGACTGGACAACTGGATGGAAGGAATGTAAATGGATTGTTGGAATGATAAAAGGATGAGGTTAAGGATCAAAGAGTGGATGGATGGAAAGGTAGGAGGATGGATGATCAGAGGATTTAGAAGTGAAGAGAACTCATCTAGGAAGTGTTGGGCTGACTGTTTTTCTCATTCGGTGATGTCAGAGCTTTGGTTCAAAGTGGGGAGTATTTTAATTTTCTGGCTACATGCACACACAAACACACACACACACACACACACACCCACACACACACACACACACACACACACACACACACACACACACACACACAATTAGGCACATGATCTGTGCTGCCCTATTTGCTTGTATCTGTAGTCTCTGTGGATATGACCATAGGATCTAACCACAGTCCAGCCCTCTTTGCTTATAGTTCTAGTCCTCAGAAGAAAATATAGATAATTCCGCTATTTTTTCTGACAGCAGTAGTAGATGCACTTTTCATGTCGGTGGATGTAAGCGGGCGTTTGTCCCTGCACCCATTACCAGCCCTCTCGCACCCACCTGTAGTCCCGATGGATGTAGGCGGGGGGTTCCTTCCAGCACTCCTGGCTCTCTGGATCTAAGATACAGTTGTCGGCATGGACTGGGTGGCTCAGATCACTGCGGCCCTCCTGCTGCCCTGGAGCGACAAAAATGGTAGCCACAGAATGGGGACAATGCTCACTACTGTAGAAACATGGAACATAAAGAAACAAACAGGAAAAGGGGAAAAGAGGGTGAGGAATAAGGAAAGGTTGGGAGACAGATGGCAGAAGAAAGAGGAAGAGGCCAGGACAGATGGGCAGGGTGAAAGGAATAACAGGGTGGAGTAGGAAGGGCATGGTGTCGGAGGAGTGGTACCCAGAGTCTAGAAAGATGGGATCCTCCTGGGTAGGACCCAACCCTTACCCTCAACGGCTGCGCGGCACACCAGATGGGTGAAGGAGTAAAGCAGCGGAGTGTCCATGGTGGGGAAGTACCACTCTGTCATCTTCAGGGCACGCTCGCTGGCCTCCAGGAAGTGTCGGGCATCGTCTATGTTTGCCAGGCCTTCTCCTACCATCTGTAGAAGGAAAGAGCTGTTTGGTAAATTATCAAAGGGTTAATGCAGTAGTAACAGGGATCTAAAATTTGCATTCCAAAGGATTCCAATCATCGCAATAGGATATACCAATGTGTCAATGTGCCTATTTCAGATTTTTTTTTTTTTTAAAGCTGAGGGTTCCTTGATGGACTTTTCTTTGCATTTTTCTGAGGAAGTTAAAGTAAGGACCATCATTGTCAGGACCATCTTACATTCTTTATAGTTGCCTCTTCCATTTTTAGCATAAACTGTTAAAGTAAGACTTATTTTCCCAGTCCAGGAGTAGTTGCCACTTGCTCAATAGCTGCAGTTCCACTTTCCACCACCAGAGAGCATATCATGGCACTGGTGTCCAATGAAGAAGATGTGAGACTTTGTATAGCTGCGACCACCACTGGGGAAAATGCATAGGATGTGTCGCTGTTACAGAAAGTATTAATACTTCTTTTATAGCCACAGGTCCTACATCCTGCCACAAGGGGGCAGGAGATTATAGGTCGCATAGCCATGGGACCTCACGGTGTGGCTAGCGTCTGAGGTACTTTGTACATTACCTTCACAGCTTTTAAAAGTGTTAGGCCTTGGAAGTTCTCGTAGGGGGTGTGTGGCGACCTCCTTCCACGGTAGCCGTCACCCGAGCCCCCAGCCATCTGAAGGAAAAATACAAGAAGGTTAATACTAACATTAGTGTATTTGATCAGTATTCATTCATTCATTTAACCGCCAAATAGCTCTCTCTTTCATGGTCATTCACATATTCAAACTGAGATGAATTCATACATTCAATAATGCATTAATTCAGGCATGCATTCACTCATTTTAACAATACGTTCAATCACCTGCCCACTCATTCATGGCCCTCTGCTACAACAGAAACATATGACCCTGACATTTAGTTTCCTGTTCCCCCGGTCACGTATACGGGCACAGACACTCACTTACCCTCGCCAGCCGAATGATACTGGTGCACTCATCGTCAGTCAACAATCCATCCAGGACCACTCGCTGGGTCCCGTTCAACTGCTGGGCATTCTCGGTCACGGTTGGACCATCATACGGCGGCGGACCTGCAAGAGGAGGGAAGTGAAGTGCAGTTAACGGTTATTACTTCCAAAAGGCAGTTATCTATGATCCAGCGGTCAGTGGTTGAGTGGTCTATAGGGCTTGGACCAAGGAATAAGGTTGGATTGTGTTTCACTGTGGGCTAAGGTGGGGTTGTTCAAGGTGCAAAGACTCGGTTGTTCCAAGGGTATTTGTTGAGCTGTTCCAGGGGATATAATTTGGTTGGACCGGGGCAGCAGTTCAGTTATTGCAGTGGCCATGGTTTGGTTGCACCTGAAGCTACAGCTGGGATGGTCCAGGGGCAAGCTTGAGTGCACCAACAGCAACCAATAGCCTACGCCCAGTGCTATTGCTGGGTTGCGCCCAAGGCTACAGCTGGGTTGCTCCAGGAGCAAGGTTGAGTTGCACCAACAGCAATCAGTACCCTCCACCCAGTGCTATGGCTGGGTTGGTCTAAGAGCAAGGTTGGGTTGCACCAGCAGGACCTGTAGGCTTCTCTCAGGGACGGTGGCTGCTCAAATGGCCAAGGTTTTATAGAACTGAAAATTTGGTTGGGTTACTCCAGGACCTATGACTGTGTTACGCATGAAGTCTTGGGTAGGCTGATCTACAGGCGGTTCCAATATTTGATTGGTTCCTCCAGGGGCTGTGGTTCGGTTGCTCCAGAGGCAATGGCCGGACTACTTCAGAAGGTAAGGTTGGGTTGCTCTAGGGTAATGTAGCTGGATTTGCTGAAGGGCCCTTGCTGGGTTGTCTCAAAGCCTATGCATGGTTAAAAGGAAAGCTATGGATATACTGGTAAGTAATTAGCTTGCAACCAAGTTGTAGTTGGCATGTCTCAGGTATATTTTCCTTTAGATTGGGAGTTAGTGAAGTCAATCTGATGTTGTGCTGGACATCAATTCATCTGGCCTCTGATATGAGGACAAGACACATAGGCTACATCTGAGGAGAAAATCCATATCTTCTGTTTCAGGGTAGTTAGGCAAACCAAAGAAACTTTTTGATATGCTTGCAAATTAGTGATTGCAGATGCACAGACGAGTGATCTGGTAAGTTTCTAGAGTACTGTAAAGAATAGGTTTTGGGGTATGTGATTAGGTTTTGAGGAGTTGGGGGAGGCAGGAAGGCCAGTGGCGTGAAAGAGAAGCTACAGTGACGTGTCCTACTCCACCTTGGTGTTTCCTTACCCCTCTCTGGTTCATCTTCCTCAGATGCCTTCTTCTTGTTCACCCTCAAAAGAGGAAAATAAGAGTTATGAGTGACATCCTGGACATCTGTACACTCCCCTCTCCATCACACTAGCTCATGCACCCCTCCTCCACATACAGCAGCAAGGGTATGTATAAGCATACCAGGCATACACAGGTTGGGCGCCATGACTATTGTCCGCCATTTTTAATTGAGCCACCATTTGACTTGAAGGTTGCCGCTGTGAGCCAAGGGAGTGCAGTGGCTGGAGCAATGATTGGTGGAAAGCCCTAACAGATGCTAGGCAGCGACCTCCTGTGGTGAGCTATGTGACTGCACTTAAAGGAAGCTTCTCCCGCCTTTTATGTAGTGCTGCACACCAGGACATGTATGGGCTATACTAATTAAAGTTACTGTTTCCCAACTAAAAAGTCTTTGTTTTGTTGAGTTTGAAAGCAAAAAAAAACTTGCCGAGTGGCTCCCTCCAGTACTAAACATGTGACCTCCAGGTTACCCACAAGTTTCTGAAGATTACACAATAACCCACTGAGTTATCTTATTTTCTCATGCTTTGCATGTTTCCTGCTTTCTGTTTCTACCCCTCACTCCACATCTGTCTTACCTCTGCTACCCCTCCCACTCACACCCTTGACTCACATGGTATTCTTTACTCTTGGCCTGCCGTTCTCCTCACCCCCACTCTACCCCATTTTCTTCTTCCCCTCGTTATTCATGTCCACTTTTTTTCTAAATATTGGACCGCCACCTTTCCCCGCCTTCCCCTATTCTTCACTCTGTTTGACTCTCCCTCCTCTTTCCTTGCTTTTCTCTCCGTCTGTCCCATACTCATCTTCCTGTCCTATCAATTTCCTTTCCTCTCCATAACAATTTTTCTAGCTCCAATTGAAAACAGTTATCTTTAAGGAGCTATATAAATGCCTGCAGCAACTACAGTCCCCTCCACTCTGTCGAGGCAACCTGATGTCCCACCTAACCAAGCACTAGAGCAGGGATCTTCAAACTGGGGGGGCGCCCTTAACCCCCCCCCCCCCGGGGGGCCTCAAAGGTCTCCAGGGGGAGACTCAGTCTCTGGCCAAAAGAAGCATTGTGCTGATAACAGTGCTTTGTTTTAAGCAGAGAAATGTTAGCAAAAGTAAGCCGCTCTGTAATGGGGCCATCACTAGAATCTTTTGTCATTATAATCCAGCTGGGAGTATGTGTCAATAGGGAAGGGACTCCAAATATTCAACAAAACCCCCACCCCATTTCTTATAATCATCCTGTGGATACTTTTATACGTTAGTAAGGCCTGCCTGAACAGAACAGTATTCAATGTTTGCCAATCGTGTATTTGATTGCATTTTAATAACGCTAACAGAGCTTAACTGCAATGTCTAAATAAGTCTAGACATATTTAAACATTGCCCATTTAATAGAATATTTGTGAAAAATGTTGAGGGGGGCCTGATAACTTTTTTTTTTACTTGGGGGGGGGAGCGTGGCATAAAAAAGTTTGAAGAACACCTCACTAGGGTACTATGGGGACAACAATCTTGAGAAGCAGCTAAAATCACGTGTGGTTGGTGTGTGAAGATTGGTCAGGAAAATTGCTAAGCTGGGAAAACTGCGTAACCGAACTGGCCCTGTTGAGGAATTCTGACTGGCCAATGACTGCCATGTTAAGGAATTCTGACTGGCCAATGGTTCTGAGGTGGGTAGTGACTTAGCGATTCAGGGTCAGAGCTGTGCCAAGTGACTCACATCTAGGCACTATGAGAGCTGTTCTTTCTCACTTGTTTGAGCAGCATGCAGGAAGCCGCGGACTCATGCTTCAATGCTAGCAACCATAAGCCAGTTCCACAATTCCAGTTCCATGGCCCACTTTGATCTTAGCAAGTCTTCGACTCTCTCTCTCTGAGGGCCTGATTCACATAACTAACTTAAGACAAAACCCTAAACTTACTACTTTTGCTATTAACAGAAGTTAGGATTTTGTCTTAAGTCTGTCTTAAGTCTGTTTTAAGAAAAAATCCTAACTTCTGTGAATACCAAAAGTAGTAAGTTTAGGATTTTGTCTTAAGTTAGTTCTGTGAATCGGCCCCTCAGTGCTTGGAAGCTGCGTATGGACTAAGAGGTGCTATGTAAATCTTACACTCACCTCGGTCTCTCCCTGACACCCTCTGGAATAAGATCCTCTGGAGTCCAAGGGTCCTGGAGGATGAAACAGACAAGCATTCTCAGGAGACGTTGTGGCAGGAGAAAGATGGAAGCTGGCAGGGCAATGCTGGGTCCAGAGTGCTGGCAAAAGTTAGGGAGTGATGAAGTATGATGGTGCTCTTTCATTTGTAGGGGTGCATCATAATCACGAGTAGTCCGCACCTACATATATTCCTTTGTCGTGTTAACATTTGATTAGTAGAATGTACCTGGTAATACCATGTGAAAGTACAATGATAGATTTATTATGGGATATGTAAAGAAATAAAGTGGCAGTAGCGTTTTGAATAGTATAACCCCCACCCATCGGTTGCAGTCGATTAACGAAGTTGCTCGTGTATAATGTAATGCTTTGGCTTAAACGTGCACCATATTAAGGTTGCATATGGATGTGATTAATTGAGGTTTAAAGTGTAGGATTTATTTCATAGGCCATTCACAATGATTTGCACATCGGTGTGTTTATGTAACATGATGGGTTAGAAACGCTTAAATAAAATGTTCACTTGTATGGGTTTTCATGGGGCCTAGGTGTTTATTCTTATGTTGCCCAACTCCTGTAGGCCCAAAATGTATTCTCCCGGATGTGCTTGTATTTTAGAATTAATAGCCGAAATTCATGTGCATGTTGGATTTGTTCTTTCTCACGTTTATGTTTCAGGTGGAGAAAGTCGTCTTTGTACGTTAGAATATCACTTTTTGTTTTAGGAGTTAGGCTTGGAGGAGAGAGGATACTTTTATGCAAGGAATGCTGATAATTGGGAGACGGTGTTCTTTCACACTGAAGGAGGCCTGGGTATCAAGGTCATCGAGACAGGAGCTGGGAGTATCGAATCTAAATGGAAAATCACCTTTGAGAAGTGCCAGCAGGATCAGGTGATCCAGAATGCCAGCAGTGGGCGTGTTCTGTGTTTTGCATTTTGAATTAGGGACAGTGCCCCGGGGGGCGAGTCAGGAGAAGAGGTGAGGAGATTGATGGAGAGGGAAGGTGCATCTTAGAACGAGCTCTGTAGCTTTGGCTACTTGACCCATACAACGTGAGTGCACTTCGTAGGAAGTCTTCACACGCTGACACCTTTTCCTGATCTTGCCTGAGATGTCACGACAGTAGTAGGGTAGGGACAGACTAATGCTTTTCACTTATCAACCCCAAACGAAGACGGGTGTTGATGTGGGGGCAATCATTTCCTGCGTTGTGGTTCTGGAATTTGTCATTCTTTTCATGCTTCAGAGGTTTAATCTCACCCTTAGGTTTGTATTTGTATTAGTTCCCTTGTATTTCTATAACCTCATCTTGAGGTGTCTGTATGTCCAGTTATTTTTGGCTTTGTAATAAACCCACTAACTTAGAACTCGGAGTCTGTGATTCTTCAGATTCATGTTACTCTAAACTTGGTACTTGTCTTAACTAGCTATTTCTCCCCTCTACACTTCCCAGAAGGTAACGAAGATTTATCGACCAAGGGTTCCAGAGTACGTTGGTAGAGTGGAACCAGACCCCATCGGGAGCGACCATCCAGCCCCACCCGGGGTACCCTCCCACTGAATTTAGTCTAATCTTCAAACCGTTGGACAAAGAAATAGAACTTATTGGCATTTAATTCCTGGCATCTGGCTAGCGCCAAGAACGAAGGGAGGGTAGAGAGAGGGAAGGCAAAACAACGTGTAACATATTCTGGTGCTCATGTAAAGCGCTTTAGCACTTCTGGGCACATTTGCGCTATGTAAAACAAAACAACTCTATTTAACCTTCGATTACTCTTTCCATCTTCATTTAAATCTCCCTTGGTTCTGTCTATGTTTTTCGTTTCCTCTGTCTGTCTCCTGCCTGATAATCCTTCTGTCTTTATCCCACGACCCTATGCGTTTCTCTCAACCTGGCTTGCCTTTTGTTTATCTCTTCCTTTGGCTGTATTCACCTCTATCTGACTGATGCGCGTGTCTCTCTCTCCCTCTGCTATTCCAATAACGCATCCTAGCTCCTGTTTTGTGATAATGGCGCCACCTAGCGGCTCTGGACAATTTCTTGCCAGTGTTGAAATGTTTAATGTTCCCGGAAAGATTTTTTCATCCTACACCTCTCTCCTCTTTCTACTTTTATTTGTTCTATTTATTTCAAAAACGCTCCCTTTCTCCTTTACGTTGCCTATTTCGCCTCACCTCATTTCCGCTCAATTTCTCATTCCTCCACCGTTTTCCCTCTTCCTGCTCTATTTATTGGATTTCTCCCCTTCATGATTTTAATTACACATTCCACTTCCTTTCCCTTCTAAACTCTTGACCTCGTCCTTTTTGCCCCCTTAGCTCCCTCTTTACACATCTATTCGCTCAAACTATGTTTTGTTTCTCGAATTTTTTCTTTCCATGTGTTTTTTTCTGTTTCCCCTGCCATGCCCTTCTTCTCTTCCTTAATATGATTAAACAGTTATTCATTTATTTTGTATATTCACATCTCTTTCCAAAAGAATGCACGCTTGTCACGAAGGTGAACTGCATTTCTGCTGTGAAACAGAAATCACTGTATTAGAGTAAATATAACCTGCTACAACCATCTTTTCCTACTCCTGCTAACAACACCCACAGGCAGTACCGGTCAATGATGTTGAGTTATGCTGACCTGCTAGTAGTTTGAAAAGAAATAAATATGTGACATGAAAAAATGTATAAGTTATGAATTCTAGTTTTAAAATATGCGCTTTGTCTACAAGTTTGTTCCATATGGCCATGCTAGAGGAGATTCTGGTTTGCTGACTAAGTAATTGACGGACTATTGATTTTTCTCATGTTAATAAACCCCTTTCAGCATGTCAGATTTTCTTCTACAGAACCCAGGGGTGTAACAAAGGCCGACTCATCAGGGGTCACCTTTCAGCCCAAGGCCCATGAATATCTGTGAGACATGAGAGCTTCAGGGGCCCCTCGTCTCAGGGGTATTTCAAGGATTTTTGGTGCCCTGGGACAAAGGTTACGTTTTTGAGGCTCTTGTTCGTAACAGCTTTTAATTTATGATCCATTTTCAGCTCTTTCATGCCCTCTTTGGCCAGGTCACTGACACTGCACCGGCACACTGGTCTAAATTCTAAATGTGTTTACATCTAATATTCAGAGTTAGTGATGTGTGTTTTCAATACTGTGACATAGCAGCTGCTGACTAATGTTACCGGAAATAATCTCTGTGACACCCTCCCATTTCTCATATGTGAGGCCCTGTTTTGGTTTAAAAGAAACTTTTTTTTTATTAATGGATGTTGCATGAAACATAAATCAACATTTCTCAGCAAAATGTCCAAAATGGACTCTCGGGCATCACCCACATTAAAAATATATTAAAGGAAAATGGTATTTCTAACAATCTGTTTAAGAATTATGCAAGGTCATCAGGGCAAGACTCTCTGCAGAGCATAGCTGGCTCTATCTGGGGGCCCCCTGACAGGCTGGAGCCCTGGGCCAGGGCCCACTTTGCCCATGTCATAAAACGTCTCTTCCTCATCCATTCTGCATTGTGGCCCATTATTTTGCATTACATCACTGTTGAACCTTGTGCTATTCTAACTGTGGTCTCCATGTATGCATACTCAGTTGTCCCCATCTAACAAAACCTCACATTGTTTTACTGATGCCCTCACGCAAAGCTATGGTTTTGCAAATTATCTCGAATGCCCTCGGGATTGAGAAGAGAGCCTTAGTTGTGGATTATGCTGTTGGTCCTGTACATGACATTATTTAGAGTCAATGCTTACCCGGTGCCTTATTTGTAAAGAAAAAAAGTGTTCGGGCCATCATCAGGAGCCACCATAGTTTGCACCACACATTGCCACTGTACCTACACAACAGCTACTACCATCAGACCCCTGCAAGAGGGACAATTCAGACTGCTCGAGGCCACCAAGGCTTTAAGAATAGCTTGGGTGGCTGGTATTAGTTGTTTTTAATGAATACTGAATTAACAAACAACTCTTTTTCTGCTCATCTTTAAATTACACAAACAGCGCTACTATGTGGCAGCTGTCATAAGTGCAAGTTCTGGCAATTATGCACCTGTGCCGAGCATTGGAAACCATGGCTCAAATTAAGCACTGTGTTTACCCATGTGCATTTTGCACAAGTAGCTGAACTGATAGTCCGCACTTGTGCTTCTATGATAGTTGCACAGAAAACAGTAACCAATTTCACTGATTCAAGGACACGTTCGGAGTTGCCCAGGTGTTTGTACTCCTCTGAATAGAGCAAGGGCTCCTTACCTGTGCGGGAGCTCTGCATGAGCTTCGATCAGGAGTGAATTTAATATACAGTGTTTGCTTGATGTTCCCCAGTTGTATATCTAGGGTGACCAACGAGAACACTTTCCCAGCCCGCATTGCTAAAATGGCTGCACTGTCCTCCAGTTCTGAGCTCACCCTGTATGTGTCCGAAGCCATTGAACTCCTTATGCCCTCCTTAAAAGACCTTGCTGCATTACAATGATGTGCTCCAAACAATGAACAGACCACCTGGATGAAATGTGATTATGAGGACCCTTATGGAGTATGGATGGATAAACAGGGGAGGGTACTTGCTCCCAGGGGCTAGCCCCCAAATTTGGCCAGGCTGTATAATAGTGCTGCTCATGTCGGTAGAGGCGACAAGCCTACCATGTTTGTAAGAGTTTCATTTACCCCAGCTGCCCATACACCCCATAGGATCTGTTTGTCATCATACAAGGTGATTTCATCCAATTGCCGCATGCTGCTCTTGTGTGCTGGATCTAGTATGCATGTTTTTAGGTTGGACTGAACATTACCCATGTGCCCGAGTGAACTCCATTACTCTAGCTAAGAAGATACGTTGAGGGTTATGCTCAGGTTAGTAATCCAGTTCTAGATCAGAAGTGACAAAGAAACACACTTTGTATTTTCTGTGCTCAAGAACTGTTTAAAGCTTTATGGACAAACAACACTTCCAGTGTGCTTACCACCATGAGTCTTAAGGAAAAGAAGAGTGGTATTATGACACTCAAAAAAAAAAAGCATAAAAGATTTGTCGTGAAACAGGGCTCAAGGTGCCCACTGCTCTCTACCTTTGGCACTCTGGTAAGTTCAAGCCACCATTATGCTGGGGACTAAGGGTCCGATTTAGAGTTTGGCGGTCGGGTTACTACATCACAAATAAGGCAAATATTTCATCTGCCTTATTACAGTGCATTACATCCTTGGGTATTTGCAATAAGGCAGACAGGATATCCATCACGTTTGTGACGGGGTAACCCATCAACTAAAGTGTGAATCAGGCTATTATGGATCGACATAGGGGAATTCCTGCTACATCTCCTGTGTCTCCAGCTTTGCCCGATTTGTACCTAAATGATTATGGGACTCTAATCATTTAAACTATTATTTTGACCGAGGCCTGTCATGAACTGCAGCAGGGAGACTGGGTTCATGTGAAGATCCACCAGTGAAAGTCAGTGGACGCAGAACAACTGATCAACCTGGAACCCTTTAGGTCTGCAGAAACAGAGCCTATGCACGGATAAGTAAAGACTAAAGACAGATCCTGCAACCCTTGCTCATGTCATGCCTACCATTAGACACTTGGGTCACATTCTCCACCTTAAAGCATGAGACTGCCCAAAGAAATGTTCGCGACTGCTCAATTCTGTGCCATTTTGTTACCCAGTTGTGGAATGGGACTATGCATATGTGAGAGACATCACATTGCTAAAGTATGCAAAATAGCAGTTACCTTAACAGCAGTTTCTTTGGGTTTGAACGCTTACTCATTAAAAGCCAAACGAACTGACTGTGAAAAACAGTATGGCTCTTGATTTTGTCCGGGCTGCCAAAGGTGGAGTTTGTGCAACGGTAGGCATTGACTGTTGTACTTTCATTCCAAATGTTTCATTAGGCATACATGAACAGATTGATCATATATGTGAATGTTTAAATGGAATGCATACCCATGATGGTAAGGACTTTGCTAATGGTTGAAAAGCGTTTGAAGGGTGGAGAATGAAGATTATTGATATGTACTAGTCATTTTCATCACCCTTATACTGATTTATGTTCTTGTCCAAGTCTGGATTGCCTCCATTGCATGTCTTAGCAGAGACAAAAGTACATCCCTATCTTATTGTTTAAGAATGCTGCATGATAAAGATAAATTTGATGAAGGAAGTCCGATTAAGGTTCTTTGGAATGATATGATGGAAATATAGAACTTAAAGTACATTGACTAATGAATACTAAAATGTGCTAAAATTCAGCACTTAAATAGCACCAAAGAAAGCAATTGTGAAATAAAAATCTTTGAAGTAGTGTAACTATAACCTTTTTCATCCAAGTTTTTCTACTCACACAAACGCTGTCCTTAGGAGCTGTCTGTCTCTGACAGTAAAGGAAGACTAGCTTAATCACTCAAAATGTTCACATACACATTTTATGTTAATGAACCCTTTCACACTACAATTGAAATGAAGAGATTTACTTCAACACTCCTCTTCCTTTCTCGTCTCTCCTGACGTCATTTATTTTCTACGTCGTGGTTCCCTTTCTCTCCCCTGTCTTTCTCTCACTTCCTTTTTCTTTTCTACTTGATTTATTGCATTTCTATCCTCTCCCTTGCTTTTTTTCCCTCCCTGTATTTTTCCGGCCTATTTTGTAGCATTCTTTCTGTTCATTTACTTTCTCCATACTCCTCCTTTCCTGTCTTCTGGGTTTATTCTCAGTCTTTGGTATGTTTTTGTTTTCTCCCCTCCTGCTCTTCTCTCTCAGTTTTGTGATGCCTTTATTTAACTATACAACAATTTATTTATTTACTCACTAGAGCTCCTTTCTCGTGTTCTGTTTTATTGCTACGGCTTGGCAGCTCCGTTTGCTATTTACATTTCAGCTGGCTGCTTTAAAGAATGTTAGCAACATTTTCACACACACCACCATTATGCTTGTTGGTTTTAGAGCGGTATAAACAGCACTGTATTATGCTCTCAACACAATATGTTTTTGGGGTTGAATAATCACGCTGAGATTTATCTAAGGTGATCAAGAATGTTTGCAAAACCTCGGGGGAATGTTTTTGGGAATTCTGAGCAAATCTTGGATTTTTTCTAATTTACTAGGGCAATATCCCACCCAAGTATCCTTCCTGTTTTTTTAATTTTTTTATTCCATTGTTCCCTTTATTGCTTTTTTTTCTGTATGGTGTTGGGTGGACTTCCGTACCTCTATTCGATTTAAGTTTATTTTTTTATCTTGGCCTCTACAATTAAGCTATATTTTACTCTTGGCATCACACTTAGAACCTAATACTTACCTGCATATACCCAAACTTTTGATACTCAGTGTACCTTTTTTAAAAAAAAAAACGATTACCTTAAAATTAATGCCTGCTTAGGTGATGGACCCCAATAAATAACATATCTCCATTGTGGGACACTGATTTTGGACCCGGGTGGAGCAGCCATTCTCAAAGCCCTTACCGGGTCATCAAAGGTGAGGTCCAGGTGCTCCACGGCATAATATATCAGCGTCTTCTCCATGAGGGATCTCTGGATGTACAACCGCACATTCTGGAGAGGTTAAAGACAAAGGGTTTAGACTTACCATAGGTTTTAATTCTCTCTCTCTCTTTTCTCCCTGCCCCCAGTACGACCCGTGAAGAACACTTGTCTGTTGGGGAAGCAGAGGACTTCTGTCTCCATGTTAATGAAAGGTTTGTACAGCTCACTAGCACCCACTGCAGTTTGAGGCACTCAGAGAAACTCTCAAAGAGGAAGAAAGGCAGAGAGGGAGATAGAGAGATGAAGGGATGAATAAGGAAACTTCACCCTAAAAGCCAGCTGGGGCTTACCTCTCTGGCTTTCACCTCTAGTCCCTCATCAGTAGCGCTCTGGTATTGCCCAAGTCTCTCCGTCACAGTCTGGTTCTTGGGGTAGAAGAGCAGGAAGGTGTGGGCACATTCGATAGCCCTCTGCCAGTCGCCAACTGTGCCAAGAAGACAGGAGAGCAAGAGTATATGTTAGTTGCACCACGGCCCTTGGGGGTAGTACCAAAATAATCAAATAACGGCCCACGTCCCCCGCACCGCCCACCCATATGCTCCCCATGTGGTCCTGTTACTTATGATGAGCTTGGGCACAATTCCTGATGCTCAGAGCCACCATCCACTAACTCCTGATCCCGGTTCCCAAAATCCCTATCTCTTCTCCCCCTTGTTTGGAAACCCACTCATGGAACTGGACGCACACATATCCTGGGCAGCAACTACTTCGCTTATCTGACCCACCACCCATGGCTCCTTACAAGTAAGATGCTACCGTGCACAATTAATCCCAGGACACCTGTGGTATACTGTGTGTTCGCATTCCCTGTATGTCAGAGCTGGGGTCTGGAACGTTGGGAGTGAAAGATGTAATACAGTGTTGGTGTGCGGTCTGCAGTGGAAGCCGGAGACAGGAACAAATGGTTGGCCGATGGAGCCCTGGCAGGACCTACCTGCGGCTGTAAGATAAGGGCCTAACACAACATAAAGAAATAACTCCTATCTTGAAAGGCTCCAAACTCTTAGTCCGATGAACCTGCCCTCTGGGAAACAGCCATTACAACGCAGCTGGTATCACGCATAGCCTTTACCACATGGGACTTACAACGCAGCTGTTACCACGCATAGCCTTAACTACGCCTGATTTTACAACTAATATGCCTTCACCATGCATGCCTTTACAATGAATTACGTTGTAAAGGTATGAAACGTAAGGGCATTTGTGTGGTACAGGTGGTAAGGGCATATGAGTGGTAGAGGCAATCAGCATCTTTACCTCAGAAGACAAATAGACATCTTCCGCTTATTAAAAAAAAAAACCCTTACAAACTTGCACGTCAGACTCGACCAAGTGGAACTGGTATGGCTTTGTCCCCCTTTTCTTGCTGTAGGTATGGGGGACTTCACACGAGGGCGTGGGGGTTTTAGGGCTGGTTCCGTGGCAGGTCTGGCTTTAGGGCTCTGGCCTGGATTTTTGTTTAGGGTTCAGGGAGGTAGCAACAGGGGGCAGTGTTAGGGCTCAGGGCAGGGGCAGTTTTTTTTTTTGGGTCTGGTGTCCTGGGGTGGGGAGGTGCAGATGAAGGGGGGTTGTGCCAGCAGCTTGTTTTAGGGGTCAGGGCAGGGATCGAGAGGTTGTTTTTGATTTTGAGGAAAACCCTTTACCACTCATATGCCTTTAACATTAATGCCGTTACAAAATTCGCTGTAAAGGCATGCGTGGTAAAGGCATAATCGTTGCAACAGCCCGCATGGTAAGATAACGTTTGGTAATGGTCCCACCATCGTAACCACCGCATGGTAAAGGCATGCGTGGTAGTGGCATGCGTAGTTCCATCTTGCATCCCTGCCCTCCAATTACAACAACACCATTATCTTTTACTATCTGCAGCATACTCACTGATCTGCAACCTGATTCCCCCAGAGTCTTCTGTTATTTCTAGAAGCCAATACTTGACCCTCGGACACCAATTCCTTCCTATACGTGATGCCCAATTGGTAAATGCGTTAGTTTTTGGGCCTATTTCCTAATCTGGGCAACCATAGCTTTTGATGCCTTATGCCTCAAATACTCAATTTTCTGCTTTTGGGAACCCAATGAATGTTGAATGTATTGGACGTCTATGTGTAACTGGCGCGCCTTCCTCCTATTCTAGGCATCCATATTTCTTGAACTTTTGGTCCACAATATACATCCGCTGCTCGCATCTACATTGCCGAGAGGACTGCTGTCTGAAATATATCTGCCGTATTACTAAAATCGACTCAAGACCTGAAACTCCATGAATATCAAAGTGACATCAGGTCAAACAGAAATCTCATGAAGACGCCAATATCAGGGTGTTGGAAATTGAGGAAACCCAGAAAACAATCAGGAAATTCCCCCTTCTCCACTGGTATGAGTCTCTGCAAGAGTTCCGAAATCTGAAGCTCTGGAATTTTTTAAAAGGGTCATTATTTTTAATGCAGACTATGCCGTCCTGAAGATGGCCTAAAGGATTCGCACGATAGAAGACCGAAACGTCGACTAAGAATCCAACTCCCTATGTATTAATGTACAATTAGTGACAGTATTCTGTAGTAAAAAGTTTGATCACAATTTTGATTTTATGAGGAGAGAATTTTTTACTTCTGAAACTGAGGTGTAAATAAAGATGTACCCTTTCTTCATTTGTATGCATTTGATGTCAACCGTAGAGTTGAAGGTACCCTATAAACTTTGAAAATCACTATAGATAATATATTTTTCAAAAGATATCCCCGTGTTTGCTGCTTTTTTGTTATATCTTGATTGAAATGTCCTGTGCATTAATGATTAAATCTATGATAAATACATAGAAGTTCGCAGAACTTAATGGTATTAAACCTGTGGAATTGTCAGAATAACAGTTTTCTGCTCAAACAAAATCCCTTGTAGCCAACTTGACTCAACACAATATACATCCCCAGCACTTGCCACATCCCCTATGGTTCTTGTAGATCCTCTCACAGTGCATGCGCCCCTCTTACCACTCGCATAGGCAAAGTGCAGCAGATCAAAGTGCGATGGGAGAAAGTCGTCAATGGCGTATCTGCGCCCTGGTTTTGTGGCGATGTCCAGCACACATTGCTGCTTGCACTGCAGGACCTGCATATAATGATCTGGAAAAAAGACAGAGGAACTGGTTATCGGTCCTCTGGTGGAGGATTTCATGGGCGAAGCACGGAGTGGTGGGCAGAGGGGTCAAGATAGCACAAGAATCCCTTACACAACGCTGGGGTCATTTTATGATTTCATGGGAAATCAAATACCATTCATGGGTTATATTAGGAGTGTGTAAAGTTTGTCTTTTCGCTGGGGTAGTTTTTCAAAAATCTAATTTTTAGCCCTTTGCAAACTTTGCATATTTCCCAGTTTACCTTCATACATGCATCTGTTACTGTGCAATGCCTGATGCTTTCCATCCCATTTCTCTCTAATCTGACCCAGCCAGGCTATGAATGTACAACGACTTTTTCTCTGCAAGTTTAACTTTAGCTGAAGTTTTTTATGCACTTAGGGGCATATGTATTGAAACCTCGTTTCGCGACTCCTTAATAGCGATTTTTTGCGAATCGCTATTAAGGACTCGCAAAATGGAATGTATGTAGGAATCGCAATATTAATTGTGATTCCTTAATATTCCTTAATTGCCTATCGCAAATTGCGATTCACAATTAAGGAATAGTTTCCCATTCATTCCCATGGGCCTAGAGGCCTGTAGGAATTAATGGGAATACAGTCGCAATTTGTGAGTGTCCATTAGGTACTCGCAAATTGCGAATACAATTCCAAGGGTGCAAGGGTGTCAAAAGGACACCCTGTTGCACCTCTGAAATATGTATGTGTGCAAATGTGGCGCACATACATGCCCTAAGGGCCTGTATGTATACCACATGTCACTTTGAAAAAAATGCATTTTTCAAAGAAATCGCAAAATACCAAAATATTTACGATTACTTATGCAAAATCGCACAACTTGGGTGCTTCATGCATCGCATTCAAGGAATTGCAATATGTGATTCCTTAAAGGCAATTGCAAAATAGGGAATCACAAAATTTGCGATTCCCTATTTTGTGATGCCCTTTTGGGATGATACATCCCAAAAGGCCTTTTCCCGTTCGCAAACTAGCCGGTTCTGAGAATCGGCACGTTTACGAACGGGAAAAGGGCTTGATGCATATACCCCTAACAGTAGCTGCTGCCTGAGAATTCATGTAATCACAAACATTTTAAAATAGTTAAATGTGGATTTATGATACAGAAACTGTCAGAAAGGTCACAAAACAGACAAACGTGGAAAAGCAAAAAAACTCAGCAACCTTTGAAAATGTGCATCCTTTTTCCACAGACCTTCACGAAGGTTAAAAAAGAACAAACATGTAATGGCCTCAAATGTTGTACATTGTCAGCTATGGACGAATATAGCTCACTCTAGCTGTTGACCAGGCATTTGACAGGGTTGATATGGAGTGAGTTCAGGATGCAAGAGTCAACCACATCAGCACTTTGCTCCCCAACACCTGGTAGCCCATATAGTGCCAGATGAGGTTTACCTGCTATGGCCTCATAGAGTTCCTTGTGTTGCTCCTCCTCACTCTCCTCTTCTTCGTAAGGCCCTTCACACAGCACCCTGCACTCCTCTAGTGCCTTGAAGGACTCGTTCAGCGACACCTCCAGGAGTGGAATAGCCTCCTGGTACTGATCAGCCTCATAGTACCGCAATGCCGCCTCGTACGCTTCCTGCGGGACCAGATGGTTCCTTGTTAGGCAGATACTGAATGGCAAGATCTGGGTCTACAGAAGAAACCGACAAAGGACTTACCCAGTGGGGCTGGGCTTCAAGGTCGCGGAAACTCTCCTCCTGCACGCCGGCCATCTTCCGGTACTTGCTAATGTCCTCCTTCATCTGCAGGTGCCGTGGATTGGCCACGAAGAACGTGTGGGCTGCTGAGGCGGCCTCGTTGAGTTTCTGTTGCTGTACAAAGTACCAGGAAGAACATTATGGAGAAGCGCTCCAACAAGAACGCCGTCAAGGGACAGTATCATTCTACAAGAAACATTCCAATAACCCCATACATCTCGCTTAACACAAATTAAAGAAAAGACAGCAAAGAAAAAAACAAGAAATTAAGATACACATATGTAGCAAGATATATAAAGGAAACTAAATAAACATAAAAAATAAACAAATCAAAATAATACATAGTCCTGCGGTCTTTCTGGTATCATGACCACTCTTTTGGTGGGTTCCGAGCAGACGTATCCATCAACGTTGATTCCAGTATCCTCATGGACATCAGAGAGATCACAACTCATTATTCCATCAAAACTGAAATTGTCACCAACATTAGAGAGGGTAGAATCAGCCTGCAGGTTGTCATGTGAGCCTTTAACCAAATCATCTCTAGAGCCTTGACGCTAGTGCAACCACACACCGCAATTTTCAGCTGAATTTCCTTTCCAAAGAACTACTTTATGATAGCGCTTTATCTTAACAACAGTACCTTTATAACAACATCCATGATTTGTAAACAAAACTGCACTAGAGGTGGTAGTTCCCTTCTGAACACTGAAAGCTGTTTCATCAAGGCCCAATGACCAACCCCAAAACCTTTGTCCCACAGGACCCAAATGTTCTCTTGCCAGCTGTTGTATTTCTTCTATACATTCCCACACATTCTATTTACCATTTTGATTACACAGGTTAATAACACTCCACTTTGGACTCAATATTGTTCTTGCTTCTCTTCCTCTTAGAAGGAAGAAGGGTATGAAACCAGTCACAGAGTGAGGTGTGTTCAAATACCTCCACACTTTGTTTCTCAATTACTTTTTAACGTTTATTCTTGACACAATGGCAATTTGTACACATTCTTTCCCACAAATCCATTACCATCAGGAAAATTAAAAAGTTTTTTTTTATAATACGTTTAATACCATTGAACTTTAGATATTTTCATAATTTTCTGCCACAAAAATTGTGCCATTATCTGACACTAAAATATCGGGGACACCTTCTTTTGAAAAAACATCTTGTAAAAAAGTGATAAAGTTATCTGTGTTAAGGGCACTTACAATGTCATAACAAACCCATTTTGATATTAATAATTGAAATCTATCCGATATTTTACATTTGGTGGTAACAAATTGTTTGGACCAGCAAAATCCATGGGTCATTTTAGGATAGCTTGTCCATGTAAGGAATTAAGGCTCACTTTTTCTTTCCCAGTGGCGGCTCCTCTATAGGGATGTTTGGTCACCGCCCCCCTGCTTTCTCGCAGTGCGAGAAGGCAGAAACATAAATGGTAATAACTACCATTTGTTTCTGCCTTCTCGCACTGCGAGAAAGCAGACGTTCCTGGTTGGGGGTGGGCGGTCCTGCTCGAGGGCAGGGGGGAGTGGCTTGCCCACTGTTGTTCATACTGACTGTTTGGGCAGCCTGACCACCCACTCTCCCTGTTCTCTATGTATGCTGCAGCATACATAGAGGAAATGACCCTGATGGGGCAGCGGCTTCACCAATCACAACGCTGCGGTGGAGGGGAGGGAGGCTGCCTGCAGCCTATCTGATGGCGAGCACTGTCGGCAGGAATTCAAAAACGAAGGACGGCAGGAGTCGGGAGTCTCAGGACTTAATCGAAAGCAGGACGGTAAGTTTTACTTTTATTTTATATATTTTTTTCCTTAAACCCCTCCCGCCTCCCCCCCATCCCCTCCGCGGTGCGACAACCCCATTTCCACCCCCCCACCCGCCCGTAATGCCGGCCGCGACTGTTCTTTCCTTGGTTTCCAGTGTTTGTCAGATAACAGAGAACGTTGACATCTATTCTCGTATTCCTCAATGTGTGCATCGATTCCTGACCCCCAATAATACATCCTCAACAATTGCTCGGTTGTCGACATGCCAGGATGTCCAGTTTGTGGACTTTCAACAAGTTTACACATCAAACATTCAAGCGGCACACACAATACTTGTCTGGTAAGTATTCGGTTTTCAATGGATAACTCTGGAGTAATTTGCTGACATGACACCACAGGTGTAGAAGTGTGGCTCAACGGTTAGACCGGCAGACCCTGATGCAGACGTCTGGTCTGGGACCAGGGTTCAATTCTTGCCTCAGCGGGTCTTGGACTCAATTTCCTCGGACCTGATAATTCTCGCCTCGGTGCCTATTCTAATCATGGGTCCCACTCTGCAACTCTGGGCAATAGCTTGCTTAATCTCCACAACGGCCCCAACAGCGCTGTGATGCCTGGCTTCACCTTGGGGGTGCCCATGAGTGGACATTTCACAGGGAAAAGCCAGGAAGGGATCCAGAGCGCTATGCGTTACAGCGCCAGGACACCCCAGTTGGGGTATTAGTGCGCTTTACAAGTACAAATTACATTACATTACAGGTGCAAATATTTAACAGGTGGCCATCCTCCCACAAGAGAATGTCTAGCTTCACTAAACTGAATATCATCCTTGCAAGGCATTAACCGTTCTTTTTATTAAAGCAATTCACCTTGGTTAGAGGTGCATCTATCTCTGTAACCACACATTCCATATCCTCGCCATCGCACTGACCAGAACCACCTGACAAAGGTGGGTGTGATAACAATCAGCTCTTGGTTTGCTACCACCCGCAATATACTCATCTCAAAATAAAACTCTTGTAGTCTAGAAAGCAAGTTTACTCCTTAGAGGATGCCTTTCCAATGCTATTACCGTTAAACAAATATAGAAGAGGTTTATGATCTGTAATAACGCCAAAACTATTGCCCCAGAGACAAATTTTACTTTTGTCAGCTGCTCGCGGTTGTATGTCGGAACCACGTTATCCTCAACCACGCATTCCTGAACAATGCGGTCTAAACAACTACCTCATCTTAACCATGCGTGCCTTTACCACACATGCATTTACAATATATGTAGTTCTAATAGAATAATTGGTAAAGGGATCGGTGTCATTAATATTGTGCCCTAGTCCTCGTCCTTAGTACTAAATCCCAGCCACCTGCCCCCTGTTTTACACCGATCCCAGACTTAAAAACAGCGCAGCCCCCTGCCCCGACTCTTATTTGCGGACCCCAGCCCTAAAAACTAACCTCACCCCAGACCTAAAAACACCCCTGAGCCCTAAAACCCGCTCCAAGCCTTGAAAATCAACTCAGACCACCCTGCCCTGAGCCCTAAATCCTTGACCGCAAACCTAAAAAAACACCCCAGTTCCCCACTTTGACCCCTAAAACCGTGACCCCAGCCTTCAAGATCAACTCAGACCCACCTTTGCCCTAAGTCCTAAGCCCTAAAACCTTGACCCAAGTTTTGAAAAACACCCCAATCCCCCGCCCTGAGCCCTAAAACCGTCCCCTAGCCATAAAAAGTACCCTGACCACCCGCTAATAAAATAGACATTTTTTGCTCATCAAGCCGTTCCTCACCCGGGCAGGAAGTCACCTCCGACCCTCCGCCCAGTCTGCATCTCCTCCGGCCCTCCGCTCAAAGTCTAGACCGCTAACAACCACTAACGTCTAAACCACGCCTATGCGTGGTAAAGGCATATGCGTGGTTTAGACGTGCGTGGTTCAGCCTACGTGGTTACGCCTCTCGTAGTTCACGCTACTTGCTTAAGGCTGTTTCCCGCTGCCCACACACACGCAAGGGCATCCTGCTGAATAGCACCAGGGTGCAGTTCTGGACTCTAGAGTGTTTGAGATACAAAGCATATGGTATGCTCCTTACTACTGCACTGTTGTCCTAAAACTGTGCCCACTCCACCAGAACTTGCATCCACATTAACAGGACCCTAGCCAAGCAGTCAAATGGCTTTAAGGAAGGTGCAGTTATAATCAAGTTTATAACCTTTTCAAAAGCTTTTACCCAGGTCTTTGATCCATATGTTTTTTCCTTTTTGTTTTACATAAAGATTTCCTTAAAGTGAAAACATGACACAGCATGAACCCAGCATAATATTCACTAAGACCAAGCAAAGGTCAAAGTGAATCTTTATCCATAGGCCTTAATTGCACCAATAAGGTCACCCTTAGGTTTGCCACCATCCACTGACATAGTGCGACCCAAGTAGTCAACCTCATTCTTCAAAAGCAAACACTATTCATAAGAAACAGTCAATCCTCTTTCAGACAGAATACAATACACACAATAAAGAATTTCCTTTTGTTTTTGGCTTATACCAGGATAGCAGCCAGAAAGCCTGGACCTTTGTGACACCTTTAAATATGACAGCCTTTTGCTTTTTTGAAAGACACTGGCAGCGGATGCCAACACAAATGGAAGCCTTAAGCATCTAAAGTGCTAAAGGGGCTCACACAAGTTGTTAAACGTTCAGATAGATATGACAAAGCTACCAAGTCAAAGGTAGATTTGAGGTCAATCATATGAAACTTCCAACAGCCATTAATATTTCCTGTATGCAGGGTAAGGGATGGCAATCATGATGTTTTATTTAGTAAGCTCAAATCTGCACACGACCAAATGTTTACAGATTTGTAAGGTCACTTACAACATGCGTACACATTGAGTCCAACAACTTGTTCAATTCATCTCTCGCTCTAAGAGAAATGTGCATGACTTTGTGACACCTCTTTAGGTTCAAAAACATTTTTATATTATCCAGAATGTCTTCAAATCCATCATCACTCACTGCTGTGGCAGAAACAGGTAATTCACCTAAAGTGACATTACAATCAGTGCCAGGATTCTGTACTGTTCCTAATTTACCTAAGTCCCACCAACCTATATTATCAGTTCTTTTTTTCTCCAGCATATATTTCCATAAAAACTAAACAAGCTATAGATTCTAACTCATCCTCAAACTATCCCCACACTACAATATCGTGATCACCACATGCCTTAGAATTTGCATAAGATTCAGTCAGAAAATGATTGGAACCCTTATCATAAAAAGGTGACGTCTGAAAGGATTGTGATCGGAGAAACTGAATTAGCCATGATATCGAGTGATTTTGCCGACTTGAACAAACTCTAACGGCTCTTTGAATTTGGCACATTTTATCTGACTTATCTCCCAAACGCTAGTACGAAGTTGCTAAGGGCCAGATGTATCAAGCTTTTTCGCATTCGCAATAAATTCGCATTTTACCACCTACTTCAAGTAGGTGGTAACCCCTTCCCCTCTGTGAATGTTTGTAAAACCACTTTTAAGAGCAGGCAGTGGTCCCACAGGCCACTGCCTGCTCTTAAAAAATGAAAGGAAAACTTTTCTTTTTCGTTTTGTATAGCATCTCGTTTTCCCAAGCAATATTGTGCCCTCTCCCTCCCTCTCGCAGGATCAATGCGAAGCTCTGATAGACTTCATTATCAATAAGGTGACAGATATTTACCTCACTCTGGCCTGGGAGGTAAGGGCTCCTCTCTACCCAAAATGTCTTGCCCTTAGCTGACCCTCACGCGTGCACCAGACAAGGAAGCAACTCCATCAGTTAATTCGCTACTACCATCCCACTATCACTCTTTTTCCCCTTTGGACGTCGCTCGACTCATGGACTTATTACGGTCAATTGAATCTAGTTCCCCGTGTGACCCTCTTCCTCCCTCTAAGCTGAGCTCTTGAGTCCTCTTATCCTTTCTCTATTAGTGGATCTTTTGAATTCCTCATTAAGAGAAGGTCAACTACATAAATCCTGGAAACACGCCATGGTACTACCCCTAATAAAAGAGCCCTACTTAGACCCTTCTAACTGGGAAAATTACAGACCCATGTCATTAATGCCAATTCTGTCTAAAAGTTTAGAAAAACATGTTAACACTCAACTCTCCACATATGCAGTAACCCAAAATGACCTTCACGCCTTCCAGGCAGGATTTAGAACTGACCACAGCACAGACGTCGCCCTGCCAGGAGTCACAGAACACATACGCCAACTGTTAGACAGGGGTGGCACACCACAGTGCCATATTGATTCTCTTAGATCTCAGTACGGCCTTCGACACGGTGTCTCACGACAAGCTTATCGACAGACAGGCTCATCTTCGCCTTCAAAGTTCGGTACTTGCTTGTCTAAAATCCTTTCTGGCTGCCGCCCCTTTCAGGTTTTTCCACCGATACTGCGTCGAGCTCACACTCACTCACCTAGAGTATCCCACAGGGATCTGCCCTCACTCCCTCGCTCTTTAACATGTATGTCCGCCCTTTAGCGGATCTAGTGGAAAGCCATGGTCTGGCTATTTTTTCCTACGCCAACGGCACCCAGATCATATTCTCTCTGTCGTCGGAACGGGGAGTCCGCTCAGAATATCTTAACTCCTGCCTCAGCCATGTTGCCAACTGAATGAACTCTAACACCCTTAAGCTAAGTGGGTATAATACTAAGTAAATGCCCCCAGCTTTGGGTTCCCCAGCCCTGGCCTGACACTTTAGATTGATGCCCGAACTGGCCAACAAGGTGAAAAGTCTAGACTCCATATTATCCATGAGGCCGCAAGTAGCCAAAATGACTTCTTCCTGTTTTGCCACTATGATATGGTTTTAAAAGATTTGCTGGATGCTCCCCTTCTCCACCCAAAGAACTGTAGTTCAGGCCATGATTCTCTCTAGACTAGATTCTTGCAACATCCTTTATCAAGGCGCTGATAAAGCAGCCGGTACCAGCGTTGGGTCTCCTGCCCTCCCAGACAGACGTCAGGGCTTTGTGGAGAAGGTACGTGCAGGTTGCCAAGTCTGCCAGGAGTAGGACTACCTAAAGGGAACCCTCCACGTCTGACGCGGTCAGCATGTCCTGGCACAGGATACCAGTCACACAGCACATGGACACCCAAGCATGTAACACATGTGCCACATACATAGTGCATGCAGCTAAACCCGACATACAGTCAGAAGGGAGCAGGTTTTGCACAAGCAGACACTCCCCCACTGGTACAAGTGAACAAGGCCTGGGCCTCTGCACCACAAATTCAATTGCCACTCACTACTAGTCTCCCTGTAGGAGTTGATGGGGCAGCGGACATCCCCAGAATAGATTATGGCACACTTTAGGTGCACCCCCTCAGCAACAAAACCTCGTGCTCGGCAGGAGAAGCCCCCTTCACATAACATAACGTGTATTTGTAAAGCGCATGTTGAAACCATAGGCCTCTTGGCGCTGAATAACAGATGTTTATTGTTACCCAAAGCTACTCATTTTATAGACCTCAGAAGGATGAAAGGCTGAGTGGACCCCCGCGATTTGAACCTGTGACCATGAGGTCAAATACAGGCCACTACAGTGGGCGCATTAGTCTACTAAGCCGCCAGACCCGGCTCCCCTTCGTCGAGCACCTATTGTGGACTCACAGATATGGATTCATTAGGCAAACACATACCAGAGCAGGATACAAGGGCACAACCTACCTACCAATTAAAGGGCACAACTAAAACACCTCATTATAAAAGCAGCAGCACAACTATCAGTACAACAGCCCATAGGGTAAACTGTTGTCTTCTCAACTGAGTAAAGTAAAAACAACAGTTGATGGACAGAATGCAGAACAATGTCATACATTCTCCCCAGTACAGAGATCTGGGCCTAAATCCATTGTGTTTTTGCTCACCATGCCATTCCAGTTTGAACCCAGCCATATGCAAATCAGTCTTGACCCTGTGCCTCATGGGAACAGTGCAGCCCGAACTGCCAAGCCAGGTCCTCTCTGGACTGGAAACCAGCATCCTAGAACCGGTCTCGGGCTTTCAGCTCTCATCAGCCAGGACAGCTTGATTCCAGTGGCATGGAGTGCACGGGACTCACGTCTGAGCATACCTGTCCCACTGGGGGTGACAAATGCAAAAGCAACAGTTGATGGACAGAATGCAGAACAATGTCATACATTCACCCCAGCACAGAGATCTTGGCCTAAATCCATTGTTTTTTTACTCACCATGCCATTCCAGTTTGAACCCAGCCATATGCAAATCAGTCTTGACCCTGTGCCTCATGGGAACAGTCCAGCCCGAACTGCCAAGCCAGGTCCTCCCTGGACGGGAAACATACATCCTAGGACCAGTTTTGGGCTTTCAGCCCTCATCAGCTGGGATAGCTTGATTCCAGTGGCATGAAGAGCACGGGACTCACGTCTGAGCATAACCCAGCCATATGCAAATCAGTCTTCACCCTGTGCCCCATGGGAACAGGCCAGCCCGAACTGCCAAGCCAGGTCCTCCCTGGACCAGAAACAAGCATCCTAGGACTGGTTTCGGGCTTTCAGCCCTCATCAGCCAGGATAGCTTGATTACAGTGGCATAGAGAGCACAGGACTCACGTCTGAGCATACCTGTCCCACTCGGGGTGACAAATCCAAAAACAACAGTTGATGGACAGAATGCAGAACAATGTCAATCATTCACCCCAGTACAGAGATCTGGGTCTAAATTCATCGTTTTTTTGCTCACCATGCCATTCCTGTTTGAACCCAGCAATGTGCAAATCAGTCTTGACCCTGTGCCCCATGGGAACAGTCCAGCCCGAACTGCCAAGCCAGGTCCTCCCTGGACCGGAAACAAGCATCCTAGGACTGGTTTCGGGCTGTCAGCCCTCATCAGTCAGGATAGCTTGATTCCAGTGGCATGGAGAGCACGGGACTCACGTCTGAGCATACCCGTCCCACTTGGGGTGACAAATGCAATAACAACAGTTGTTGGACAGAATGCAGAACAATGTTATACATTCAACCGGTCCTAGGATGCTAGTTTCCGGTCCACTGAGGACCTGGCTTGGCAGTTTGGGCTGGACTGTTCACAAGACTGATTTGCATATGGCCAGGTCTAAACTGGGGTGGCATGGTGAGCAAAAGAATGATGGATTTACCCAGATCTCTTGCCTGAGGGTGAATGTTTTAATTTGTTCTGCATTCCGTCCATCAATTGTGTGTCTTTTGCTTTCACACCCTAATTGCGCCAGGTTTGCCCAGACGTGGGTCCTCTGCTCACTGTGCCACTGGAATCAAGCTATCCTGGCTGAAGAGGGGTGAAACCCCGAAACCGGTCCTAGGACGCTTGTTTCCAAACCAGAGAGGACCTGGCTTGGCAGTTCGGGCTGGACTGTTCCCATGAGGCACAGGGCCAAGACTGATTTGCATTGGCCAGGACTAAACTGGGGTGGCATTGTGAGCAAAAGAATAATGGATTTAACGCAGATTTCTTGAGGGGGGGGTGAATATTTAGATTTGTTCTGCATTCCGTCCATCAATTGTGTGTCTTTTGATTTCTCAACTGAGTACGCAAGTATACAAGTTTTTATAGGTTCATGCCTCTCAGCCCAAAAATAAGTAGTCCCTGGCCTGTGTCGAGCCACTATTTTTCACCTACTATTCCTGGCTTATATTTACTGTAGCCTAAAGTCTGAATCTCCCTGTCTCCACTGCTCCTGCTCACAAAAGTCCTAGGCAAAGGCCATGACTGTGCCCACTATACCATTGATTTGAAAAAAAGCATGCGTCCTCTGCTCTCCATGCCACTGGATTCAAGCTAGCCTGGCTGAGGAGGGATGTTACCCCAAATCCGGTCCCAGGATGCTGGTTTCCGGTCCAGGGAAGACCTGGCTTGGCAGTTCGGGCTGGACTGTTCCCATGAGGCACAGCGTCAAGACTGATTTGCATATGGCTGGGTCTAAACTGGGGTGGCGAAGTGAGCAAAGGAACGATGGATTTAACACCATCCGTGCTGCAGCAATCCCCCCTCCGTGCTACTTCTGATTTATTCCCATTGTTCATGACGAGCTCAGCTCGTCATGAGCACACGAGCAGTGTACTGCATGACGAGCTGAGCTCGTCATGAGCATCGAAGGGGTTAACCCAGATCTGTTGACTGATGGTGAATGTTTGATTTGTTCCGCATTCCTTTGGCCAGTATTACACTACAAACATTTATCAAGCGCATGTACACCAACCGGTTTCTTGGTGCAAAGTAACAGGAACGTAACATACTGCACGCCATTTCACTCATATGCTTGTACGAAGAGCTGTGTTTTCAAGAGTTTTCTGAATCTAGAGTAGCGAGAAGTCATCCTGATGTCAAGTGGAAGGGAGTTCCAGAAGGCGAAAGGGGCTATTGCTGAAAATCTGGAACCACCACGTCTCCTTCGTAAAGGAGCAGTGGACTGGGTCCTGTCCGCACAGGGATTTGCCGGGCTATTTCCGGCCCCCCTGGGTATTGTGAGCGGGGTTAGGGCAGGAGGCCAGGCCTTTGATTTACTTTATTGGTACTGGAACCAGAGCTCGAGTTGGGGTACCATGCGGGTGGACAGCGTCCCCCACTTATTTTACCGGGAGCTAGATAAATGGAGCCACACATTCACTCTTTGGCCTCTACGGGGCAGAGATCGGAGCCCATTCAGAACGCTGCTCACTCGCTGGCTTCTCTGATGCAATCACATCTAAGTGGTGAGCTGGGGGAGGCAATGAGTCTGATGGTGCATGCCACCTTTTGTGATGTCACTTCCTGTCGTGATGTCAGCGTCCCCCCACTTTTATTTGTGCCATGACTGGAACCAAGGGTACTGGGCTCAAGCAGGCCAACCAGCTTAGCTTAAGAAGGCGTCTAAAGACTTGGCTGTTCATTAACTAGGTCCTTTTTAGGGCTCGGGCCTGCCGTACACTGCGCATACAGTATCGCGCATCGAGAGTCCTTTTCCCGGGGATTTGAAAATGGACCTGGAAATTCCACGCAGTTCGTGCGTGTTATTTCCAAGGTCCATTTTCATTGGCCTTCGCGTGCGTGCAGTTTTTTAACAGAACATGCAATAGACCATGGGCGGTCGCGTAGCTCCACCCATGGCCTATTGGTGTCTGTTACGCGCACCGGAGGCCACATGTTTTTAATTATCGCGGCTGTCAAAACATATGCTCGTAGTGGCGCTCGTGCTCGCACACCACTCTGGAGCTTCTTTCATTTTTTTGGGGGGGATCCATTTCACGGGGAAGCTCTCCCTGCCAGCGCCTCTTCTCCATGTCTCTGCGCCCTGTTTTCAATATGGAACAAAAATACTGAGCCTTCGTCAAAAGTATGTACTTTGATGTTTGTTTTGTAATGTATGCCTTTTAAGTACACCACTTTGAATGCAAATGTTATGTTATGTTATGTGAGAGGGACAGCATGAGTGACAGCATGAGTGACAGCATGAGTGACAGTGACAGCATGAGTGACAGCAGAGTGAGTGTGACAGCAGAGTGAGAGTGACAGCAGAGTGAGAGTGACTGCAGAGTGAGAGTGACAGCATGAGTGATTGCAGAGTGAAAGTGACAGCATGACTGACTGCAGAGTGAGAGTGACAGCATGAGTGACTGCAGAGTGAGAGTGACAGCATGAGTGACTGCAGAGTGAGAGTGACAGCATGAGTGACAGTAGAGTGAGTGACAGCATGAGTGACAGCAGAGTGAGAGTGACAGCAGAGTGAGAGTGACAGCATGAGTGACAGCAGAGAGAGAGTAACAGCATGAGTGACAGCAGAGTGAGTGACAGCAGAGTGAGTGAAAGCAGAGTGAGTGAAAGCAGAGTGAGAGTGACAGCAGAGTGAGAGTGACAGCAGAGTGAGAGTGACAGCAGAGTGAGAGTGACAGCAGAGTGAGAGTGACAGCAGAGTGAGAGTGACTGCAGAGTGAGAGTGACTGCAGAGTGAGAGTGACTGCAGAGTGAGAGTGACAGCAGAGTGAGAGTGACTTCAGAGTGAGAGTGACTGCAGAGTGAGAGTGACAGCATGAGTAATTGCAGAGTGAGAGTGACAGCATGACTGACTGCAGAGTTAGAGTGACTGCGGAGTGAGAGTGACTGCGGAGTGAGAGTGACTGCGGAGTGACTCAGCAGTGTGAGTGTACCAGAGAGAGCAGGGTATACTTGTGCGTTTACACGGTGCACTGACGCCCAGGAGCTAAAACAAAGAACAGGTGAACACGTGTCTTGGGAGCTTCATGGAGGCAGCCGGCCCTCTGTGAGGGGAGCAGCAAAGAGGGGACGCCCCAACCAATCAAGCCCAACTACTCACAACCAAAGGGCAGAGCTAGGTCTTTTTGCAATACGTAGGGTGAGCAGTATGTGAGTGTGTAGGGTGAGCAGTGTGAGAGTTTGTAGGGTGAGCAGTGGGTGAGTGTGCAGGGTGAACATTGTGTGAGTGTGCAGGGTGAACAGTGTGTGAGTGTGCAGGGTGAGTAGTGTGTGAGTGTGCAGGGTGAACATTGTGTGAGTGTGCAGGGTGAACAGTGTGTGAGTGTGCAGGGTGAGTAGTGTGTGAGTGTGTAGGGGCAGTGTGTGAGTGTGCAGGGTGCGAAAACTCGAACTAAGACCACCACACATAAGACCACACACATAAGACCACACACACACCACCACACACACACTCTCACACCACACTCTCACACCACACTCTCACACCACACTCTCACCACCACACACTCACCGCCAAACACTCACCACCACACACTCACCACCCCACACGCAACCACACACACAACCACACACACACACCACCAGCCGTCAGTGCATGCTTTCACCGGGCACAACCACCACCAGCCGCCAGTGCACGCTTTCACCGGGCACAAACACCACCAGCCGCCAGTGCACGCTTTCACCGGGCACAAACACCACCAGCCGTCAGTGCACGCTTTCACCGGGCACAAACACCACCAACCGTCAGTGCACTCTTACACCGGGCACAAACACCACCAGCCATCAGTGCAGGCTTCCATCAGGCACACACCACCAGACGTCAGTGCATGCTTTCACCAAACACACACACACCACCAGCCATCAGTGCACACTTTCACCAGGCACACACAACACCAGCCGTCAGTGCACGCTTTCACCAGGCACACACACCACCAGCCGGCAGTGCACACATGAATTGTTAACGCATCCACAATTAACTATTGTAGCAATCGCAGTATGGTGCACTTTACTTTTACACATATTCATCTAAAGCGCAGCATGCCACCATTGCTACAATTCCACTCCAACCCACATAATTCCACTACACACCACATGCATACACTCCATAACACATGGCTAAATGGCATTGCCATTTACAATGCCATTAGCTCTAACTCAAATAAATCCGAGACCTATTGCATTTCCAATGCTTGTTCTTCAGTTGCTATGAGACTTTGTTTCTAGACATAGCGCCAAGACGCCTGGGTGCATGCGCACTTTGCCAAATAATTATAATACTCAAGATATAGCCTTTACCTAGAACCTACAGGCCTGAGCCACAGGCCACGCCCCCTTCCCCCAGAGGGCCTGCTCGGGGGTCACTGGTGCTTCATGCACGGGCCAGGGCACACAGGGGACACAGCTGGCATTCCTTGTATGTGGGTCACACAGATCACGACCTAAACCCACATACTGTGCATGGCATATAAACGCGCATCTGCCTTTGCTACATAGACGTGTGCACAAATGCCTCCAGGCCATTCAGATAGCTCAAGGGGTTAATGCAGCTGTTGCTGAAAGCAGAGAGAGGTTCCAGAGCCGGCGAGAACGCTCAGGGCTGGAGGTGTCTTCTGCAGAGAGCAGTCTGAAACCGCAGGTCACGTGCTCTACCCTTCGATGACTGCCGAGAGTTTAAATGCCCCTGCTGTAAAGATCTGAGCAGAGCACACATCCCAGTCCCAGCAAAAGGCCCGGGGTTAAGGTGTCCCAAGATTGCTGAGGAGAGAGAGCAGCAGAGGTGCAGATTGGAGTCTAGAGAGACTGCTGTGACTGTAGAGAGAGGTCGGAAAGAGAGAGGGCGAAGAAGGGAAACTGATGGGAGAAGCAGCTGGGGCTGAGTCAAAGATGCCTTCAGGCAAGCTGGGAATGTTTGTTTTGTTGTGTAAACAAACAAACGAAAGGGTTTCGATTCACACGCAAATCTAGAAAGTGTCACCCAACATCGGGAGGGGCTGAAGCGTCTTCCTTGGATGAGTGCCGCCCCGACCCGCCCCGTCTCTGCTGCTTGCTCCACGGGTGTCAGGCGCGGCGGGCTCTAGGACCCGGGGGCTCCCTGGGGCGCCGCGCATCACAGGAGCCACGTAGGCTGCACCGCTGGCAGAGCCCTGGGCTCACGCACTGACTACTGCCATGGGCTCCCTGCAACAAGGTCTCACCCCGTCATATCTGCCACAGGGTCGCACCCCGTCATGTCTGTCGCAGGGTCGCATCCCGTCATGTCTGCCACAGGGTCTCACCCCGTCATGTCTGTCGCAGGGTCTCCCCTCGTCATGTCTGTCGCAGGGTCTCCCCCCGTCATGTCTGTCGCAGGGTCGCATCCCGTCATGTCTGCCACAGGGTCTCACCCCGTCATGTCTGTCGCAGGGTCTCACCCCGTCATGTCTGCCGCAGGGTCTCACCCCGTCATGTCTGCCGCAGGGTCTCACCCCGTGATGTCTGTCGCAGGGTCTCACCCCGTCATGTCTGCCACAGGGTCTCACCCCATCATGTCTGTCGCAGGGTCTCCCCCGTCATGTCTGCCACAGGGTCTCACCCCGTCATGTCTGCCACAGGGTCTACCACGTCATGGCTGCCACAGGGTCTCACCCCATCATGTCTGTCGCAGGGTCTCCCCCCGTCATGTCTGTCGCAGGGTCTCCCCCCGTCATGTCTGCCGCAGGGTCTCACCCCGTCATGTCTGTCGCAGGGTCTCACCCCGTCATGTCTGCCGCAGGGTCTCACCCCATCATGTCTGCCACAGGGTCTCACCCCATCATGTCTGCCACAGGGTCTCACCCCGTCATGTCTGCCACAGGGTCTCACCCCATCATGTATGCCACAGGGTCTTACCCCGTCATGTCTGTCGCAGGGTCTCACCCCGTCATGTCTGCCGCAGGGTCTCACCCCGTCATGTCTGCCACAGGGTCTCACCCCGTCATGTCTGCCGCAGGGTTTCTCCCCATCATGTCTGCCACAGGGTCTCACACCGTCATGTCTGCCGCAGGGTCTGACCCCATCATGTCTGCCACAGGGTCTACGTCTCACCCCATCATGTCTGCCACAGCGTCTCACCCTGTCATGTCTGTTGCAGGGTCTCACCCCGTCATGTCTGCCACAGGGTCTCACCCCGTCATGTCTGCCACAGGGTCTCACCCCGTCATGTCTGCCACAGGGTCTCACCCCGTCATGTCTGCCGCATGGTCTCACCCCGTCATGTCTGCCGCAGGGTCTCACACAGTCATGTCTGCCACAGGGTCTCACCCCGTCATGTCTGCCGCAGGGTCTCACCCCATCATGTCTGTCGCAGGGTCTCACCCCGTCATGTCTGCCGCAGGGTCTCACCCCGTCATGTCTGCCGGAGGGTCTCACCCCGTCATGTCTGCCGCAGGGTGTCACCCCATCATGTCTGCCACAGGGTATCACCCCCTCATATCTGCCACAGGGTCTCACACCGTCATGTCTGCCGCAGGGTCTCACCCCGTCATGTCTGCCGCAGGGTCTCACACAGTCATGTCTGCCACAGGGTCCCACCCCGTCATGTCTGCCGCAGGGTCTCACCCCATCATGTCTGCCGCAGGGTCTCACCCCGTCATGTCTGCCGCAGGGTCTCACCCCGTCATGTCTGCCGGAGGGTCTCACCCCGTCATGTCTGCCGCAGGGTCTCACCCCATCATGTCTGCCACAGGGTATCACCCCCTCATATCTGCCACAGGGTCTCACACCGTCATGTCTGCCGCAGGGTCTGACCCCATCATGTCTGCCACAGGGTCTACGTCTCACCCCATCATGTCTGCCACAGCGTCTCACCCTGTCATGTCTGCCGCAGGGTTTCTCCCTATCATGTCTGCCACAGGGTCTCACACCGTCATGTCTGCCGCAGGGTCTGACCCCATCATGTCTGCCACAGGGTCTACGTCTCACCCCATCATGTCTGCCACAGCGTCTCACCCTGTCATGTCTGTTGCAGGGTCTCACCCCGTCATGTCTGCCACAGGGTCTCACCCCGTCATGTCTGCCACAGGGTCTCACCCCGTCATGTCTGCCACAGGGTCTCACCCCGTCATGTCTGCCGCAGGGTCTCACACCGTCATGTCTGCCACAGGGTCTCACCCCGTCATGTCTGCCGCAGGGTCTCACCCCATCATGTCTGCCGCAGGGTCTCACCCCGTCATGTCTGCCACAGGGACTTACCCCGTCATGTCTGCCGCAGGGTCTCACCCCGTCATGTCTGCCGCAGGGTCTCACCCCGTCATGTCTGCCGCAGGGTCTCACCCCATCATGTCTGCCACAGGGTCTCCCTCGTCATATCTGCCACAGGGTCTCCCCGTCATGTCTGCCACAGGGTCTCCCCGTCATGTCTGCCACAGGGTCTCCCCCGTCATGTCTGCCACAGGGTCTCACCCCATCATGTCTGCCACAGGGTCTCCCCCGTCATGTCTGCCACAGGGTCTCACCCCAAACAAAACAGGTGATGGACCGAATGTGGATCAATGTCACACATTCACCCCAGTCCAAAGATCTGGGCCCAAATCCATCGTTTTTTTGCACTCCACACCACCCTGGGTTAGACAATGGTCTCACCCCATCATGTCTGCCACAGGGTCTCACCCCTTCATGCCTAGGACCGGTTTCTGGCATTCCAGCCGTCTTCAGCCCGGCTTGCTTGAATCCAGTGGCAAAGTGAGCAAGGGACTCACGTCTGAGCATACCCTGCCAACTTATGGCGAACAAAGCGGTACAAAAGGGGGTGGTGATGGACGGAGCATCTGAACCAATCAAACACTCACACCCAGTCAATAGATCTGGGTTTAATCCATCACCGTTCTTTAGCCCACTCTGCCACCCCAGTTCAGACATGGCTATATGCAAATCAGTCTGACCCTGTGCCTCATGGGAACAGTCCAGAAACCGGTCCTAGGAAGCTTGAATCCGGTCCAGGGAAGGCATGGCTTGGCAGTTCGGGCTGGACTGTTCCCATGAGGCACAGGGTCAGACTGATTTGCATATGGCCATGTCTGAACTGGGGTGGCAGAGTGGGCTAAAGAACGGTGATGGATTAAACCCAGATCTGTTGACTGGGTGTGAGTGTTTGATTGATTCAGATGCTCCGTCCATCACCGCCCCCTTTTGTACCACAGGGTCTCACCTGTCATATCTGCCACAGGGTCTCACCCCTCATATCTGCCACAGGGTCTTACCCCATCTTGTCTGCCACAGGGTCTCACTCCGTCACGTCTGCCACAGGGTCTCACCCGTCACGTCTGCCACAGGGTCTCACCCGTCACGTCTGCCCCAGGATCGCACCCCATCATGTCTGCTGCAGGGTCTCACCCCATCTTGTCTGCCGCAGGGTCTCACCCTGTCATGTCTGCCACAGGGTCTCACCCGGTCTTGTCTGCCACAGAGTCTCACCCGTCATATCTGCCACAGGGTCTCACCCGTCATATCTGCCACAGGGTCTCACCCGTCATATCTGCCACTGCCACAGGGTCTCACCCATCATATCTGCCACAGGGTCTCACCCCGTCATATCTGCCACAGGGTCTCACCCGTCATATCTGCCACAGGGTCTCACCCGTCATATCTGCCACAGGGTCTCAACCCATCATGTCAGCCACGGGGTCTCACTCAATCATGTCTGCCCACTCCATGTCTACCCGGGGTGTGGAAATGACAGTCATCCGAGTGGTCTCACCTACTGTCATTCATGCGATGTCAACAACCACCAGTGTGAGCGAACCCCACACGCTAGTAAACGAAGGGGGGGGGGGGGACTTTCTTGGCCAGCAGGCTGTCCCATTATATCTCAATGGGAAAGTGAGAAACTATAGCAAACATTCAATTAATATATGCCATCTCACTTTGGTTGAGAAAAAGAATAAATTCAAACCAGTAGCGACCAAATGCACACACACAACCCCCCCCCTTTTTTTTCCCCCCAAACCACTCCCCCACCCCCCTCCCGTTTCCCCCCCTCTTTTTTTAGGTCTCGCGACCTATCGATGTGCGCAAGCGCATCGAGCGTAGCGAGAATTCATGTGGCGAAAACATCTTCAAACCAAAGGGCTTTCAGCCCCGCGGTTTTCATGAAGTTCACGTGAACATGCACGCGCATCGCATGCAAGCCCAGCCTCTCCCGCCCCCATCCGGCATCAGGCTTCTCCTCCCCTAGCAGCACTGCTCCCACACCAGCACCTCCCCTTTCTCTCCATGCAATCACAGCCTCCCCCTCCCACACCAGCACCTCCCCCCTCCCACACCAGCACCTCCCCTCTCTTTCCACGCAATCACAGCCTCCCCCTCCCACACCAGCACCTCCCCCCTCCCACACCAGCACCTCCCCTCTCTCTCCACGCAATCACAGCCTCCCCCTCCCACACCAGCACCTCCCCTCTCTCTCCACGCAATTACAGCCATGCTGCACTGCCGAGCCTGGGCTTTTCCAGCTCTTCCCTCCCACTCTCTCACTCTCCCGCCCCAACCCGACTTGTTCTTGTTCTGAACTGCAGATGTACGAAGCGCCGAGCCAACTGCACAGAAAGAGCCAGTCTCTTTGAATAACAGTCAAAAAGAGCCACAAATGAAAAACAGATCCCTTGAGTCATCTGATCACCTGCAGACGAATGACCGCCTTGGTTTCAATGACCTCGTTTTTTTTTTTGGTTCTTGTTTGTGCGTAAATATTTGAAACAAAACAATGAAGCAATGGGAAATGGGGGAGAATTCATGTGCTCCATCGGATAGTCAAACCACCGCTTTTTTCCGTGGCGTTTTCTTCGAGTGCACGTACAGGCACGAGCATTTGGCCCATACACTTTCATGGCCATCTGTTCCTGTTCCTAATGGCCCTCCCCCAGCACAGAGCGCGCATCGCGGCCGCACAGCACATCAAAGGGCTTCTCCCAGCGTGTGCTGTGCGGCTTCTCCTCCCCTAATTATGTGGCCGGCCGTACTTGTGTTTCCTGGCCGCTTCCCGGCCGATCAACTTGTATCAGTTTGCTTACATTACCATGGTTTAAGGCACACATAATTTCCTGTATCATGCCTTGCACTCCCTACCTTCTCGGGACATTCTTTGCACTTGTAATCATAGCAAACAAGGCTACTTTCGGATCAGCTATGGTCAGACAGCTATCTTCTTCGCTGTCCTTGTTTTCGACGTTTTATGTTCTCTTCCTAAGCCTTACATCAGTGACGGCCCTTCGCTAGCCTTGCACACCAAAGCCTGTGATGTCACTTATATCACAGTTGCTTGAACTACATTACCTACCCATGCCACCTGAATTTGGCACACATTTTATATTCTCTTGCTGGGCATCTCATGCCGTATCGTTATTTTTACTCCTCAATTTCCACACCTGGCATTAGTTTCTTTTCATGCCTTGCACCATTTTGTCATGCTTTACTCTACTCATGCCTTGCAAGCCCTGAACCTATTATCTTCCCTACCCAATCTTTCCACCTGATATCTTCACATGCCATATACCTGTATTCTACTCCTATGCATATGCACCCGTTATCGTCTCTCACATCAGGAAGGTTTTGTTTCCCATGCCTGCTCCTTGCATCAATCTCATGCTCTGCACCTGAAATGTCACATCAAAGGCTCTGTGCCACTTTCACCCACACAGCAACACTTACAGACACACAACGCCACTCACACCCACGCAAGCCCACTATCATCCACGCAACACCACACTCAACCACGCAACGCCACTCACCCAAGCAACACCACTCACGCACGCAACGCCACTCATCCACGCAACCCCACTCATACTCATCCACGCAACCCCACTCATCCACGCAACGCCACTCATCCACGCAACGCCACTCACCCAAGCAACACCACTCACACACGCAACACAACTCACCCACGCAACGCCACTCACCCACGCAACGCCACTCACACACGCAACGCCACTCACACACGCAACGCCACTCACACACGCAACGCCACTCACACACGCAACGCCACTCACACACACTACGCCACTCACACACACTACGCCACTCACACACGCAATGCCACTCACACACGCAACGCCACTCACACACGCAACGCCACTCACACACGCAACGCCACTCACACACGCAACGCCACTCACAAAACCAATAGCTCCAACTTTCCTACTGCGAGACCTATTGGCAACGCCAGTGCTTGTTCTTTCTTTCTTTTTCTCCTTTCCCTCTTTTTCTAATTATGTTTGAATTATGGATCTTTATAAACAGTATGATATGTGTTGCAAAACAATGTAATTAAAATAGAACTGTCTTGTAAGGGAAATTTGAGATAAATAACTGCAAACTGAATAATTGACTAAAACTCTATAGAGTTGAATATGAAATCATGGACCATGCTTTTTGCGTGATATTTGTTAGCTTAATGTATAATGTAAAGTAGCGATTGATGTATAATATCTTTTTTATATACTTTTCTGTATTTTATTTTTTCAGTGTTGTCTATTTAAGTATTGTTGCGAATGACGGTTACCTGATGAAGGCAGTTTGCCGAAACGCGCGTAGCTTCAATCCACCTCTTTGCCTACCTCAATAGTACATCGACCTCAATTTTTTTGTATTTTTTGTGTTTTATGTTTTTGTGTATGTTAATTAATACAAATTTATGTGTTCAAGTATAATGAATTTGATTGTTGAACAATTTGACATATTGAACGAAAAAGAATGAAAAACAAGTCAAAAAACAAAAATAAAATAACATATTTATATATAATTTTCTAAATAATGGGTCTGACTCTTTAGTCATGTGCATTTGGTCGCTACTGGTTTGAATTTATTCTTTTTCTCACCCAAAATGAGATGGCATATATTAATTGAATGCTTGCTATAGTTTCTCACTTTCCCATTGATATTTGTACCCTACGAATAGCAAACCTATAGAATTGTAGGGGTCCCCTGTTTTTCAAAAGTGTCCCATTATATCTGCCATGTCCCTGCCAGACTGTGACTGACTGCGCCCCAGTCTCCTCGGCCTTTGAGAGGCAGCAGAGTGCAGTATATGCTTGACTCTGCCAACCTCTACCTGCGTGCAGGAGGCACTGCCTGGCATGTGCCAGTCTCCATCCAAGCTCTACCAGTGTTAGGTGTAATACGTGCCACATCAAAGCTATGCCCCAGTCCCACACGTCACGAGACTGACATTCCTTCGGCCACCCTGGCCTTTCAGGGGCAGTGGACTGACATGGCACTGACTTTATTCCAGATCTATAGGGGATGCCCTCCCTCACCTGCCACGCGACCGGCGGGATACTGGCCCTACAAACCACACAGAGCAGCGGTCTGACACCGGCCTGACTGCCCCGGCCTAGCGGCGTTCAAGAGGCACTGGGCCCGGCAACCTTGCCTCGACTCTGACAGTATTTCAGATACACCTGTCTGCCAGGTGAGCGACTCTGTCCCAAGCCCCAGTGGGCAGTGATCTAATGTGAGTGACTCTGTCCCAGCGCCACTGGGCAGTGAGTGATTTCACGTGAAAGACTCTGTCCCAGCGCCACTGGGCAGTGAGTGATTTCACGTGAGTGACTCTGTCCCAGCGCCACTGGGCAGTGAGCTCACGTGAGTGACTCTGTCCCAGCGCCACTGGGCAGTGAGTGATTTCACGTGAGTGACTCTGTCCCAGTGCCACTGGGCAGTGAGTGATCTCACGTGAGTGACTCTGACCCAGCGCCACTGGGCAGTGAGCTCATGTGAGTGACTCTGTCCCAGCCCCAGTGGGCAGTGAATGATCTCACGTGAGTGACTACTCTGTCCCAGCGCTACTAGCAGTGGCCTCACCTCACGTGAGTGACTCTGTCCCAGCGCCACCGGCAGTGAGTGATTTCACGTGAGTGACTCTGTCCCAGCGCCACTGGGCAGTGAGTGATCTCACGTGAGTGACTCTGTCCCAGCGCCACTAAGCAGTGAGTGATCTCACGTGAGTGAGTCTGTCCCAGTGCCACTGGGCAGTGAGTGTTCTAATGTGAGTGACTCTGTCCAGTCGTAGTAGTAGACTGTCCCTCGGCAGTCTGGTGTGTTCATCTAACTCTGCCCTGGTGGCAAGAAGAATGAACCAACATGACATTGACTGCCCTGACCAGCAGGAGGCGCTGTGATGAGCCATGACTGATTTTACCCCAGCAATGCCCGCCAACCCAATGCCAAAGAATGAATGGGTGAATGCATACACTGAGCACCACTCTCCTCCTTACCTGGAAGTAGGCCAGCTGCAGGTAGTTGTAGGGCTCTCGCCTCCGGAACTCGTCCTCCACCCTCCGCGTGGTGCGGTGCCGGGAGGGCGGGCCCACCTGCCGCCCCAGGCAGTAGGTCTGGCACTCTGCCCTCCTCAGCACCCTCTCGAAGACCCCCAGCTCCTGCAGGTGGCCGGGCACGCCCTCCCCTGCAGCCGTGCCCGCGTCCTCCTCGGCTTGGCACTGCGCATGGCACGCCACCTTAGCGCCTCGAACCTGGGCGCGGCTCTGCAAGGCGCCCAGCAGGCACTCCTCGGTGGCAGGCCAGTCCTTCTGGAAGTAGGCACGCAGGCCGGAGTAGTAGAGGCGGTCGAAGGGCTGCAGCAGGCCGGCCAGGAGGGGGCCCGGGAGGCAGCAGGCCAGGGCCAGGGCCAGCAGGGTGACCTGAGCTGGGGGCATGGCGGTGGTGAGGGCAAGTGATGGGCAAGGCTGGTGATGGGTGGCACGGGTGCGTGCTGCGTGCAGGAGGACACGTGCCCCCCTCAGTGCTGGCTGCCGGACGTGTGTTCACGTGGAGGGTCGGGGGGGGGGGGGGGGGGGGGGGGGAGCAGCTCTTCTGACTTTCTGAGGATGGTTTGTTAAAAGTGCAGAAATTGGAGGAGGAGGGAGGGGCGGACCCTCCTCCCCCCGCCCCGAGGATACACATTCCTCTGCCTTCAGAGGGCTGGCTGCTCAGTCTGTGAGTGTGTGTCTGTGTGTCTGCATATCCAATGGAGGGGGAGGAGAGGGCAGCCTTAAAAGGACCAACAAAGAAACGGGACTGGAGTGATGAAAGGAGGAGACAGTCGCATGTTATTGTGGATGGAGAAAGTTATATCCTGGGCTGTTGGCACACACAAACATACTACTGGTCGGCACAGTGATGGTGCAACAGCGACTCCTAGAGGTTCCGTCTTGAGTTACAGAATGAGAAAACATTTTCCTTGTCTATAACCTGGCCTCTTTTTGGAGGGGGGGGGGGGGGTGTGTGTGTGTGTGTGTGTGTGTGTGTGTGTGTGTGTGTGTGTGTGTGTGTGTGTGGGTTTGTGTTACTATCCTTGTGGGGACTTGGGTGTGATAACACACTCACGCTGTGGGGACTTGAGTGCACTGTGGGGACTTGAACCCAAGTCCCCACAAGGCAATGTCTTCTAAATGATAAAAAATGGCTTAAGTAACATCTGTGTCAATTTTTACAACTTTTAAAAAAACTGCCTTGTGGGGACCTGTGTTACATCAAGTGTGTTTATATTTGTGCTCAGCTCTGCCCCCGTAGACCGGTGATGGTATTGCAGTCTTAAACACACTTTGCATTTTAAACACACTTGCTCACCAGAATCTCATGCTAGCAGCACAAGGGACAGACGTTTCAAAGGGAAAGCTGCACAGTCCTGTAATTATTCAAATATTTTCATGAAAATTAACTTTTCTATTTATTAAAATTATTTTTTTATTTGCATGAAGCTATTTTAATTTAGACTTTTTGTGTCTGAGAATAGTTTGTGGTATTATAAATAAAGCTAAAAGCAATTAGGTTACATTTCTAAGCCCAAAATACTTCACAATTGCCTTTTGATCTGAAGCTGCAATTAAATAATGATGGTGCATTGCACTGCAATAGGATATAAACTGATGTCATGGTGTTTTGCCCATAACCTTGCGGCATCAATGCTTATTGTTGCATTTCAATGCTTGTATCAGGAATTCAGAGTTTTTATGTTGCTTTGCCTTTGTTCACATACTAATATGCACTATGGAATATGTTCTTTTAGATAATGGCTGGAGGTGTGTGAGTGAATAGTTATATTGCGCTATGGGCTACGTTCTTGCATACAGTGAACGGAACAATGTCATGCCCGCAGCATGGGGAAGAATATATATTAACAGACAAGGGATGTCTTATCAAATTAGTGACTTATTAAAATATATATTCGAATATCACAATAATATTTATTTTAAGTGATTTAAAGAGCAGAACAATATGCAGAGAATAGAGCAAGCACCAGAAATTTGTGACAAGGGAAAGTGTGGGATGCGCGAATTACCATTGTGCCAAGTTGTTTGATACCTTTGCAGTAGGTCAGAGCACCCGACCATCTTTTTTAGGACTACAGAGTTAAGCAGAATTTTTGAATTTCTGCCTTTACAAGTATTATGTTAGAATTGTGACAATTATGGAATTCTTTTGTAGGAACTGATTTGATTACATGATGTTAATTGGCAGAGTATGCCACATGTATGTTGAGCCAGACTTAAAAAATGCACTGCTTTGTCATGATGACATATTCATACAAAGACACCAAGCCATAGTCATAGCCACACTTAAATACACTTTGCTCAACAGAAACACATATTAGCAGCATAAAAACAGACTTTTCAAAGTAAAAGCTGCATAGCACTATGTTTATCAAAGTATTTTTCATTCAAATGAACCTTTTCTCTATTTATAAAAATAAACCTTTATTGACATGAAGCTTTTGAATTTTGACATTTTGGGTCTATATGTTGTTGGTGGTTTGATAACATTGCTAAAAGCAATTGTGGTCAGTTTTGAAACCCAGAATACTTCACTGTTGACATTGTATCCTTATTTGCAAATAAAAAATGATGGTGCAATAGAATGCTATACAAATAAACTGATTTGATTGTTTTTGGCAAGAAAAATTAGAGGCTTCAATGCCTATTGTTACATTTTAATGCTAATACTTACCAGCAAAACGAAGTCTTTCTATTGCTTTGCCTTTGTTTAAATATTAATAAGCAATGTGGAATACATGTTTTATGATGGCTAGATGAGTGAGAGACTAGCGGTATTTTGCGGTAATGGCTACATTCTCACAGGTAGCGAACTGAAGTAACGTTATGCCCACAGCATGGGGAAGTATATTTTTAAACGAAAAGGAAAGTTCTTATATTAATAGTAAACTGCTTAGAAGATATATTTGTATATCGCCATTATATGTAATTATCATTTTAAAAACATTTGAACGGCTTAATGCAAAAACAGTTCCAACGGTTTTCCAAGTTACCACAGTTTGTTGACATTCCCAAGTGTGGGTGAAGAGCAATCGTAGCAAGAATTGACAAAGGCATAAGGTCTCACCTATGCAAGAGTTATTGGCTCTGCCAATGTGTGTTTAGTCATTTTCTACACCAGCATACTCCAAAGTAGAGTAAAGTGTGGAAGAATGAAGAGGCATAGAGTGACGTGGCATGAAGTAGCATAGAGGGACGTGGAGTGGTGTAGAGTTGAGTGGTGCGGAGGGTTTTGGAATGGTATAGAGAGGAGTTAGATAGAGTGGTGTGTCATGGAGTTGAATGGAGTGGAGTGTTGTGGAATGTCACGGAGTGTTGTAGAGTAGAGTGCAGTAGAGTGGAGTGGAGTGGTGCGGAGGGGAGGAGAGTGGAGTGGAGGATTGGGAAGTAACAGAGGGAGATGAGTGTTGTGGGGTTTTGTGGAGTGTTGTAGAGTGTCGTGGAATAGAGCGGTGTAGAATGGAGGAGTATAGACTGGAGAGTTCTGGAGTGGCATAGAGGAGAGAGGAGTATTGTGAAGTGTCGTAGAGTGGAGTGTTTTGGAGTAGAGTAGAGTGGAGCGGAGAGGCGCAGAGTGGAGTGAAGTGTTGTAGAGAGGAGTAGAATGGAGTATAGTGTTCTAAAGTATAGCACAACAGAGTAAAGTGTAGTAGAATGTTAGAGCCACTTGTGGGACACCCCCGCGCCGCACGGCCACCAGCTGCTGCGTGTGCCCCCAGTGCCTGCCTCTGCATCAGCGCCGTCCTCGCTGCTGCCCTGAGCGCTCCCCTTTGGTTTTTGGCCGTTTTGTCTATAATTTGTGCTTGTTTTTCCTGGTGTGTCCGAGATCGTGTTTCCACTGTTTTTGCCCCGTTTTGTCCTGCATTAGTGCCTGCTTTCTCTGTGACGTTTCTCTTCGTTTTTTTGGCCGTTTTGTCTGTAATTGGTGCTTGTTTTTCCTTGTGTGCCCGAGATCGTGTTTCCACTGTTTTTGCCCCGTTTTGCCCTGTATTAGTGCCTGCTTTCTCTGTGACGTTTTCTCTTCGTTTTGCCTGCCTCCTTCCTCCTTGCCCGCCTACCTCGCCGCTCTCCCTCCCCGCTCCCGCTTCCCGCCACTGCCATTAGCCCCGCCCCTTTTTCTTCTGTACCCTCCCCGCTCCCGCCTCCCAGCTGCTCCGCCCACCCGCGCACTTGGCCTTAAATGGCGACCGTGCGAACGCGCAGCGGTCACGCGCAGCGGGCGCGCCGTTTGTGCGCCGAAGGCGCGCCAAAGGTAAGCCCGTCTGCGCCCGTCCGCGACCGGATCGCGACCAGCGCCAGGACCCCTGGTCCACGAAGACCCCGCCCGACCCGCCTGACGTACTCCGCCGCCACCCTCATCGCTCTCAACTCCGGCCGACTCCCTGAATGCCATCAAGCCACACCACGACACACCCACGGACCTTTCAGCTGCCACGCCTGCAAGTTCTCCTGCATCCGGACCAGCCCCGCACCAGCACCCGCCAAGTCGAACTCCAGCAGCACCCACCTCAAGTGCATCCTGCTCAACACCCGCTCCGTCCACAGACACGCCATCGAACTCTGGAACCTCCTGGATGCCACCGCCCCTGACGTTGCCTTCCTCACGGAGACCTGGATGAACGCCTCTTCGGCTCCCGACATCGCCATCGCCATCCCAGAGGGCTACAAGATCGTCCGGAGGGACCGAAACGCCAACCAGATGGGAGGAGGCATCGCCATCATCCACAGGAACACCATCCGGCTCACGACCTGCACCGACAACACCCTGTTCAGCGCCGAACACCTGCATTTCCAGATCCACACCAACCCGAACACCACCCTCAGAGGCACCCTGATCTACCGACCCCCTGGACCACGCACGCAATTCAGCGAGGACATCGCCGACTTCGTCAGCCCGCATGCCCTCCCCTCCGCTGACTACATCCTCCTGGGGGACCTGAACTTCCATCTGGAGAACAACAACGACCACAACACCAGCACCCTGCTCGACAACCTCGCCAACCTGGGACTCAAGCAACTGGTGTCCACCCCCACCCACCTCGCCGGACACACACTCGACGCCGTCTTCTCATCCAGCACAGACATCAACTTCAGCCACGCCACAGAGCTTCAATGGACGGACCACAGCTGCGTCCACTTCACCTTCAAGAGAACGACGACCCACCAACACCAGCAACAGGCCGCCCGCAGAAGCTGGAACAAGATCACAGCAGACCAGCTAGCCACCTCCCTGAGCCAACACCCTCCTGCCAGCTCAGCGAACCCCAGCCAGGCCGCCGACAACATCACGAAGTGGATCAGCAACTGCGCGGACGAACTCGCCCCGCTGAGGACCCCGCCCAGCAGACCCGGCAGCAAGAAGGCCCCATGGTTCACCGACGAACTCAAGAGCTCCAAGAAGAACTGCCGAGCCCTCGAGAAAGTCTGGAAAAGGGACCCGACACCGGACAACAGGACCTCCTACAAACTGGCCACCCGGAAACACCACCAGCTGATCCGCGCCGCCAAGAGAACAGCATTCAAGGACCGGCTGGACAACAACGCACACAACAGCAAGGAACTCTTCAACATCGTGAAAGAGCTTTCCAACCCCAGCGCAGGAAACAACGACATCACCCCATCGCAAGACCTCTGCAACTCCCTCGCCTCATACTTCCACAACAAGATCACGGACATACACAGCAGTTTCAACAACCAACCAACGCACACCACGACCGACCTGCCACCCCCCCCCACCACCACCCTCCACGCCTGGACCCCGATCAGCACAGAAGACACCATCCGCACGATGAACTCCATCCACTCCGGATCACCAACCGACCCCTGCCCTCACCACGTCTTCAACAAGGCCGACGCTGTCATCGCACCCCACCTGCGAGACATCATCAACACATCCTTCGACACCGCCATCTTCCCCGAAAGCTGGAAACACGCCGAACTCAGCGCTCTACTCAAGAAACCAACAGCGGACCCCACCGACCTCAAGAACTACCGCCCCATCTCGCTTCTCCCGTTTCCAGCCAAAGTCATCGAGAAGACCGTCAACAAGCAGATGGCCGCCTTCCTCGAGACGAACGGATCCCTCGACCCCTCACAGTCCGGCTTCCGAGCCAAACACAGCACCGAGACCGCCCTCATCGCCGCCACCGATGACATCCGAGCCCTGATGGACAATGGAGAAACAGCGGCCCTCATCCTCCTAGACCTCTCCGCGGCATTCGACACGGTCTGCCACCGCACCCTAATACGGCGCCTCAGCAACATCGGAATCCGGGACAAGGCGCTGGAATGGATCATCTCCTTCCTCGACGGAAGAACACAGCGAGTCCGCCTACCACCGTACAAGTCAGAGGCCTCCGAAGTCATCTGCGGCGTCCCCCAAGGATCATCACTGAGCCCCACCCTCTTCAACGTCTACATGAGCCCCCTCGCGGCCATCGTACGCAAACACCACCTCAGCATCATCTCCTACGCCGACGACACCCAGCTGATCCTCTCCCTGACCAACAACCCCGCCGCCGCCAGAGCCAACCTGCACGAAGGGATGAAAGAGGTAGCCGAGTGGATGACGACCAGCCGCCTGAAACTGAACTCGGACAAGACGGAGGTCCTCATCCTGGGCTCTTCACCCTCCGCCTGGGACGACTCCTGGTGGCCTCCCGCCCTGGGCACCGCACCCAAACCGACAGACCATGCACGAAACCTGGGCTTCATCCTGGACTCCTCCCTCTCCATGACCAGGCAAGTCAACAGCGTCTCCTCGGCGTGCTTCAACATCCTACGCATGCTACGGAAGATCTTCTGGTGGATCCCCTCAGAGACCAGGAAGACCGTCACCCAGGCCCTCGTCACCAGCCGACTGGACTACGGCAACGCCCTCTACGCCGGGACCACCGCCAAGCTCCAGAAGAGACTCCAGCGGATCCAAAACGCCTCAGCCAGACTCATCCTCGACATCCCACGATCCAGCCACATCTCCGGACATCTGAGAGACCTTCACTGGCTCCCCATCAACAAGAGAATCACCTTCCGCCTCCTCACCCACGCACACAAAGCCCTACACGACCAAGGCCCGAGCTACCTCAACAGCCGAGTCAACTTCTACGCTCCCAAACGCCACCTCCGATCAGCCAACCACGCCCTCGCCGCCGTCCCCCGCATCCGAAGAGCGACTACAGGAGGAAGGTCCTTCTCCTACCTGGCCGCCAAGACCTGGAACTCCCTCCCGTCCGACCTGCGCCTAACCCAAGACCACCTCTCCTTCAGGAAGAAGCTGAAGACCTGGCTGTTCGAGCAGTAGCGGCACCCCCCATCCCCAGCGCCTTGAGACCCTACGGGTATGTAGCGCGCTTTATAAGTGTCACTGATTGATTGATTGATTGAGAGTGGAGTAAAGTGTTGTAGAGTGGAGTAAATTGTTATAGAGTAGAGTAGAATGTCAAAGTGGAGTAGAGTGGAGCAGATGGAGAAGAGTGGAGTAAAGTGTTATATAGAGGAGTAGAATGGAGTATAGTGCTGTAAAGTGGAGCAAAGTGTCATGTAGAGGTGTAAAGTGTCAGAGTGGACAGAGTAGAGAAATGTGAAGTAAAGTATTTTACAGTGGCGTAGAGTGGAGCTAAGTGGCATAGCGTGGAGTAAAGTGTCATAGCGTGGAGTAAAGTGTCATAGCATGGAGTAAAGTGCCATCGAGTGGAGTAAAGTGTTGTAGAGTGGAGTAAAATGTCAAAGTTTAGTAGAGTGGAGCAGATGGAGCAGAGTGGAGCAAAGTGTTGCAGAGAGGAATAAAGTGTTGTAGAGTGGAGAAGAGTGAAGCAATGTAAAGTAATGAGGACTAAAGTGGTGCAGAGTGGAATAATGCATCGTAGAGAGGTGTAAAGTGTCATAGAGAGGAACAATTAAAGCATGAAGGTGTAATACAATGCAATACAATATAAACTGATTTTCTTGCTTTTGGCAAGTATCCTAGGGGCTTCAAAGGCAATTGTTAGTTTAATGCTTATACCAAAAATGCAGGCCCTTTATATTGCTTTGCCCTTGTTTAAATATTACTATGCAACAAGGAATAAGTTCTTTGAGATGATGGCTAGATGAGGGAGAGAATAGTGTTGTTTTGTGGTAAAGGCTACATTCTTTCAGGCAGCTAACTGAAGCAATGTTATGCCCACCTTGCAGTAGCCTCAAAGCACTTTGGATGAGATACATAGGGGGAGACAATTAGTGATGTCGTGAACCACCGCTTTAGCAACTAAAGCAGGTTTGGGGTTCTTTTTTGGCCTCCTATGTATGCAACTCTGCAGACAAAAGTTCATAATTAACTCGAAAAAGGAATATAAGGTTAATAGAAGAGCAAGCAGGAGGACTGAAGAACGAAAAGTGCACAAATAGAAAAGAGAAAGATGGAAGAAATATTGAATGAAAGGAAGGGTGGAAGGATGGATGAATGAGTGGGTGAGTAGCTAGATGAGTGGGTGAAAGGATGAGAAAAGGGATAGGTGGATGGGCAGGATGGCAGAATAAAAGGTTGGGTGGATGAATGGATGGATTGGTGAGTAAATGAATAGGTGGATGGATAGGTGAAAGGATAGCAGAGTTAATGGGTTGGATGGATGGATAGTTTGATGGACAGGTAAACAATGGGACAGTAAAGTGATGGTAGGGTGTGTTAAAAGATGAAAGAATAGATGGCCGATTAGCTGGATGTGTGAATGGATGATGGATGGCAGAATGGAGGGGTGGATGGCAGACTGTATTAATGGCAGAGTGAATGGATGGATTATAATGGATGGATGGCAGAGTGGATGGATGGATGTAGATTAAATGATAGACGAAAGAATGAATGGATGACAGAATGCAAAGTTGAAATGGTGGATATCAGTGGGTGAATGGAAGGGTGAAAATGTGATATAAAGTGCTTGAATGGAAAAGTGCAGTTCATGCACACTGTTGTCTCCTGCACATTATTGTGTCTAAACTAATTTAATGCATGCATTGGATTCATGCACATAATGCCTTTATGCACATGTTCGCTGATGCACACACTGCTTTCGTTCATGGGTGCGCTCTGCCGTAAGCGCACTTTTTTTTATAGGCCACTGTTTTCTCCCACAAATGTAATTTATGTACACTTTATTCAGGCGCACAATTGTTTCATGAGAGCACATGTTTTGTGCTCACACTGTTCATGCACAAGCACTTCATAATAACAAATGTTTTTCCTAGTCTCAGTGAGTTTTGGAACAAGCGCAACTTTCATTTACAAGCTGCTTTCATATCTATGCACCTTTCGTGCACTCACCGGGAGCTGTACTTAAAAACTAGTGGATACTCTGGGAAAATAAACGTGGATCCCATCGTAAAAATCTGCTTTAAGTATTTGGAAAAGCCTTTGTGTGGCCTGCGTCAGTTGATATTTCAGAAATGAAAGCATTATTAACAATGGTTTCAACAGTTTACTCCTGAGTCCTGAATACAGAATATTTTATGAACACATGCCTTCCTAAGTGTAAACTTTACATCTAGGACAGAGATCTACTTCCTCGTACAAACGCACTGAGCAAACTGGACTTTTAGGAGTGAGAAAGCCAGAAGAAAGGGGCTAATTAATGAGAGGAAGCCCCGGAGGCTCAAAGAATGCGTGCACACTAAAAATAAAGGCACACAACAAGTATCCTCACGGACAGCTTGAGAAATCAGACTGCTGGGGAAGGCTCTCGGCTCTGCAAACCCTGGGGATGTGGGCTGAAAGAGGCCTGACGGAGCCGGCAAAGTCAATGTCTTTGTCATGCAACGCTGAAGGAAGCTCCCCTTCACACCTCTTTCCCAGCCAAGAGCATGACAATAGAGGCTCTCTTGCGCTGCAGGGTCCACACCCAGCACACCTTCAGGGGGGAAGGGCTGCCAAGGAGAACGGGCAGTGAAGGGGCTCTTCACGAAGGAGGAAGGGAAAAAATCTGCAAAGGCAAAGAACACATTGCCAACGCCAATGACATATACTATCCTGTTAGGAGTGAAAAGGTGAACGGAACTCACATTCTCTTACCGTTAAACATTGTCATTTTTGCATCTTTAAGCGCTGGCTGGAAATTCATTCTGAAATAACCCATCGTCAACTATATGCCAATTTAAGTAAACTGTTAAGTGTCCATGACTGGAGCAACCCAATATTTCCAATTTGAAATGTATAATTAGTTTTCGGTGCTGGTGCTTTAGAGAGGGAGTACTTTGAACAGCACAGACAGTGAAATGCTTTGTATTCGCTTGTGCGTTTTCCCTTATTTCAATTCAGTAGGTGAGTAGGGAAAATGTCTGACTTTGCAAATTTTCAATTGTAAACTGCGTGGCTTCTTGGCACTATGGTCTCATAAGCCACTCCTTGATGTTAGCACATAAACACTGCACTCTTAAAGAATAATTCATTAAATTCGACTTTTATCCTTTTCATTCTAGAACTTTTTGTATCAATATACATGGGAACAAAAAAATCACAGGATGCATGAAAAATATTAAATGGTCCAATATTCATGGCAACTACATTTTGAAAATCAAAAACCCTAGTGTTCCCTGAACATAGACGTAGAAAATGATGCATGGACTCGGGGCCACTGCATACCTTACATATCTTAAATGCAAGCATTCTCCAATACTGTCCACGTTACAGTAAGAGAAATTCAATGCAACCTTTACACAGTATAATCTGTGTTAACGAAATTTCATTTGGTTTGGGGGAGCTAGCTATCACTGCACTAGAACACATGAACCTGCTTTCCTCGGTCTCCAGCTGCCCATTACTTAAAACCGGACACATGCTAAATCTGTTGAAGTTTTCAGGGTACAGATGGTGAAAAAAGAAGACGACAGACTCAGCAAATCCATCTCCCTAGTAACATAATCAATATGGGATAACATCTGCGAAAAAAGCATTGTCGTTTGGCTAATTAATTGACTCTCACTTTAGAAGTTTAGAAAGCATGGCAAAAGTAAAGCTCCGTTTGGTAAAATGAGCTTTTTGTGACTGGGAATGTGCTCAAAATAATTCCTGAAGTTCTCTCTGGTTAGGTTGGCATATCCAGTCCAGTACACTCCTTTCAGGGGCGCTGGAATTATGCAGCAGGGGGATCCCAAATTATGTGACAGGTTTGACTAAATTATGTGTCAAGAAAAGGCAAGTTATGCAGCATAATACAGCACATTTTGTGATAGTATTACCTCATTTTTTTGGGCAAAAGTTTAACATCGTTAGTATCTGTTTAACACCCAAATACAGCAATATGCAACAAAAAGGTGATCACTCAACCTTTGCGAAGGGCCTTTCAAAGCGCAACAACATGTGTTGCTGTGTTTTACAAACTTTTTATTCATTTGTGATAGCAATAATTTTTGTGTTAAAATCTGCAGATTATGAATGATGCAGATGATAGATTATGTAGGAAAGGGGGCAAAACTATACTCATGCAGAAAACACCATGACTGCAAATTTGCATAATTCTAGTGACCCTGACTATAATGTATAAGTGACTAGTCTTTGCACTCCTGCTGATCTAAGAAACCATCACACATTTTCAAAAAGTGTTTAACTGAATTTTGTTTTTGGTGTGCACAGACAGGAGAAGGCCACATTTCTGCAGTCTGACTTTTGCTGTATGAAGGAAAATAGCTGGCTGCCTGGTTCTCCTACAAAGCAAAAACAATGACATGATGGCCGAAGCGCTGAAACTTCAGATTCACACCCCAAGTCACAGATCTGGGTTGAATCCATAATTGTTCTTTAGCTCACTTCACCATCCCAGATCAGATCCAGCTTTATGCAAATCAGTCTTGGCCCTGTGCCTCATGGGAATAATTTATCCCTAACTGCCAGGCCTTCCCTTGACTGTAAACAAGCATCCTGGTAACACCCCTCAACAGCCAGGTTAGTTTGAATCCAGAGGCAAAGTGAGCAAGGGACCCATGACTGGGCATTCCCTTCCAATTTAGGGCAAAGAAAGCAAACACAAGGAGATGATAGACTGAGTGCGGAAACTTTTCAGACACTCACCACCAATCACAGACCTGAGTTAAATCCATCATCGTTCTCCAGCCACCACCCCAGTTCAGACCCAGCCATATGCGGATCAATCTTGACCCTGTTCCTCATGAGAACAGTCCAGCCCGAAGTGCCGAACCAGGTCTTCCCTAAACCGGAAACAAGCATACTGGGATCGGTTTTGAGTTAACACCCCCTCATCAGAAAAGCTAGCTTGAATCCAGTGGCAAAGTGATCAAGGGACCCACGTCTGGGCATACCCTGTCAACTTAGGGTGAACAAAGCAAACACAAGAAGCTGATGGACAAAGCACTGACATTTTTCAGATACTCCCCCCAGTCACAGATCTAGGTTGAAGCCATCATCATTCATTAGCTCACTTCATCACCCCAATTTCTCATCCAGCACAGACATCGCCTTCAGCCACGCCACAGAGCTTCAATGGACGGACCACAGCTGTGTCCACTTCACCTTCAAAAGAACGATGACCCACCACCACCAGCAACAGGTTGCCCGCAGAAGCTGGAACAAGATCACAGCCGACCAGCTCACCACCTCCTTGAGCCAGCACCCTCCTGCCAGCTCAGCGAACCCCAGCCAGGCCGCAGACAACCTCACGAAGTGGATCAGCAACTGCGCAGACAAGCTCGCCCCACTGAGGACCCCGCCCAGCAGACCCGGCAGCAAGAAAGCCCCATGGTTCACCGACGAACTCAAGATCTCCAAGAAGAACTGCCGAGCCCTCGAAAGTCTGGAGAAGGGAACCAACACCGGACAACAGGACCACCTTCAAGCTTGCCACCCGGAAGCACCACCAGCTGATCCGCGCCGCCAAGAAAACTGCATTCAAGGACCGGCTGGACAATAACGCACACAACTGCAAGGAACTCTTCAACATCGTGAAAGAGCTTTCCAACCCCAGCGCAGGAAACAACGACATCACCCCATCGCAAGACCTCTGCAACTCCCTCGCCTCATACTTCCACAACAAGATCACGGACATACACAACAGCTTCAACAACCAACCAACGCACACCACGACCGAACCACCACCCCCCACCACCACCCTCCGCGCCTGGACTCCGATCAGCACCGAAGACACCGTCCGCACGATAAACTCCATCCACTCAGGATCTCCGACCGACCCCTGCCCCCACCACGTCTTCAACACAGCCGACGCTGTCATCGCACCCCACCTGCGAGACATCATCAACACATCCTTCGACACCGCCACCTTCCCTGAGAGCTGGAAGCACGCCGAACTCAGCGCTCTACTCAAGAAACCCACAGCGGACCCCACCGAACTCAAGAATTACCGCCCCATCTCGCTCCTCCCGTTTCCAGCCAAAGTCATCGAGAAGACCGTCAACAAGCAGCTGGCCGCCTTCCTTGAGACGAATGGATCCCTCGACCCCTCACAGTCTGGCTTCCGAGCCAACCACAGCACCGAGACCGCCCTCATCGCCGCCACCGACGACATCCGAGCCCTGATGGACAACGGAGAAACAGCGGCCCTCATCCTCCTAGACCTCTCCGCGGCATTCGACACTGTCTGCCACCGCACCCTAGTACAGCGCCTCAGCAACGTCGGAATCCAGGAGAAGGCTCTGGAATGGATCATCTCCTTCCTCGACGGAAGAACACAGAGAGTCCGCCTACCACCGTACAAGTCAGAGGCCACCGAAGTCATCTGCGGCGTCCCTCAAGGATCCTCGCTGAGCCCCACCCTCTTCAACGTCTACATGAGCCCCCTCGCGGCCATCGCACGCCAACACAACCTCAACATAATCTCCTACGCCGACGACACTCAGCTGATCCTCTCCCTGACCAACGACCCCGCCGCCGCCAGAGCCAACCTGCACGAAGGGATGAAAGAGGTAGCCGAGTGGATGACGACCAGCCGCCTGAAACTGAACTCAGACAAGACGGAGGTCCTCATCCTGGGCTCTTCACCCTCCGCCTGGGACGACTCCTGGTGACCTCCCGCCCTGGGCACCGCACCCAAACCGACAGACCACGCACGCAACCTGGGCTTCATCCTGGACTCCTCTCTCGCCATGACCAGGCAAGTCAACACCGTCTCCTCGGCGTGCTTCAACATCCTACACATGCTACGGAAAATCTTCTGGTGGATCCCCACCGAGACCAGGAAGACCGTCACCCAGGCCCTCGTCACCAGTCGACTGGACTACGGCAACGCCCTCTACGCCGGCACCACCGCCAAGCTCCAGAAGAGACTCCAGCGGATCCAGAACGCCTCAGCCAGACTCATCCTCGACATCCCGCGAACCAGCCACATCTCCGGACATCTCAGAGACCTGCATTGGCTCCCCGTCAACAAAAGAATCACCTTCCGCCTCCTCACCCACGCACACAAAGCCCTACACGACCAAGGCCCGAGCTACCTCAACAACCGAATCAACTTCTACGCTCCCAAACGCCACCTCCGCTCAGCCAACCACGCCCTCGCCGCCGTCCCCCGCATCCGAAGAGCGACAACAGGAGGAAGGTCCTTCTCCTACCTGGCCGCCAAGACCTGGAACTCCCTCCCGACCGACCTGCGCCTGACCCAAGACCACCTCTCCTTCAGGAAGAAGCTGAAGACCTGGCTGTTCGAGCAGTAACGGCACCCCCCTCCCCCCAGCGCCTTGAGACCCTATGGGTAGGTAGTGCGCTCTATAAATGTCCTTGATTGATTGATTGATTGATTGAATTTAGACACAGGCATATGGAAATCAGCATTGAGCCTGTTCCTCATTGGAACAGTCCCGTCAAGTCAGGTGTTCCCCGGACCAGAAACAAGCATCCTAGCACTGGTTTCGGGGTAACACCCCAAATCAGCCAGGCTAGCTTGAATCCAGTGGCAAAGTGAGCAAGAGATACACGCCTGGGCATACCCTGCCAACTTAGGGCGAACAAAGCAAACACAAGGAGATGATGGACGGAGCGCTGAAACTTTTCAGACACTCACCCCCCAGTTACAGATCTGGGTTGAATCCATCATCGTTCTTTAGCTCACTTTGCCACCCCAGTTCAGACTCAGGCATGTACAAATCAGTCTTGACCCTGTTTCTCATGGGAACAGTCTAACCTGAATGGAAACCAGCATCCTGGGACTGGTTTCAGAGTAATGCCACTAATCCGCTTTCTGTGACTTGAGGTGAGTGTCTGAAAAGTTTCAGCACTTCGTACATCATCTCCTTGTGTTTGCTTTGTTCACCCTATGCCCAGACGTGGGTCACTTGCTCACTTTGCCACTGGATTCAAGCTAGCCTGGTTGATGAGTTATGTTACCCAGCAACTGGTCCCAGGATGCTTGTTTCCGGTCCAAGGAAGATGTGTCTTGGCAGTTCGGTCTGGACTGTTCCCATGAGGCACAAGGTCAAGACTGATTTGCATATAGCTGGGTCTGAACTGGGGTGCTGAAGTGACCTGAAGAACAATGATGGATTCAACCCAGATCTGTGACTGGGAATGGATGTCTGAATAGTTTCAACACTCCTTCCATCATCACCTTGTGTTTACTTTTAGAAAGTTGGCATTGTCCTGACTTAGCCATTTAGTGGCTGCAGCCTGTCTCTGAGTCACATGACTTGGTGTAGTTGACAGTCTAGCTTTGTGTAGTCCATCTTCTCCTTGTTTTTGCCTCATTTGGTACAGACGGCCAGGAATTACACATAGATTCTAACAAAGTGTAGCATGACAGTTTTATAGGGCACCCTTGTTTCTGAGTGGACTGTGTCACTGCTTCCCATTCCAGTCTAATACGTTAATTAAAGTGTGAGTCTAGGGCAGTGTCTCATGTGTGAGAAACAGATGACTAGTTTTGGACTTTGCCCTGTCTGCAGGGTGATTCCGAAGGTTTGAGTGTGTTTTATAGTCTTGGGAGATGGCACTTTCCTATCGCTTCTCTCAGTACACTTCTCTCTAGACTGGTTCATTTTGAATTTTCGTCCAGTCTCTCTTGAGTGGGAGGAAGGCATATTTAGGCTTTAATTATCAGTTGTGAGACGTGAAAATCTTAGCAGGAATATATTTCCTAAATTGATACGCCTATTATATCTCAGAAATTTCTCAATTGTTTCACGTCCCCCATAATTTCTCCATTCCACTTTGGAAAGTTTGGCAAATTGTCACAGATGCTGTGGGATGGGTGTGAGTGAATACATTTGTTGTGTGAAGGGGTGAGATATGTATGCTTCCTCATTACAGACCCCATGAAGAAGAGGCGGAAGGGCCTCCAAACCTGTTGGGACATGGTTGAATGCTGGCACGATGGGTAGCAGAGCTGCAAGAGGCCAACAAGCTGGATGGCTGGATTGTCGAATGTGCCCTTCGGAAGCACAAGTGCATTTGTTTATTTAATACATATATATATATATATATATATATATATATATATATATATATATATATATATATATATTTTCACTGAAAAAACCATAGGTTTCACACCAGTTATAGTTAGGAATTAGCATTTAAAAAACCTATTAAATTCACTGAAAAAACCATAGGTTTGACACCAGTTATAGTTAGCTGGAAATTTTACTGACATAAAACCATTGAAATTCCCACGTTATAGTTATTTGGACTCACTATAACTTGCGCGCCTGCAATGCACTGCTGATGACGTCACGTATTACATCACTCATGACATGGTCAGTGACATCACTCATGACATCACTGATGACACCATCCAGTGAATGTGTGTCTTTCTGAAAAATAAATGTTTTATATATGTATATGTAAAGGTCGATGGAAGATTACATGTTTAAATAAGTGTCTTAATGGATGTTTGAAAAAAAAATGTTTTTTTTTTTTTTTTGATTGGGGACTATCTTTCATGGGGTGCGGGGTTACGAGGAACATGGCGGTCGCTAGCTGAACGGCCGTGGTCACCTTCCCCTACCTATGGAGTAGCTAGTTTTCCTGCGTACAAAATGTATTTTTTATAAAGATCCATATAATTATATCCTGCACTCTGTATAACTTCGTAATATATCCCTGTACCGTAATTAAATTGAACTCCACTGAACTTTACCGTAGCTGCGGCTGGCTGGCCGAGAATGCCCCCGAATCTTGGTTTTCGCCGGTCAGGCAAGGGTGAGAGGTGGGAGATCAGTGAAGACAAGCGCAGTTGGGGCAGTGACCGCGATCTGCTTGAGAGCGGTAACGACGTCTCTGGGAACGACGTCTCTGGGAACCGACACTGGCGGTGGGAGGAGGCGGCCAGGCTGAGGAGGAGGCGTGATTCCGCACTGCTGGTGTTCCGGGTCAGCGGCGGCAGAGCCAGCGGGAGTGTCTGCGGAGCTGAGGCAGTGAGGAAAGCAGAATTAAAAAACGCAAATAGCGGGTTGACACGGGGGCAAAGCAGTGCAGGCTGTGCAATACTTGAGGCAGAGAGCAGCCGAGGGAAAGAAGGGGGTGAGAGTGATATATGTGCCAGCGCTCTCCAAGGATTAAACCTTCACCAATTCAGTGGTAATAACGTCACAAGTGATTTGGTAAGGTTTATGGATGTAGAGGGAGGCTGTGACAAGGGCAAAGACGCCAAAGAGAGCGTAACTGGGGCCAGAAACATCGAGGAAAGCCAGTCTCCCGAGAGAAAGAACAGATACACACTTAGAGCCAGGACAGCGTTTAATACATCCAAGGGAAAACCTGTTTATCCACCACGCATTTCACCCCCTATTTTGGTAGTGAAGGAACGGGCAAGAAGGGGGAAAACCAAGCTAAACACCTCTGAAGAGTATTTAAGCCCCAAAACCATCATAAGCAGGGGGAAAATAAAGGGGCAAAAGTGGCAGAAGTGCAGGGTGGGAAGTTAATTAAGTAATAATGAATTAACATTTTATTAACACTTTATTATTATACAATTGATTATTATTTTGTAATTATATTTTGTAAGTTATTTGTGCGGGTTGGTGAGTTTGTAGGGATATAGGGTGGACATTTTATTGGTAATTAATAACGTAATGAATAAATAATTATTAATTAAGAACAGATTGATTAATGATTACATATTAAAGTATTAATTAATATTTAATTACCAATTATTATGACATTAAGGGGTCTATTACGATGACGAAAGGGACTGCCCGCCATAGGTACGGCGGTCCCCCCATTCAAATTAGGATGCCCCCGCCACACTGGTGGGCACATCCTGCATTTTTTACATTGCGGCAGGCGGTGCTGGTGCTATAAGCAGCACCCGCCACAATGTAAGAATTCTTAAATTCTAGTGCCTGCCATCTGGAGATGAGGGTCCCAGCCAGGCACATGCCTCCTCCCACTGGAGGATAGAATGATAGGGGGTATACCCACTCCAAAGAATGAACTAACTAGTCCCGGCCTACACACCCCTTTAACCTCCCTAAATCTAGTATTTAGTGGCCACCCTGAGCCTTGCCTCCTCAGATTCAAGGAAGAAAGAAGGGCTGAAGAGCGTGCTGACCGAGGAAGAAGAGAGAGGCATATCAATTGGCAGGAGATTCAGGCTACGTGTGGAGTGCGGTGCAAGCTCTTCTTTTTAGGGTATCTCCACATTATGCTGCTGCTGAAAAATTGTCAGCCATGTAGTATTGCCTGAATATGTGTACTGGCTCCTCTTTTCAGAACAAAGCTAAGGGGCGTGGAAAATTGCTACAGACTTTTATGGAGTCAAGGAGAGTGCTCTATAGTAACAAGAATTCTCGATAAGATTGCTCAAAAAAAGCAATGCACTTTTTCATAGTGTGACTGGCAGATGTGTTTGCACTATGGTATAAGGCATTAAGAGCAGCGCATTTTAAAAGAATGACATTTATCATGCAGGATGGCATTTTGTTCTCCCTGAGCGTTACATAAAATGCATCCAGGAATAGAGGATAGATGCTTGCACTGCCATCAATTGGGACAGGATGTCTGGCTTCATATCTTTCTTACCTGCCCGGAGTTAGCCCGGTTTTGAGAGTTTTCTCCGCCCTTAGTTATGGTCTACAAAGAAAACTAGAGCCAGAGGCGGAATACAGCACTTTTTGGCTTAGTAAGGCAGAGGGCAAGATTTCCCAATTTCTAAAGGAGAAGAAGCATTTATAGCAAAATCCTCACTAATGGCAGAGTCTTTGATTCTTCATGATTGGAGGACAACAAAATACCATTTTATCGAAACTGGCAAAATAAAATTATTCAAACGAAAACATTTGAGGAAGCGTATGCAAAAAAGATGTGGGCTACTAAAAGATTTACAGGTGTATGGAAGCATATGGATAAAGTAGATGGACAAGTAGTCATGGTCAGTGTGTCGTGCCCTTGGTGAGTAGGGATCACAGCATCGGTGCGGCAGCAGCAAAGCATTGAATATTGCAGGAATGCACCGATTTTAAACAGACGCTTGGAGTTGATGCATTGGTTTCTTGATTGCAGCACTAAATTCCTCTCCAAGGGCCCAGAACTAGATGGTATGGGTTTTTTGTGTGGCAAGGGAATTTTTAGGGTTTAGGGTTGGTGTGGGTTTTTGGGTGGCAATAGATTTTTTAGGGTTTAGGTTAGGTATAGAATGTTGGTGGAAAAAGGAGTTTTTAGAGTTTAGGGTGGGTATGGGTTTTTGGGTGGCAAGGGAATTTTAAGGGTTTAGTGTGGGTGTGGATTTTTGGGGGGCCAGGGATTTTGTAGATTTTACAATGTGTATGGGTTTTTAGGTCACAAGGTAATTTTTAAAATTTTATGGTGGGTATGGGCATTTAGGTGGAAAGGGATTTTTTAGGGTTTAGGGTGGGCTTGAGTTTTGTGTGTGGTAACAGAACATTTAGGGTTTACAGGTGGTATGGGTTTTTGGGGTGGTAATGAATCGTTTAAGGTTTAGTGTTTGTATGGGTTTTGAGTGGCAATTGGGATGTTTTATGGTGGGTATGGCTTTTCTGGGTGGCGAGTGAATTTTTGTGGTTTAGGGTGGGTGTAGGTTTTTGAGTGGTAAGGTATTTTTAGGGTGTGTATGGGTTTTATGGATTTAAATGGAACTTTTAGCATTTAGGATAGGTGTGGTATTTTTTGTGGCAAGGGATTTTGTAGGGTTTATGGTGTGCATGGGTTTTTGAGTCGTAAGGGAATGTTTAAGGTTTAGGGTTCATGTGGGGTTTTTTGGGGCAAGGGAAATCTTATGGTTTAGAGTGAGTATGAGTTTTTGGGTGATAGGGAATTTAAGGGTGCAGGGCGGTTATGGGTTGCAAGGTACGCCTTAGGGTTAGGGTAGGTATGTGTTTTTGGGTGGCAAGGGAATATTGAGAGTTTAGGGTGGGTATGGGTTTCTGGGTGGCAAGGGAATTTTTTAGGGTGAGCATAGGTTTTTAGGTGGTAAGGAATTTTGTAGGGTTTAAGGTAGGTATGCGTTTTTGGGTGACAAAGTCAATTTTAGGGCTTAGGGTGGGTAAAAGTTTTTAGGTGCAAGGGAATGTGTATGGTTTATTGTGGGTATACGTTTTTGGGTGGCAAGGGACATTTTCAGCATTTAGGATGGGTGTGGGTTTTTAAGAGGCAAAGGAATTTTAAGGTTAAGAGTGGGTGTGGATTTTCGGGGTGCAAGGGAAATTTATGGTTTTAGATGGGTATGGGTTTTTGGTTGATAATGGATTTTGTAGGGATTAGAGTGGATGTTTTTGGGTGGTAAGGTACTTTTTCAGGTTTAGGTTGGGTATGGTTTTTTGGGTGGCTAGTAAATCAGAATCTGAATAAGCTTTATTCAATTTTAGCCATGTAAAATCACAAAAGCAGAGATGACAGACAAAAACAGTACAAACATTATCAGATAAAAACATACAGTATATCCAAAAATTAATTTTCATCATGGTTAAATTTTTTTTAAAGAAATGCACGTAGCTCAAAAAGTAAAAAAAAAAAAGATTATGATGCCGAACATTTATCACAAACAATTAAAACTTACATGTTTTGGTTATTTCCAGGTCTTAACAATGGTTCAGTATTTATACCTTTTCTGGCTGAGTACACCTTTTAAAAAACTAGCCATATCTCCAATATAGCTTATGCTGCCTAAAATATTATAGTACAAAAAAGCTGGTTGGCATTGCCTCCATCCCCCTGACCATAGTGGAGGCAAAATCCATCTTGACCTCTTCTTTGTATAAAATTTACAGAAAAGCACCACATGTATCGATGATTGTGGAGATATGTCATCACGGGGACAGCAACATAATTCTCAAGACCTGTTATTCACTTCTGAATAACTAATTAATCGATAAAACTTTCCAGATATAAAATGGGTTAAACATATCTGTTGTATCCACTTAAACAACATAGAAGATAAGGTTGAATGTCATATGTTGTTAAAATCAATTGATGCTGTACCACTGTTGGCTTGTTTACCTCCAGGGCAAATCTAATTGCCTCCAGATGAATAGTACAGGTTTTCTTAAACTCTTTCTTAGATATAGAATTAATTGACTGAAGTCGGCTATAATATTCAGGGTGCCCGAGATCATTTCTAACGTTTTTTTATGGATATATGTTGATACCACGCATACTTTTAGCATGCATACCATTACCACGCATTTTTTACAACGCAGGACCCTTTACCACGAATACCTTTACAACGCATTACACTACAACGCAGGTACTATTACAACGCATACCATTACAACGTAAGTATAGGTAAGTATAAAATATTTTAAAATAATGTAATTAATAATAAATTAAATATTTTAATTAATTAATAATTATTTTATTATTAAATATTTTAATTAATTATATTAATTTTTATTTATTAATTTGTAAATATATATGTTAGAAATACCCCTGTACCCCAAACCCAGCCCAGAACCCTAAAAATACCCCTGTAACCCAAACCCAACCCTGAAACCTAAAAAAAACCCTGTACCCCAAAACCCAAACCCAACCCTGAAACCTAAAAAAAACCCTGTACCCCAAAACCCAAACCCAACCCTGAAACCTAAAAATACCCCTGTACCCCAAACTCAACCCTGAAACCTAAAAATACCCCTGTACCCCAAAACCCAAACCCAACCCTGAAACCTAAAAATACCCCTGTACCCCAAAACCCAAACCCAACCCTGAAACCTAAAAATACCCCTGTACCCCAAAACCCAAACCCAGCACTGAAACCTAAAAATGCCCCTGTACCCCAAAACTCAAACCCAACCCTGAAACCTAAAACTACCCCTGTACCCCAAAACCCAAACCCAGCCCTGACACCTAAAAATACCCCTGTACCCCAAAACCCAAACCCAGCCCTGAAACCTAAAAATACCCCTGTACCCCAAAACCCAATCCCAGCCCTGAAACCTAAAAATACCCCTGAACCCCAAAACCCAAACCCAACCCTAAAAATACCCCTGTACCCCAAAACCCAAACCCAACCCTAAAACCTAAAAATACCCCTGTACCCCAAAACCCAAACCCAACCCTAAAACCTAAAAATACCCCTGTACCCCAAAACCCAAACCCAACCCTGAAACCTAAAAATACCCCTGTACCCCAAAACCCAAACCCAAACCCTGAAACCTAAAAATACCCCGGGACCCAAAAACCCAAACCCAACCCTAAAACCTAAAAATACCCCTGTACCCCAAAACCCAAACCCAACCCTAAAACCTAAAAATACCCCTGTACCCCAAAACCCAAACCCAACCCTGAAACCTAAAAATACCCCTGTACCCCAAAACCCAAACCCAAACCCTGAAACCTAAAAATACCCCGGGACCCAAAAACCCAAACCCAACCCTAAAACCTAAAAATACCCCTGTACCCCAAAACCCAAACCCAACCCTAAAACCTAAAAATACCCCTGTACCCCAAAACCCAACCCTGAAACCTAAAAATACCCCTGTACCCCATAACCCAATACCCCTAATAAATGTTATAAAAAAAGATAAACTTACCCATACTTATACTTGCGTTGTAAAGGTATGCGTTGTAAAGGATCCTGCATTGTAAAAGTATGCGTGGTAATGGTATGCGTGGTAAAAGATGCGTGGTAACAGTTACATACCGTTTTTTATATATGTCATCCAGGAAATCTTGGAAGCATGGTCCAGCTTCATTGAATCTTTAATTATTTCTTGATTCAGACCTGTGCTACTAGAGGTCCAAATCCTGTGCCAAAGTAACACTGGCTGTGCTTTGATGACATCAGCAATATATGGAATGCCCAACCCACTTTGACAGTTGTAAACAGAGGTACTGCCGGGTACTGCTAAAACAAACTTTAAGAGGGCATTCTCAACAGACTGAATGGGATGTGAATCATAGAAACCCCACACACCCCACCAAACGTAGCAATGCTCACACATTTTGCCTGATAGATAGCTAGGTATGGGTTTTTGGGTGGTAAGGGATTTTTTAAGGTTTAGGCTGGGTATGGGTTTTTTGGGTAGTAATGAATCGTTTAGGTTTAGTGTTTGTATGGGTTTTTGTGTAGCAAGGGATTTCTCAGGGTGGGTATGGGTTTTTGGGAGGCAAGTACATTTTTAGGTTTTAGGGTGGGTTTGAGTGGTAAAGTTTTTTCAGAGTTTAGGATGGGTGTGGGTTTTTAAGTGGCAAAGGAATTTTTCAGGTTTAAAGTGTGTATATGTTTTTGCGGGGGCAAGGGAAATTTATGGTTTTGGATGGGTATGGGTTTTTGAATGATGAAGGAATTTTTAGAGATTAGAGTGGATGTGTGATTTTGGATGGGTAGGTACTTTTGCGCGTTTAGATTGGGTTTAATTTTTTGGGTGGCCAGTGAACTTTTATGGTGTTAGGGAGAGTTAGGGTTTTTGACAGGTGAGGATTTTTTTAAGTTTAGGGTTGGTATGGGTTTTTGGGGGGGGTAAGGGATTTTTGGGGGTGAGGGTCGCAAGACATTTTTATGGTTTAGCTTATTATTTTTTCGGTGGTAAGGGAATGTTTAGGGCTTAGAGTGGGTATGGGTTTTTGGGTGGCAAAGGATTTGTGAAGGTTTAGGGTGGCAAAGGATTTTTTTATTTCCTTTGAGGATAGGGGTTTCTGATTGGCAAGGGATTGTTTAGGGTGGGTATGGTTTTTTGGGTGGCAAGAGATTTTTTAAGGTTCGGTGAATGTGGATTTTTGGGGGCAAGAGAAATGTTATGGTTTAGGGTGGGTATGGGATTTTGGATGGTAAGGATTTTTTTGTGTTTAGGCTGGGTATGGGTTTTGTGGGTGGTAATGAATCGTTTAGGTGTAGTGTTTGTATGGGTTTTTGGAAGGCAAGTGAATTTTGAGCGTTTAGGGTGGGTGGGGGTTTTATAGTGGTAAGAGATTTTTTAGGGTTTAGGGTGAGTGTGAGATTTTTGGTGGCAAGGGATATTGTACATTTTTACAGACTTTATGGGTTTTTGGGTCGCAAGGTAATTGTTAAGGTTTACGGTGGGTGTTGGTATTTGGGTGGAAATTGATTTTTTTTGTATTTAGGGTGTGCCTATAATTACAAACTATGTATGTACAGGTTTGAAGATGCCTATAATCCCAGTTTGAATGTGAACATCCTTACCATCACACACTATCTGTGTAGGGACATGAAGATTATATTTAAACACTATCACTGTAGTGCAGAGGTGTTCAATCTGTGGGGCGTGACCCCCAGGAGGGTCGTGGAGTCCTGGGAAGGGGGTCGCAGATTCTGTCAGAGTGCAGTTCCTGTGCCTTAGTGGCGTCGGGCTGATTGAGGGTGCTCAGGGCGGAGGCCTAATTCACACTGAGGGGTGAAAAACATCAAAGCCTCATTAACAAGTAAAAGGTCTTTTAAAAACCTGTGAAGTACTCGGGCGTGGCTTTGTGTGTGTCCCTGAAGCTGTTTCAGCAAGGCTCACATACACGAGGAGGGGGGTTGTGAGGGGAGGGGGGCTGGGGGAGGAGGCTGTACCACTTTGAGTTCAATGGCACGCCTGGAGCTGTTGGTCCCGCCAGTTTATTTTTTTATGCGTTTTTATATAGCGCGGACTTTACCCAAAGGTGTCAGAGCGCTTCACAATAGGAACAGAACTGATCCATGAGAACATTACCAGTGAACAAATTACAAAAGCAAACGTTACATTACATGTGGCAAAAGTGACAATCGTGAGCAAACAAAATACAAGCATACGATGCATTACAGGTGGAAAAAGTGACAAGTGTGCAGGTTACAAAAAGCGTACCAAGTACAAGTAGAGGTATAATACTGCAATAAATAGGGGACACTCAAACACAAGAACAAACGTTACATAGGCAATGGTGGCACTTGTAAAGTAAAGTACAGTAAAGCACGTTAAAGGTCCTCTTCCCCCCCCCATCTGACACGTCCCATAAATCATTGGTTGAAGTCCCAGGAGCCCTCATATCTGTTCTTCACTGTGAGATGTTGTTACAGCACAGAGATGCCCTCCCATGAGAGAGGAAGAAGACGCAGAGAGATACTGATGAATGATGGGTGGATGGATGGATGAAAAGGTGGATGGATGATGGATGAAAGGGTGGATGGATGAATGGATGGAAGGATGAAAGGGTGGACGGATGAAGGATGGATGGATAGATGGATGAAAGGGTGGATGGATGAAGGTTGGATGGATGGATGGATGGATGGATGGATGTGTGAAACGGTGGGTGGATGAATGATGAGTGGATAGATGGATGGATGAAAGGGTGGATAGAGGGATGAAAGGGAGGATGTATGTATGGATGGAAGGATGAAAGGGTAGATGGATGAAGGATGGATATATGGATGGATAAAAGGTTGCATGGATGAATGATGGATGGATAGATGTGTGAAAGTGGATGAATGATGGGTGAATGGATGGATGAAAGGGTGGATGGATGAAGAATGGATGTATGGATGGAATGATGAAAGGGTGGATGGATGAAGAATGGATGTATGGATGGAAGGATGAAAGGGTGGACGGATGAAGGATGGTTGATGGAAGGATGAAAAGGTGGATGGATGAAGGATGGATGTATTGATGGATAAAAGGTTGCATGGATGAATGATGCATGGATGGATGTGTGAAAAGGTGGGCGGATGAATGAAAAGGTGGGCGGATGAATGATGGGTGGATGGATGTAAGGGTGGGTGGATGAAGGATGGATGTATGGATGAAAGGGTGGATGGATGTATGGATGGAAGGAAGGATGAAAGGGTGGATGGATGAAGGATGGATGTATGGATGGATAAAAGGTTGCATGGATGAATGATGGATGGATGTGTGAAATGGTGGGTGGGTGAATGATGGGTGGATGGATGAAAGGGTGGATGGATGAAGGATGGATGTATGGATGAAAGGATGAAAGGTTGGATGGATGAAAGATGGATGTATGGATGGAAGGCTGAAAGGGTGGATGGATGAAGGATGGATGGATAGATAAAAGGCTACATGGATGAATGATGCATGGATGGATGTGTGAAAAGGTGGGGGGGGGATGAAGGATGGATGGATGGATGTATGGATGAAAGGGTGTATGGATGAAGGATGGATGTATGGATGAAAGGATGGATGGATGATGGAAGGATGGATGGATAAAAGGTTGCATGGATGAATGATGGATGGAAGTGTGAAAAGGTGGGTGGATGAATGATGGGTGGATGGATGGATGGGTGGAAGGAAGGGAGGATGGGTAAAGGATGGATGTATGGATAGAAGGATGCATGGGTGGATGGGTAAAGGATGGATGTATGGATGGAAAGATGAAAGGGTGGATGGATGAAGGATGGATGTATGGATGGAAGGATGAAAGGTTGGAATGATGAAGGATGATGGATGGATGTGTGAAAGTGTGGGTGGATGAATGATGGATGGATGTATGTGATGAAGTCTAACAGGCGCATTTATGGTTGAACATTTTGAACATCCCAATAATCACACACTATCTCTGTGGTGACTTAAACATTCATGTAACCACACAGTATCTTTGTGGGGACTTGAAAATAACAGTCACTTCCTTATTTCATGTACTTGAAAAATGATAACTGTTTACAATTGTTGTCTGATATGGTAGAAAGGGTAACTTCATAGTGATATTCACAGATATGCACCTAACGAAGAAGCAGGCAAAGAGCAGAAGAAAGCACATGAAACTCCTGATACAGAAGGACAATATTTTGTTTTATGCGTCCTTGAAAGTACCCCAGGGCTCCTTTCTCAGTGCCACACTGTTCAACCTCTGCATGTCGCCATTAGCACCCATCATTCGCAACCTCGATCTCAACATTATCTCATACACCGACACCCAACCCATACTCTCCCGCGCCAGTGACAGACACCACTAGAGCGAGCTTCCAGAATACCATGACTGACGTTGTCGAATAGATGAGAACCAACTGCCTCAAACTCAACACTGAAAAGACCAAAGATCTCTTTGGAGGACCCCCCTCACCATCGGATGACATCTGGTGGCCCTCCACCCTTGGACTAGCAACACCCCTAACCTTGGCATCACTCCTCGACAGTGGGCTCTCCGTGAGACGGGTGCTGCCACATGCTTCAACACCCTCAGAATGCTCCGTAAGATCTTCAGATGGATTATAACAGACACCAGTAGAATCGTCACACAATCCCTCATCACTACTATGGGAACACCCTCTATGCCAGAACCACCACCTTCCTCAAGCACCCCAAACTATCCAGAACGCAAAAATCATCCTCAAAGTGCCAAGGTGAGTCCACTACACCTCCCACATCTGCAACCTGCACTGACTCTCCTCTTCAAACTGCTCATGCATGCCTGGAAAGCCCTCCGCAACATGGGACCCGAATATTTGAACAGCCGCCTGACCTTCCACCACCCCACCAGCCACCTGTGGTCTGCCTCCCTGGCCCTCGCTTAAGTCCCCCGAATCCATTGTACTCGAACCCAAAGACCTGCCTTTTCCCACCTCTGTGCCAAGGCCTGAACTTTCTTTATTTACAAATGTTATGCTATAAAGCATAACAGAAACTGGGAACCTAATTTTATAATAACGTTAATCATAAGATGCAGCATGGCTGAAACTCATTCTCCAAGTCAATATGTCTAATAAGCGAGACATATTGGCTTTGTCAATGCTTGTTTTTTTGTTTGCAGCCAATTATCATCTGCTTCCAATGAAATAGGAAGTAACACGCTCAAACAGGTTTTGACATTCACTTTGCATATAATATTATTGCTTACTCCCTCCTAAATAGAATAAACAGACACAACTCAGTAAAACCTGGGGGTACTTTCCAGTGGTAATGGAGGAGCGATCTAAATTTGAACTAATCAGTGGTATTGCTTAAACGGCACAATTTGTATTTGCGGTAATTTTTGCAGTAGTGCATAGGTCAAAATATCCCAGGAGGGTGTTTTGTCATCCCGCTCACGTTTGAAGAAATCTGTTAAATTATATTCTTTAATCATGATTAGATGTTTAACTGTGTTAAAAACGTGCAAGGACAGGGACAATGCACTAACATGTAAAACTGTTTCTTTGTCTGTTACGTACTTCAGACTTCTTGGTACTTATGGGATATATTCTGAAAGCAATATTTGGTTTCTAAACTATAATTACAAAAAGAAATGGTTTAATAAAAAATGAAAAGGTGAACAAGGACCGCCAGATGAATTAGCCGCATTGGACCTTATAAACCATTTTATGCATTGCTTTATAGGTAAGAATTTAATGAACACCTAACACAATTAAATAACAGACCTTATCTATTTCGTGGATTCTCACAGGTGCATGAGTCAAAAGTAAGTAACTTAACTCGTTCGTTTGCAATTTCCATGCTTGCATTACACTGATGCTCGCTTTCAGCTCTTTGGCTACAGGCCCAAGCGTGTTTCTGAGGGCTGGGGGAAGGGAGAGGTGTTCTTTTAGTGCCGGGCTCAACCTTTGACTTTGACCTGCGTTTCCAGCCTCAGAAAGGCCAAACAAAAGCCGTGATTTGCATTCGTTAACACCTCTTCAGGTAGTAGGAGCCCTGGAAACCATTGTGTTGTTAATCCAGTGCTGTCTGCGCTGCTGTTCAGGGAAGGGTGGAGGTCTTCGTTCTTACATTGTGAGAAGAACTGCTTTGCAGGGTCTCGTCCTAACTCTGCGTGAAAATGCAAAGTCTGGTTTCCCCTCCTTGTTTTAATGGTGATGATGGGGAAACTAAGAAACTGAATGCATTTTCTTTTATTTTCGGTTCGTTACTTGAAAGAGGAGGTGGAAACGCCTTTCTTTCTCTTATTTCCAAAGGGAAATCGATAAAATGCCAGTTATCTCTTAAATTGTGAAGTAAGACCTAACGGCAAAGAATCACTCTCTGACCAATATATTTTGTTTAGTACACAGACAGGGGCATGATAGACTGGGACCTTTTTACGGACCCTCAGCTTAGTCAAATTTGAAGTACTTCAAAAAGACCACTATTCACTGCCGCAATAGTGGAACATGTTTTAATGTGCTATTGAAATGATTTGTGAAGAATGTGATTGTCACATTCATGAAACACTGGTTAACCTTTTAAGTAAGAGATTCATTTTGAAAGATCTAAAAAAAATAGTAGATATTTGGTGATAAGACTTTAAATGGAACAGCAGCGCTTCAATGCCTCAAAAAGCACATACTGGAAACTAAGGAAGTTGAAATATAGGTATTTTTTAACTTTATAGCACAAATGAATACTAAAGGCTAATTTGCAATTAAAGGATTTCATGCTAAACGAAGGTTGCATTTCCCTGCACGGCAGGCAGAGTGGCACAATAGGTAAATGCGCTTCCCTGAGACCTGCTGTGACTGTCCGGGCTTTTCATCTTTCTGAGATCAATGGTGGATAGTGTAATGATTGCACCTATCACAACTCTTGATTGATTTATTATGTGCAGTATATACTTATATTAAATATTATCATTAAAACTCCGCTTCCCTCCTGGAGCATAGTGGATATTCCATTTTCTGAAAGGCAAGTTGCCATATAGGTGCATTTATACCTCACACATGTGCTTTGTGACAATACACACAAGGCACCGTCTTACAGTGTCAACTTTTCTTTCTTGCAGCTTATATAGTACAATTATGGACCAACCAAATGGCCTTGAAGTTTATATAATGAAAACGTTTTCCCTAACTTCTACAACACACATCGAACAGGTACACCATTGCAGCAGTAGTGGAAGAGTCACTCGGATATGCAACAGGTACAATACAAACAATAATAGTACCAACTTCCTTTCACACATAGGGCATGTATAGCATGGCCATACATAGTGAAACCTTGAATGTACACAATATAGACACAAGAACTAGGACATTTTTCCTCAAGCGCAAGGAGTACACACTTCCCTAATACACGCAGATCAGGCACGGAGCATGCAGTAGCCCTGTAAGCATCTCACACCCACACACAGCATTTACAGTGTCGTAAGCAGAAATGCAAGCTTTCCTAACCCACATTCAGATTAAGTACAAACAGCAGAAAAACATGTTTTCCTCAGACAAAAACATGTGCAGCTCATGTTGCAGCAGTTCAAGCTGATTACCTACTCAACAGAAGCACATTGGAGGAGTAAGACGGTACAGCCCAAACATTTCAGAACCACAAACCAATTTTCAGAATGACACACTTTTGAGTCTCTCCTAACTTTAGCAGTGAAGTTTCCATCACATTAAACAAGTGCAACATGGGAAGTAGTAGTGACTGACAATAGATGCACACTATAGCCAACTATTGTGGCAGCATCTCTTATACCTAGTTCTGTAGTGTCATACATAGAAAGACTCAAGGTGATAGGCTCATAGGGAAGCAGCCATACCATGTAATTACCCGTGGAGGAAAGCAGTGGTGGTACTTTTAAGGTATAAGGTGGGCTTGGGCTATTGAGTGGTGCTACATTTTTTAGGGTTTCGGGTGTATATATTAATTTTTGGGTGGTAAGGGATTTTTTAGGGTTTAAGGGGGGTATGTGTTTTTGGTTGGCAAGGGACTTTTTAGAATTTAGGATGAGTATGGTTTTTTGGGTGATTGGGGATTGTTTAGGTTTTATGGTGTATGGGTTTTGAGTTGCAAGGGAACCTTTAGTGTTTAGGGTGTGTATGGGTTTTAGGGTGGTAAGATTTTTTTAAGGTTTAGGGAGGGTATGGGTTTTTGGGTGGTAAAGGAATTCTTGGGGTTTTGGGTGGGTTTGGGTTTTAGGTTGCAAGGGAATTTTTAGGGTTTAGGGTTGGTATAGGATTTTGGGTGGTAAGGTATTTTTAGGGCTTAGGGTGTGCATGAGTATTTCCATGGTAAGGTTTTTTTTAAAGGTTTAGGGTGGACATGGGTTTTGTGTGGGTATGGGTTTTTGGATGGTGATTAATCTTTTAGGGTTTAGGGTTTGTATGGGATTTAGGGTGGCAAGGGATTTTCTAGGGTGGGTGTGGGTTTTTGGGTGGGAAGGGAATTTTTAGGGTGTGGAGTGGGTATGCGTTTTGGTTGGCAAGTGAATTTTTTGAGTTTAAGATGGGTGTAGGTTTTTAAGTGTTACAGAATTGTTTAGGGTTGGTGTGGGTTTTTGGGTGTTAATGAATTACTTAGGGTTTATTGTTTGTATTGGTTTTTTGGGTGGCGAGGGATTTTTTAGGGTGGGTATGGTTGTTTAGGTGGCAAGGGAATATTTAGGGTTTAGGGTGGGTATAGGTTTTTGGTTGGTAAGGGATTTATTTAGGGTTTACGGTGGGTATGGATTTTTGGTTGGCAATGGACTTTTCAGCATTTAGGATGGATGTGGGCTTTTGGGTGGCAAGGGCGTTTTTAAGGTTTGAGGTGGGCTTGAGTTTTTGGGTGATAAGGAATTTTTAGGGTTTAGGGTGATTATGGGTTTTTTTGGTTGTAAGGTTTGCCTTAGTGTGTGGGGTAGATATGTTTTTTGGGTGACAAGGGAATTTTTAGAGTAGGTATGGGTTTTTGTCTGGCAAGGTATTTTTTAGGTTTTAGCGTGAGTATAGCTTTTTAGGCAAAAAGTGCTTTTTTAAGGCTTACTGTGGGTGTGGATTTTTGGGGGCAAGGGAAATGTTATGGTTTCAGGTAGGTATGGGTGTTCGGGTGATCAGGGAATTTTTAGCATTTAGGGTGGGTATCGATTTTTAGGTGGTAAGGGATGTTTTAGGGTTTAGGCTGGGTATGGGTTTTTGGGTGGCAAGGGAATTTTTTATTGTTTAGGGTGGGTGTAAGATTTTTGGTGCAAAGGATTTTGTAGATTTTACTGGGTGTATGGGGTTTTGGGTAGCAAGGGAATTTTTAAGGTGTATGTTTGGTGTCAATTTTTGGGTGCAAAGGGATTTTTTAGGGTTTAGGGTGGGCATGGGTTTTGGGTGGCAAGGGAACATATAGAGTTTAGGGCTGATATGGGTTTTTTGGGTGGTAAAAAATAATTTAGGGTTTAGTGTTTGCATGGGTTTTGGGGGCAAGGGATTTTTGATGGTGGGTATGGGGTTTTGGGTGATAAGTTACATTTTTGGGTTTAAGGTAGGGGTAGGTTTTTGAGAGGAAAGGGATTTTTAGAGTTTCGGGTAGGTATGGGCTTTATGGGTTTGAAGGGAATTTTTAAGGTTTAGGGTGGCTGTGGGTTTATGGGGGCAAGGGAAATGTTATGGTTTAGGATGGGTATGAGTTTTTGGGTGATAATGAATCTTTAGGGTTTAGGGTGGGTATGAGTTTTTGGGCGATAATGAATCTTTAGGGTTGAGGGTGGTTATGGGTTTTTGGGTGCCAAGAGAATTTTGAGGGTTTAGGGTGGGCGTGGGATTTTGGTTGGCAAGGTATTTGTTATGGTCCATGGTGAGTATATGTTTTTAGGAGGTAAGGGCTTTTTTAGTGTTTAGGCTGGGTATGGGTTTTTGGGCTGCAAGGGAATTTTTAGGGTTTAGGATGGGTATGGGCTTTTGGTTGGCAAAGGCATTTTTAGGGTTGGGGTGGGTATGGGTTTTTGGGTTGTAAGGGATTTCTTAGGGTTTAGGGTGGGAATGGGTTTTTTGGGTGGCAAGGGCATTTTTAGGGTTTTGGGCAGGAAAGGGTTTTTAGGTGGCAAGGGAATTTTGCAGAGTTTAGGGTGGGTATAGATTTTTGGGTGGCAAATTCAGTTTTGGCGTTTTGGATGGATATGGATTTTTGGGTGGTTGGGGATTTTTTAAGGTTTAGAGTGGGTATGGGTTTTTGGTTGGTAATGAATCATCTAGGGTTTAGTGTTTGCATGGGTTTTTGGGTGGCAAGGGATTTGCTAGTGTTTAGGGTGGGTGTGGGATTTTTGGTGGCAGGGGATTTTCTAGGGCTCAGGGTGGGTGTGTCCTTGTGGGTTTTTGGTTGGTAGGGGATTTTTTAGTTTTTAGGGTGAGTAGGGGCTTTGGGTGGCAAGGGAACCTTTAGGCTTTAGTGTGTGTTTTTTTTTGGGTTGTAATGATTTTTTTTAGGGTTTATAGTTTGTATGGGTTTTTCGGTGGGTATGAGTTTTTCGGTGGCAAGGGAATTTTTAGGGTTTAGGGTGGGTGTGGGTATATTTGTGTGGTAAGGTTTTTTTAGGGTAGTTATGGGTTTTTAGGTGGCAAGGGAACATTTTGTGTTTAGGGTGAGTATGGGGTTGTTGGGTGGCAAGGGAATTTTTAGGGATTACAGTCAGTGTAGGTTTTCGGTTGGTAAGGGATTTAGTTAAGGTTTAAGGTGGGTATGGGTTTTTGGGTGGAAATGGAATTTTTAGCATTTAGGATGGGTGTGGGTTTTTGGGTGGCAAGGGAAGTTTTAAGGTTAGGGTGGGCATGAGTTTTTGGGTGATAAGGAATTTTTAGGGTGATTATGGGTTTTTTGGTTTTAAGGTTTGCCTTAGGGTAGATATGGGTTTTTGGGTGATAAGAGCTGTTTTAAGGTTTAGGGTGGGCTGGATTTTTGGGGGGCAAGGGAAATGTTATGGTTTCTGGTGGGAATGGGTGTTTGGGTGATAGGGGAATTTTTAGCGTTTAGGGTGGGTATGGATTTTTGAGTGGTAAGGCTTTTTTAGAGTTTACGCTGGGCTTGGGTTTTGGGTGGCAAGGGAACATCTAGGGTTTAGGGCTGAAATGGGTTTTTTGGGTGGTAATGAATAATTTAGGTTTTAGTGTTTGGATGGGTTTTTGGGACTCAAGGGATCTTTTATGGTGGGTATGGGTTTTTGGGTGGCAAGTGAATTATTGGTGGTTAGGGTGGGTGTAGTTTTTGAGTGGTAAGGGATGGGTTTTGTGGGTTTGATGGGGATTTTTAGCGTTTAGGGTGGGTTTAAGATTTGTGGCAAGGGATTTTGTAGGATTTAAGTTAAGTATGGGTTTTTGTGTCACAAGGGAATTTTTAAGGTTTATTGTGGGTGTGGGATTTTGGGGGCAAGGGAAATTTTATGGTTTAGGGTGGGTATGAGTTTTTGGGTGATAATGGATTTTTTGTGTTTAGGGCGGTTATGGGTTTTTGGATTCTAAGTTGTGCCTTAGGGTTGATGATGGGTTTGGGGTTTTTTGGTGCCAAGGGAATATTGGGAGTTTAGGATGGGTATGGGATTTTAGGTGGCAAGGTATTTTTTTATGGTTTAGGGTGAGTATAGGTTTTTGGGTAGCAAGGTATCTTTTATGGTTTATAGTGAATATAGGTTTTTGCGTGACAAAAGATTTTTCAGGTTTAGGATGGGTATGTGTTTTTGGATCGTAAGGGATTTCTTAGGGCTTAGGGTGGGTATGGGTTTTTTGCGTGGCAAGGGAATATTAAGGGGCTCATTATGATAACGGGCGGATCGCCACTGCCCGTATGGCGGTGGCGATCCACCCGCCAAAAACCACCGCCCGCCTCTAACTTCCCCCGCCACATTACCATGGAGGGGGGGACCCCAGGAATACTGTCCGCCGGTTTTCCACAGGTAGGCAATCTGCCCGATTGCCTAGAGGGTGGAAAAGCAGTTTATATGGTGGCGATGTCTGGTAGACACCGTCATCCATATTTGTATGCAGGCTGGGATGTGCCTTTCCGTGGCGGCAACGCCACCACGGAAAGGCAGGCAGTTTTTAACATTTGGGGCCCGTAGCGGGCAGGCATGCTAGTGATAAATCCTGCTTATTGGTGAAAACAGAGTTAGAAAAACCACTTTTAGAAGTGAGTATTTCTGTGTGCTTATGAGTTTTTGCGCCTGCCTGATGTGTATTGACCGTTTGGTTTTGACTGACAGAGAAGGGATGTGCATTCACTCTGGTCCCTGGGGTAGTTGAGGTGTGTCCTGCCTTGCGTGGGTGACTCAGTGCTAGGCTGAATAGACCTTTCCTGAATTTAGAGTGGCAGGGGGAGTTTTCCTTGCACCTGAATAGGCCTGGTCTTCATTTGGTGTGGTGGGAGGAGTTGCACATGCACCTGAATAGGTCTGTGCCTACCTTCCACAATAATGGCTCCACCCCCTGTGGTGTGTCTGGGGCCAAGGCTTTCAATATGAAGGACAGTGTTGTGCACTTCTAATATGTGGTTGAAGTTCCCTCAGAACAAAGACTTTGGCACTATAAATACAGGGGCTATGACCCCATGAAAATAAAAAGACACTATGTGGGGCACGTACCCAATGACTGCTGTGTGCCAGGAGGTACCGCCTTTTGTGAATACCTTCTTGTGAAACTAACCTGCTGCCTGCTGGGTGGCTGAAGTGACTGCCTCTCTGCTAAGGGACCTTCCGTGCTAGCCAGCCTGTGCCCTGTTCTCTGCCCCAGTGTCTCCAGGGACGAGGTAGTGCTTGCCTCCCTGTTTGCTAATAGTGCGTGGTAAGCGTTTTCAATTCTGTTGCCCAAGGAGTTGGCTCAATTTGTGCTAACCCCATACAGGAGCGCTTTTACCCTGCAGCATGGGCAGCACAGCTCCCTCATCTAGGGCCTGAACATTGAGAAGGAGGAGGTGAACGGAACAAAAGGCTCTCCCTCTCGTATTGCTTGCCTTTGTTTATGTGGGCCAGCAGCCGGGTCTCTGCTACATGGCTGCGAGGCCATGCCCAAGCAGCAAGGAATATCGGTCCGGGAGTTCCCTTGGATGTCAGAAGATGTGGCCCAGGCGCACCCGGAAGTGACCAGAGCCTCACGTGTCCATTCAGATGCTTCCACACGCAGCCGATGTGAGACCCTAGGTGGTCGACGTGAGCCCCTGGGTGCGGGCATTGCTAAGGAAGGCAAGAGCCTCCCAGCTGCACCAGGCCGCTTGCAGCGAAACATGAAGAGATTCGTACCCATGCCACACTACGGAGCTGTACCGGAGGCATTTGGCTCCCCTTGGCTTCTGGCCCCGTTGTTGTGAAAAGTGGGGGCAGGTGGACCCATCACGCTAGATAGTGCGAGCACCCAGGGATAGTGTGCTCGCACCAACAAACAGACCTCCCACTGGGCTGATCTCCAGGAGTAAGATCCTTTGGTATTTCCTTACCCCGCAGATCATCCCTGTACTTCCATCATTCCCCTGCTTCCATGGAAACCGGTAGTGTTTCCTTGCAGAGAGTGCAGGCCAGTGGCCCTATCACGCTGGTGAGCACAAGCACCCATAGACTGTGCTCTCTCCCCGTCGTGCAGGCAGGAGATCTTTTGGCGTTTTCTTGCTCCATAGGGCGTCTCTGTAATTCCTGGCATTTTCTCTGTTTCTACGGGAACCAGTGGAGCATTTTCATGTAGAAGGAGGCAGGGGGATGTAGAGGGGCTGTAGTTGGGTGTTAACGAAGCTGGAAGCAACTATTTTAAAAAATTGCCCTGTCAGACTGGTGACACCGGCTCAAGCGGAAACATGTTCAACTAATCGTTATTGTCTTGATTGCACTAACTGTAATGTTAGGTCTTATGTTTTCAGTTGGTGTTCACTTATAAGTATTTACTAAAGTTCACTAACATTGTTAATTATGACAATTATCCAATTGGCAAAAGTGGGGTATGACTTTATGTGATGTCATGACAAAGTGCCTAGTGGCACAGTGACTTATGTGATTGTTTAACTTTTTAAAAATAAATAATACAAAAGATATTTTTATGTAACCTTGTGTGGAGTCGCTTTTTATGGTGTGCCTAAAGTGTCACTGTTGTGTGAGTGCATTGTGCAAACGCTTTAGACATTGCCTCTGGGATAAGCCTGACTGCTCTGCCAGGGGTTGCCTTTGATGTGTTACTATCTTACCCTTACTAGACTGATGGGTTCTGCCCTACCATACCTGCATACCCTAGCCAACCAGAAACACCATGTCAAACAACTGGAATACTAAAAATAAAATGATAATACGGTCCATTATTATCATTTCCTTTTTTCCATTGCCCTGCTTTAAAGCAGTGGGGCGACGCTCCTCCACCTTAGTGGAGCAGCTGCCACTGTTGAAGTGGCTACATTAGTTTGCTTATGACTATCTGTTTAAGTCTTCATAAAACCTATAACCACAGACATCACTGTGGAGACACACTATCTCTGTGGGGACTTGAACAAGTCTATAAACACACACTATCTCAGTGGGGTCATGGATATCGAAATAATCAATCAAACACTACCTTTGTGGGGAATTGAACAAGACTGTCATCACACACTATTTGTGCGGGGACTGTTGTAACGCTATAATCACACACCAACTCTGTGAGGACCTGGATATTTCTATAATTACACACTATCACTGTGGTGAGCTTGACATCTCTATAATTATAGACTATCTCTGTGGGGACCTAGCACCCCTATAATCACACACTATCTCTGTGGGGACCTGCCATCTCCATAAACACACACTATCTCTGTGGGGACCTGGGCATCAATATAACCAATCAAACGCTATCTTTGAGTAATTGAACATAACTATCATCACACATATCTTTATGGGGATCTGCCATCCCTATAAACACACAGTATTTCTATGGGGACCTGCCATCCCCATAAACGGACACTATCTCTGTGGGGACCTGCCATCCATATAAACACAAACTATCTCTGTGGGGACCCAGTTTCCCTGTATTCGCACACTATCTCTGTGGGGACCCAGTTTCCCTGTAGTTGCACACTATCTCTGTGAGGACCTGGGCATCCTTATAATCACACACTATCTCTGTGGGGACCTGGACATCACTATAATCACACACTTTATCTGTGGGGACATGGGCATCAATATAATCAATCAAGCGCTATCTTTTAGTAATTGAACATGAATTTCATCACACATATCTCTATGGGGACCTGGCATGTGGAGAAGTGTGGCTCAATGCTTAGAGCGGCAGACCTTGATGCAGAACGCTGGCCAGGGACCAGGGTTCGATTCCCGCCTCGGCGGGTTTCGGGCTTAAATTCCTCTGACCGGATATTCTCGCCTCAGTGCCGATTCTAAGCATGGGTCCCACGCTGCAACTCTGGGCAATAGCTTGCTTAGTCTCCACAAAGGCCCCCTGATACACAAGGGATGCCTGGTTTCACCATGGGATGCCCAGGAGTGGACACCCCACAAGGAAAAGCCAGGAGGGGTTCCCTTGTGGTAGGAGTACAAGCGCCGGGATGCCTCCGGGTCACTGTTCGCGCTATACAAATACGCCACATTTACATTTACATTTACATGTCTATAATTACACTCTATCTCTTTGGGGACGTGGGTTCAATATACTTTAACTTTGTGGGACTTGAATATGACTGTCATCACATACTATCTCATCAGGGACATCAACATGTATATCATAACAGACTGTCTTTAGAGGGACTGGAACTTTACATGTATCACACACTTTCTCTATAGGTCAATAATCACCATCTTAGTGGGCCTCCCTAATCATGCACTATCGCTTTGGGAACCTAAGCTTCAGTATAATCACAACATATCTCAACATCACTTGAACATGACTGGAACACACTACCTGAGCAGGCACCTAGGCATCATTAAAATCACATACTACCTCTGCAGGAGCCTCGGCATGACTGTTATAACAGCAAGCACCTCAGCATCATTGTTATAACTCTCTGTATGTGGGGCCCTGAACATGACTGTAATCACATACTATCTCTGCGGAGATGTAACATAACAATAATCACACACTATCTCTGAGGGGACTTGAACATGAATATAATCACACATTTTGTCAACGGGGTCTTGAGAGTGACTATAATTAAGCGCTATACGAATTCTGAATGAATGTCAGAATGACTCATCGTACACTTTCTCTACAACACTTGAACAACACCATCATAATACTCTCTATGTGGGACTTTTTTATGGTTATAATCACACACTATCTCTGTGGGGGTCCGGGCATTCCTATAGTAACACATTATCTCAGTGGGGATTGGAACATGACTATTATCACACACTATCTCTGTGGGGACTTGAACATTACTATGACCACACACTATCTCTGTGGAGACTTGAACATTACTATGATCACACACTATCTCTGTGGGGACTTGAACATTACTATGATCACACACTATCTCTGTGGGGACTTGAACATTGCTATGATCACACACTACCTCTGTGGGGACTTGAACGTGAATATGATCACACACTATCTCTGTGGGGACTTGAACATTACTATGATCACACACTATCTCTGTGGGGACTTGATAATTACTATGATCACACACTACCTCTGTGGGGACTTGAACGTGAATATAATCACACACTATCTCTGTGGGGACTTGAACATTACTATGATCACACACTATCTCTGTGGGGACTTGAACGTGAATATGATCACCCACTATCTCTGTGTGGACTTGAACATGGCTATAATACCACACTATCTGTGTGAAGACCTGGGCATTCCTATAATCACAAACTATCTCTGTGGGACCTGTGCATTACTGTAATAGTGTTATTTCTGCATGAACTGCAGCATGACTATCATCGTACACCAAAACCACAATATCTGTAGGGACTTGGGCATCAATCTAATCATGCAATATCTCTGTGGGGGCTTGAAAATTATCATCATCATACACTTACTCTGTCAGCTCTAGAATATTATTATAATATCATGCCATCTCTTTGGGGACTATTAATGCACAGCCATACGTAGATGGTGCCAATTGGTGAGGTTGATGAAAAACAACTAGGTGGTCAGATGGCAACTTGGTTTTGCCATCTGACCCCATTGCAGGATCTTAAGCCTCTAAATTAATTTAACTATGTGTTGTTTTCATATTCCTTAATGTTTGTGTTCACTCAGTAATAGGCTAAACATCAGTGAATCCCTGTCCATGCACTTTATATGTATGATCATTTTCTACTGTAAAATGCATTATTAGACAAATCTCTGTTCTAGGTGCACCTAGGACATAGTGACCTTTTCAAATTTGACTAACGTATCATGTTATGTATGTATGGCACTGAAAAATAGCATTTATCTATTAGATAATGAGTGTATTCAATCAGAAATGAGAATTATTGAGTAGGTCCCCACAAGGATGGTAACACATGTCCAAGTCCCCACAATGATGGTTCTGTGCGCGTGACTAAATAACAACATATTTGTAAAATTGAAGCAGGATCCTGATTTATGAATTTTTTCTTAACATTTTTCTGTTATTGGTATATTTTTAAAACATTGGGAAGGGTTAGTCCCCACAAGGCTGGTGAAAACACATAGTCCCCACAAGGATGGTAACACGTGTATGGGTGTGTGTGTGTGTGTGTGTGTGTGTGTGGGTTTGTGTTACTATCCTTGTGGGGACTTGGGTGTGATAACACACTCACGCTGTGGGGACTTGATTGCACTGTGGGGACCTGAACCCAGGTCCCCACAAGGTAATGTCCTTTAAATGATAAAAAATGGCTTCAGGAACATCTGTGTCAATTTTTACAACTTTTAAAAAAATTGTCTTGTGGGGACCTGTGTTTCAGAAAGTGTGTTTATATTTTTGCTCCCTCTGCCCCCATAGACTGGAGGCGGTACTGCAGTCTTAAACACACTTTGCATTTAAACACACTTTATTTACCAGGAACACAAGTTAGCAGCAGAAAGCACAGATATTTCAAAGGAAAAGCTGCAAAACCCGGGGTTAAAACATATTTTTCATGCAAAGTAACATTTTCCCCATTTAATAAAGTAAAATTTTATTTACATGAAAATTTTGAATTCAGACTATTTGAGTTTAAAATTTTTTAAACATTGTTACAAGCAATTTGGATACGATTTGAATCCCAGATTACATCACTATTGTGGTATGATCCTTATCTGCAATTAAATAATGATGGTGCATTAAAACATGATACAATATAAACTGATCTGATAGTTTTTTACAAATTTGATTACATAATAATATGCACTTTGAAATACGTTCTTAAGATGTTGGCTAGATGAGTGAGTGCCTAGAGTTGCGTTGTGCGAACAGCTATGCTCTCTCAGATGCCGAACTGCAGTAATGTCATGCCTACAGAAATGGGAAGTTTAATTTGAATAGAAAAGCATGTTCTTAGAACATTAGTGACATTCTTAAAAAATATATTCAAATATTGCCATAAGTTGAAATTACATTTAATTGAATTGCTTCATTTTAAAACTGTTCCTAATGCTTTACACATTAAATCAGCTTCATTCCCATAGATGGGTGAAGAACAGTCATATAACAAGCATTGGCAAAGCCAATAGGTATCACCTATGAGACTCTGATATATATATATATCAACCGTAGTGAAGTAGGTGCAGAGGCACAGACGCCTGGTTCACCCTAATTAGTGGGTATGTTTTAAAAGCCAAAAAAGGGGAGGTGGATAGGAGACCAAATCCCTAGCTTGCATTTGGGCTCACAGTGCCCTTACTACTGCATTGGCACCCACACTTATTACTGTTTGGACTTAGTGCTTACGCTAAGATGCAAAGTTCTGCTGTAAAATGGGCACCTTTCATGTTGATGTCCACTTCAATTTGCCCTTCCTTTGTATTTAAATATAGTTTGCCTTCCAAGATCATACTAGTTTAACTACAACATACTGCGGTAGCATAGGCTGTGCTGAACCACCTGCCTTATGAGTGAGAAGGTCTTCAAGTTGGAAGGGTGGAGAGGATGTGGCGTTATGCTGGAGCTGCAAACTTCAAACTCAATTCTTGACGTTAGCTTGACATCCTGTGATTCTGGCCAAATCAATTTCCCTGTGCCTAAAGAAATTGTACATGACTTAACTGTTGCTCATGTAAAGTGCTTCAAAGTGGAGTGACACGAGCACAGCATTGGTAGGAATGAGGTATTTACAGAAGTATGTGAGAAGTGGCTTCTGTTGCTTCACCATGAGAACTTTTGTGTGGGTCAAGTCTACTAATGCAACCACAGCCATGGGGGAGGATGATATAGACTACTGCTCAGGTCTCGAGATCTGTCATGAGGTAGCTGCAGTCTGTTACACATCAGTACTAGACCTACGGAGAAGATGAACTGCATATGTGTTTATATTCCTTCCTCTTTCCTTCAATTGGGAATGTTACTATCATCTGCCTGGAGAAGAAACTCAGGCAGGGCTTCAGCTAAATGACCCTTGCACATAACAAATTTCCCATTAACAAGTGAATAGGCCGATGCACCTGAAGCTTCTGGAGTTGATTCCACTCCCATAGTGGGAGATGGGCCCTGCTGGTAACAGTACATCTCTGGAAAGAGAAGCAGTATGTATTGTGTCTGACCTTGGACCTTGAAAGCAACTAGTCAGGGAATGAAGCATCCACAACAGAGGGCCTCACTGATCAAAAACATTTGCTCACGGCATAACATACTTCAATATCAAAATGTCTGGAGCACATAATTGCTGTACACAACTGAACTATTTTAAGTACTCAAAGCCCTTACTATGACTATACACTTTTTCTGTATAAAAATGACTCAATATTGGAGAGCCTCATACTCCACCCAAGAGACGAAAGGCTGTCACTGCAGACATAGGATGCATGAAGTATGGACAAGTATATCACATTAAGGGGGTGAAAAGTGTCTTGTTTAGAAGTGAAACATGTCTGCCATAATATGTTGTCCATGATCATATTGGTCAGCAGTTGGGAGAAGAGATTGTGGGGTTTGCTTAACTGTAGACTATAAAGAGAATTTATAGTTTTTGGAGGCCTATCTTTAGCAAGGAATCTACCATACGTATATTGGAATTGAAGCATGAATGTTGCTGTAAATAGACTGTCATTTAAGGAGGGCAGTACTTTTTAAAATGAGGGACTACACTTAATATTTTGGGTAATCCTAGACAATTATTGGTATACATCTAAGAAGAAAGAGCCATAGGTATGGATATGGGTGCAGGCAGAAAACAATAGATGTGTGTCTGTTTTGGAATGTAATTGTGCTACATTTCCTACAGCTCTTACCCTAGCATGGAAATAGTCTAAGTTAGTGGTTAAGCTGTAGAGAGTATATTATAAATATTATATCTATTATAAATACAGCCATGATTTGCTCTCATTTTGATCATGTACTTGTGTGACATTGAGGGGGATTCAATCAACTTTGCCACATAAAATGCTTTTTGTGTCAAACGTCGACGTGAGTGCAGCACCAAATTCTCTGCACTGTGGTGCACAAACCCAATATCAGGGTGGTAACAGTTCAAAGACAACTGGAATCCACACAAAGCCAGATCTACTTAACTAATGTGTCCTGCCTTTGCATGAACTTATACCACCAAATGAAACCAGGAGAAAACAATGGGTATACAGAAAAGCCTAGGATATTTCCTGATACACATGCAATTTCTGCAAAAATATCCACTTGACACAGCTTACCCGTAGCCTCTTGACATTGTGTTGAAGTTTGTACTAGAGGGCTTCATTGTATACATATTTCACAAAAGACACTGCTAGGTAGCCTTAACAATGCTGTGCAATACTTAAAGTCACACAAAACAGACATCATTGGCATGCAGCTCTTTGAAAATATGGTGCTGTACTATTTTTACTGTTTGTCCAAGGGAGTACAATGGAATATTAAAAATGTTTATATAGCACTGCCCCATGTTTAGTTCATCAATATCACAGGGTGGCACCACAGCCCCATGTTTCTGAACAAGAGAGTAGCCAGAAAATGAACATACTCCCCAATTTTGAACTAAAGCTCTGATGGCACCAAGTAAGTGAGCCCAGCCCAGAAGAGCTCCCTTGTCTCTTCCATCCAAGCATCCTTTCACCCTTCCACCTATCTGTTGATATTCACTATTTCACCTTTACATTGTACCAGTCATTTATTCTTTCATCCGTCATTCATTCTTCCCAATTACATCCATCAAGCCATCCATCCATCCAGTCTGCCATCCATCCATCCACTTTGCCATCCGTCCACTCTGCCATCCATCCATCCATTCATCTATCCATCCATCCATCCATCCATCCACTGTCATCCCTCTCTCCATTCTGCCATCCATCCATCCATTCATCTATCCATCCATCCACCCACTGTCATCCCTCTCTCCATTCTGCCATCCATCCATCATCTGCTTTGCCATCCATCCACCCATCCACGCTACCATTCATCTACCCACTCAGCCATCCATCTAGTCATCCATCGTCTATCCATCCACTCTGCCATCCATTCAGACATCCATCTATTCTGTCTTCTGTCATCAATTCACTCATTCATCCTCTCTGCCTTACGTTAACTCATTTCATCCACTCATCGATCCATCCATCACTTTAATCTGTCATCCTTTCACCTGCCCATCCACCCATCCACCAATCCACTAATTCATTCATTCATCCACCAGCAAAACCTTTAATCTGGCATTATTTCACCTGTCCATTCACCTATCTATTCATTGCTTTACACTGCCATCTATCCATGTCTTACCTCTGCCATCCTTTCACAAGTTCATCCACCTATTCATTAGTTTTCTCATCCATCCAGCTATTTACTATGCCATTCTTTCACCTATCCTTCCATTTATCTATCCATCCATCTCTTTGCCATCCATCCATGTCTTACCTCTGCCATCCTTTCACATGTTCATCCACTTATTAATGGGCTCTCTCATCCATCCAGCCATGTACTCTGCCATCCTTTCACCTGTCCATCCAACTATCCATTCATTTCATGGATCCTTTCACTCACTCATCCATCCACCCACTCATTCATCCACCTACTCATATACCCATTTTTTATTTATTTATTTCTTTCGATTTGTATAGCGCTGTATAACCCAGGGGTCTCTAAGCGCTTGTCCAGTAGGCACCGCAGGAAACCAAAAGAAAACACTACCAAGAATTTATATCCCTCCCCAGGCCTTCTGGAAAAGAACAGTCTTCAACCTCTTCCGAAAGGTCAGCAAATTAGATTCTTTGCGCAGGTCCACCGGTAGACTATTCCAGGCCTCTGGGAGGGTGTTAGAGATGGCCCGACCGCCCACTGTCGCCAATCTGAAACGAGGTTGCATGAGAAGGGTTGCCTCAGCAGATCTTAGCACCCTGGCAGGTTTATATGGGGTCAGACGGGTCTTAATGTATCTTGGTGCCTTACCGTAAAGGGATTTATGTGCAATGCATAACCCTTTAAAGAGCACCCTCTGCCTTATTGGGAGCCAATGTAGCTCACGCATAAGTGGGGACACATGCGTGCTCCTGGGTTTCTTGTGAATGAGCCTAGCGGCATCATTCATCACCATCTGAAGTTTGTCTAGGAGTTTTTGGGGTAAGCCCAGATAGAGCGAGTTGCCGTAATCCAGTCTTGCAAGGATCATAGCGGAAACCGCCCTTCTCAGGGTGGAATGGGACAATAATGGCGCGATCTTCCTAAGTTGACGCATCTTCGTTCCTTTCACCCATCCTTTCTTTAAATATTCCTTCTTTCTTTCCTTTTTCTCTTTACCCATTGTTTGTTCTTCCTTTCTCCTGTTTGCTTTTCTATTGAGGCAGTATTCCTTTATTGCATTAATTATGACATTTTGTCTGCCCAGGTGCAGACAGAATAGGAGAACAAAGAACTACAGCCTCCACTGTAGCTGCTGAAACAACACAACACCCCTGTTTCTAAACTGTGCTAGCTCCAGATAATTCACTAACTTGTTCTTATCAAGTTATTGAATGCCCACATAGACATTCTGGGTTAATTCAAAACAGGTACACTGCTCCCTTCAGCATGATATGCCTTCTGGACTCTTTAAGCATGTAACTTGAGTAAGAAGAGCCTTCGACTGCTCACTGAACTGTGATCATCCACAACAGGTGTGTTTGTGGATTTGAAGCCAGCCAGGGAAGACTTCTCAAGAGTGGCTGAACATCCCAATAACTACACACTATCTCTGTAGGGACTTGAACATGTTAGTAACCAAACATTATTCATGGGGAGATTTGAACATTATATTCACACACTATCTTTGTGGGGACTTGAATAACATTAATTTCACACACAATCTGTGTGAGCTCTTGAACAGTCCTATCATCACACACGTTTTGTGTGGGCACTTAAACATCATTATCTTCACACACAATCGTTGAGGTGACTCAAACATGATTACCTTCACACACAATCTCTTTGAGATCTTAAACATTCCTATAATCACACACTATCTCTGTGGGTACCTGAACATCATTTACTTCACACACAATCTTTTTAAGACTTGAACATTCCTGTAATCCTCATTACGATGTCGGTCAGAAAGCGTCTGACCGACAGTCATATTCCCCTAGACCGTGTTGGAACCCATGCGCCCGACTCAGTCAGAAACAGTTCTGACCAAACTATTATGATGCTCGTGGTCGGAAGGTGGATTCTGAATCGGTTGTGACTGTAATTTGTAAAAACCGAGTTTGTCGGAACTGATTCGCACAGCTCAACTGCCGGAGTTTTTGCCTAACCGATTACGATGTTGGATTCCAACAGCCTTTCTGACTCGGTCTGTCCTAGCAGGCCCCCGTTCATCCTGAGTCCTCCGGTTTGGTCTCGAGGGGATATCCAAGGGACCCCCTGTGAAACCATGCACAGTGTGGCAGGTACCATGTGGGGCCCGCAACTGGGAGCAATGTTTTCCGCAGACACCCATTTTCCCAATAGGAGCATGTGTTGTCGGTCGGAACACTGGCTCCCGTTGAAGTCAATGGGAGTCCTTCCAACAGTGTTCGGAAGCATCGTAATCGGTCGGGTGGAACGACCGACCACGAGTCAGTTGGAACCAAATCCGACAAGGAGTCGGACGGTATAGTTTCCGACCAACATCTTAATGAGGCCCTAAGTATATGCTGGGTTGAACATGCCTACAATGCATGTTTGAACATGAACTATTGTACCTTCACATGCTATCTGTTTAAGGACATGAAGATTATCTTTAAACACTGTCACTATAGGGACTTGAAGATTACTATAGTTGTACACTATCTCTGTGGGGACTGGAACATAAAAATATACACCCACTATCTTTGTGGCTGCTTGAACACCCCAGTAATCATATACTATCTCAGTGGGGAGATTTGACCCTTATATTAACACACTATCTTTGTGGGGGCTTGAATATAATTAACTTCACATACAATCTGTGATAGGTCGTGAGCATTCCCATAATCACACTTGTCCTGATTCACAAAGGTAAACTTAAACTTTGGTGTAAGTTTAGGACATTTTACAATTCACAAAGCAATTTTACAAGTAGTATCTTTACAACTCCTTATCTTTTTATATGCGGAGTCTCTTTGTAAGCATAAACAAAAGTTTAATGGTGGGGGCTATATTGAACCTCTGTGTGTAGGCGATCTTTCATGCTCAATGAATGAGCTATGTGTGACAAAGCACCTACAATGCACAGCCTTCATGGAGCACCCACCCTCTCCATTCACCATAGTCTCATTAGGTGGCCAAAACCCCTCTATGCACAGTCTTTGCCCTGTACCAAACCTTTTTACATAGACAATCTCTTGTTCACAATCATGGAAACATGGTGGCCAACCACCCTACACAGCCTTCGCGTTGTACAGAAGTCTTCACAGACATCACACTCCCTCCAGACACCCAAACTTCATTAGCTGGCCATGTCCCTACTACAAACAACCTTTTGTGCATAGGGGACCTTTCACCCACAATCCATGAGAAGTGGTTTGCCAAATTCGTACAATGGATAGCCTTTGCATTGTACAGAAGTCTTTACAGAGAGTCCACTCTCTCCAGACACCCCAAACTCCATTAGGTGGTCAAGTTCCAACTAGGCACATTCTACGCCCTGAACTGAAGAATTTGTGGGTAGACATACTCAAAGAGATGTTGGTGGCCAAGCCCCTACAAAACTGGCTCCCCATTGCTAAAAGATACTCTTTCAAGCTGCGTTGCATCACTCACAGAGCAATAAATAGCAAAGAAATAAAATGCCTCTGATCAAAAGGCGCCAAATATTTCTAACAAGGGAGATTATATTAAAAGATGGTATTGTGTTTACTAATGCCTGGCAAAAAGAAACGTGTGGTGGCCCTACCTTCTCTGTTCAACCACCAAACTATGGAATTCCCTTCCTGAAATGATTAGAGTTTCTGAGGTTCACTTAGGCTTCAATCAGATAAACTATATAATCTTTCACAGCGAGTACCTTCACACATCCTGACCACTCTACCTATAAACAGATGTCACTAAAAGACCCTATAAGATCAAGGGAGAACTAAATAAGCACAATACCTTTATGAACACTCCATTTGCTAATATCAGGAGAGAACCAGATCACCCATCAAATATGGTATACAGACAAAATATAGAATCCAAAATATAGAATAGCACTAATATCGAAATCAAAATATAGAATGGACAAAATATCGCATGGACAGAATATAGTCAACAAAAATATAGAATTTAAGGTAAGTAATTTAATATCGATTTTCATAAATATAGAAAGTCTTAGTAATATCGAATTTTTTAAAGTGTTTTGTATGTTAGTATATGTGTGAAAAGTGTATATATTTTTTATAATTTATTTTAAGTAATGAATTTTGTGAATTAATTTTTGCGTAATTTATTACTGTAGCGGGTTGTGGGTTTATAGGGGAATAGGGTGGAAGTAATTTAATTATAATTAATTAAATATTTAAATGTATTTATTGGTATTTATTTTGATTTAATTGTTAATTAATTTTTAATTGGTAATTAAATAAATGTTAATTGGTAATTCATTTTTATTAATTTATTAATTGATAATTATGTTCATTTTATAAATGTATTTCCCGTAGCGGGTTGTGGGTTTATAGGGGTATAGGGTGGGAAGTAATTTAATTGTAATTAACTAATTTAATGTATTTATTGGTATTTATTTCAAATTAATTGTTAATTAATTTTTAATAGCTAATTATTTAATTGTTAATTGGTTATTAATTTGTATTCATAGGTAATGAATTTTATTAATTAATTTATAGTTGTATTTTTAATTGATTAATTATTATATTATATTAAATTGTTAATTACTTTTAATTAATTTTTTTATTTGTATTAATATTTAATTTATTTTTATTAATATATGAAGTATTTACTTTCCCTACTGTTGCACTCACTGGAGTGGGAATAGTAATTTTTACCCCTACGCTACCCAACGCTTTCCCTACTGTTGCACTCTCTGGAGTGGGAATAGTAATTTTTACCCCTACTCTATCCAACGCTTTCCCTACTGTTGCACTCACTGGAGTGGGAATAGTAAGTTTTTACCCCTACGCTATCCAACACTATCCCTACTGTTGCACTCTCTGGAGCCGGAATAGTAATTTTTCCCCCATGCTATTCAACACTTTCCCTACTGTTGCACTCTCTGGAGTGGGAATAGTAACTTTTTACCCCTACGCTATCCAACGCTTTCCCTACTGTTGCATTCACTGGAGTGGTAATAGTAAATGTTACCCTACCGCTATCGTACGGTAAAAATATTGTATTTTTTTAATTAATATTATGTTAATATATATAAATATATATATGTGTTTAAAAAAATAAAAATGTATGGTTTTTTTATAACTTAAATTATTATTTAATAATTGTAAGGTTATTTAAGTATTTTTAAGCATATTTTAGTTAATTATTTTTAATATTTCATTAATTATAAATTATTTTTTAAACATTTTAAAAAATTCGATATTTTGACTAATTATATTTTTTTAAACGATATTTTTGATTCTATATTTTTGTACTTACCTGTTTGTAGATAGGAATTCGATATTTAGTCATTCTATATTTTGTCATTCATATTTTGGATATTCTATATTTTTGTATTCTACATTTTGTCAGTGATACTCAAATATATCACCTATGTATTATCTCAAAAATACATAAAGAACGATGTTGCAAATCACAGGGCTGAGCCACTCCTCCAAAATTCATCTAACAAACCCAAAGGAGAAAAATCAGGCATAACACAGCACCTCACATTAAAAAAACTGGAAGTATAAAGAATGGAATACTCATCTCACTAAACTAGCATTATTGATCACACCTTCTTTCTAATGACTCATTCTACCACAAGGAACCTTGAGGAAATGCATGGAACAGTTTCCCGAGGGCACAGCACTAACCCCAATTAACAAAAATAACTAATAATACCTAATGACCCCCAGACTAACCACAGACCCTGAGGTCTGAAATAGTGTGCTACCTGCATAAAACACTTCAATGTCTCTTCAGTGGTAGTAATAACTATATAAAGCAATTACAATACAATAAACTGGATTTCATACCTTTTTGCTGCAAGTTAATAACTGCTTTATGGTGTGCTATATTCCACACTACAGATTTAGTTGTAATACTTTATGTTTGTAAGCAGTTCATCTTTAATTTGAAAGAGCAGGATAAAAGGGATTTAAGTAGTTTGTAAGACGAGTGAGAGTGATCATGTATTATAAGGCATAAAGTCCTCTGCTGTATGTTAAAAGAATATTGCAAATGACCTCAGAATTTGAATGACCTAAAAGGAACTTGTATTCTAGCCCTACTCCGCTACACAGATTCATGGAACTCCTTAGTGATTTGCAATATCCTTTCGCTGTACAGCAGCAGCGACTTTAACCCATTTACAAAAGTATTTGGTGTTACCGCCCGGCCTGATGAGGTACTATCTCCTTCTATATTTCTTTTTTATCTTATGTATTTCGGTTCAATTTATATACCAGTTAAATTAAGTCTGTTTCTTTCAACAGCATAAGTACAGACTAGACATTGATGTTATTGAGTGCTATTTACTGTTTCATATTGAGTCTAAGTTATTAACTACCTTCATGTCTTGTGGTATGCCTTAATTTGATTCTAGATTTACCCGGAGGTAAATTGAGAGAAGGTGTCCTGTGTGCTCTTTCAAATGAAACATATGTGACAGCCAATGGCATGGCAAGGCCTTTTGCCGACGGTGGCGGTCTCAGCCTTTGCCGCCGCTGCGGTCGTAAGAGCAGGAGGGTGGGTTTGCTGGCAAATGAATCCTGCATGTGAAGCCTCGTAAGGCTGCAGGTAAGAGAAGGGGGAGAAGGGAGAACTCATGCCTTCGAGGGCGGACCGCCCCACCCACAACCCCTTTCTAGGTCACTGGTGACAGCCCTTCACACATTTTTCTGTAGCAATGTCTTATGAAATCACTCTAAGTGGTCTCCCAAAGCCTTTTGGTATATCAGAGGTTCCTACATATCCCTTCTTAAAGGCTATTAAGTGCTCTCTGCTCTGAAGGTATTGGAGCACTTTACATGAGCACCCTTTACTTTATACAAAGTTGTGGGTGTCATACACACTGTCACTGGAACCAATCTATACCTGTCTGATGAGCCATTACTAGAGCACAACGGGTACTTGGACGTCGATTATGATGGCGGACGGACATGCGTCCGTCCGCCACCCCCGAGGTGCAGGGGCTGCGGCGTTCTCTCCATACCAATTAGGATGTGACCGCCACTCTGACGGTCACATCCTGTATCTTTAACATTGCGGCGGGTGCTGCTTGAAGCCACAAGGTTAAAAATGCATGCTTTGCATTTGCATGCACAAAGCGGCAGGCATCGCGCGGTGCCTGCCGCTTTGTGCATGCAAATGCAGGGGGGAACCATAGGTACTCCCCATGTGCACCCCCACCCCCCCTTCACCCTGGGGGCCCGCAGGGGGCTCCCAGAAGCAAAGGTCCACATGCTTTTCCACGGCAGAAAAGCCGCCGCCGAAAAGCATGTTTACACACACAACCTAATTTGGCTGACGGTGTCCTGCAGACACTGCCACCAAATTGCGGTCAACAGCCCGCGGATCAGCGGCGGACGGACCTGCCGTCCTCCGCTGTTCCCACTGCCATCCTAATCTGGCGGTGGGTGTTTTTTATCGGAATGCGGCGGTGAATCCACATCCTCTGGGCTGGCGGTGGCTTCCACCAGCCCGGAGGATGCGGATTCACCGCAATCATAATCGTCCCCTTGGTTGCTTGTGTTCTGGGCTAGGAAGGGTCTGGCCTAGCAGTTTGGGCTGGATTGTTCCCACTGGAGCAGGGTCAAGACTGGATTTGCATATGGCTGGGTCCAAAGCACAGGGCTCCCAGTTTGATCCCTGTCGCCAATGGCACCTCAGCCCAGCACCATGTGACTCTGGGCAATAGCTCGCTTAATCTGCCAGATGGCCCCCAGCACCTTGAGACCCTTAGTGGTGATTAGTTCACGCTTTACAAGTACTGAGTTATTATTTATATTAAGTCAGAAACTGAGCCTTGAATAACTCAAATAGTCCTCATTGCATCATTCCACCACCTCTATCCTCCCAACGCTCCCCCTCCCACCCTGAGAAGTGCTTCTGCTAAAAAAAAGTAAATGTTCCAGTTCCTATTTAGAAATAGCAAAAGGTTATGAACTTTGAGCCCAGAGTCATAAATAGTGATTTCTTATGATTCGCAATTTAAGAATACTTAGGGTATATTTACAAAAATTTCGCACCATGTTTGCATCACAAAGGTAGCGCAAATCGGCGCAAAATCTTTTTTTACTAATTGACTTTCCAGTGCAAAAGTTGTTTTGCGCTGGAAAATCACTTGAAAGTAGTGCAAAGCAGCTTACTTAGCGTCAAGAGGGCGTTCATTGGGTGGTGCATGGGTATTCTCATGCAACCACATGGTTTCTGATGCAAAACCCTATTTACTTAAAAAAGTACTCATGTCTTTGAGTCAAAACAATAAAGGCCACTTCAACCAGGTACTGCCACCAAGAAATGCTTTAATTTCTCCTTTCTTTTCCCACAGTGTAAATGTGATGCACTATACAGCACTCATAGAAGGTGGGAAAAGTTGTAAAGTTAGTCTAAGCATACTATTTTGTACTGGAAGGGTATCCATCCAGTACAAAACATATGGTAGACTCATGCAGGCTCCCTTGCACTACTGTGTGAAGGTTGTGCATGGCGCACAGCAGCATATTTCTGCACTGTCGCTAGGGAGAGTGGAGTAGAGTGAAATATTTCTATAAATATGGTGCTCTCTTGCTCTCTCCTTCTCATGCAGCGCGGCATTTGGGGCTGCTGCGCTGTGTGATATTTTAGGAAATCTTTGCCTTGGCCTCATGTACAAAGAGTGCATTTGGTAAAAGGGGTTACAATTTGCACATTGACTTTCACTGAATGCATTTGTATTTTGCGAACCAACAAATGTATTAATAGTTCAGTTCACATTATACAGAGTAGTATTGGGACGCAATTTGGTTTACATTATTAGTTTGCATGAGCTAGGTCGCAAATTACAACCCATTACAATAACAGGGAGGGTGGCCTGCAGGTATTTTTTTAAACGTTGGATGTAAAGTTCCTCTTACCCATATCAACTCACCCCAAATCCATCCATCTGTACTTCCCTACATATTCCTCACGCCATTCCTGTAATTATCTTCCCTCCTTCAAATTCCACTAAAGCCTTACACGTATTAACACATATATAGTTCGATACACTTTTTACATGTTATCCCTCTTCATAAAGCAACTTCTCCATGCTGTGTGCTCCTATGTTATGTCTCTCCGCGGTCTTCCCCTTATATGTTTTAGTTCCTAGCTCTGCTGCGTTCGCCTTCCTCCTACGTCACCATCACTATTGAAAGAACATCTTGAGAAAACACAGCTCTCAGAGTGAAGGGCTCGAGATATGAGACCCTTTCCTAGTGAAAAAAAGTCATGCTAGCGCTGCAGCGATTTAACCACAAGTATTACAATTATTTAAATCCAAATAAAAGAAAGTGCACTTTAAAGTTACTTCTGCCCATTAAAAGTAAAAATGCTGTGTGATTGTTGCAGTTGTGTAATTATTTTTAGATGGAGTTTCTGTTCACAGGCAGTGTTTGTCTGCACGCCTCAGCCCCATCCCTGCTGCAATGAAGGTGGCATACAGAGCGATCTTTATGCCGCTTCCTTGAAGGAAGGTGTGTTAGGAGGAAACCCATCCCCCAGTCTGTGAAGGTAGGAGACTTCAGGGGTTTTCGGCCGCACGGGTCTCTTGCGATGCTAATGACCCTTTTGTTATGCACAGACGTGCATTTGCAACTCTGGCCTGCCGTTCTGAAGTCCTGCCTTGAATTTCCTGTCAAGGCAGATAGTATTAAGCTCTTGATGTCTGGAGTACGCCCTTTCTTTTATCGTCTACACAGGATGCACCAAAAACATGAAATACTTTAATGACATTCACAAAAAAGGCGCAAAAAGCGCGTTCCTATTTTTCATTCATTTATTTAGTTTAAAACTGATAGAAATTCATGTATGCTTTACATGCATTGTCCTGAAAGAAGGGGTATTTCATTGCCACTGTTGTAAACGCATTGCTTTTTCAACAGATCCGAGATTTTAGAATAACCCCAAAACATGGCACATCTCTGAGATGTATTCACCGCCGAAGTGCTCCATTGAGACACATTTATAATAAATAAATATTTATACAGATTATCAGGGCTTTTTTCCAATGGAAAGAGGTGCTTTCAGAGGCCCAATAATGTGAATGCTTGGTATCCCAATATTGAAAACAGAAAACAAGGCATTCCTATTATTAAACGTATGCTTGTGTGTTTTAATCTTTTCTTTAATTCACTTACTCACTACTTTAATGGAGAGGATGTGGCTTACAGCCAGAGCTGCCTCCTAACTGTGGAACCAGAGATCCGGATTTGAGTCTCAGCATCAGTCCAGTGATTCTGAGCAAATCACTTACAGCCTGATTCATCAAGGTGAGTATTTGCTATTCCTTAATAGCGATTATTAAGGAATCGCTATTAAGGAATAGCAAAATGCTATTCACCAAGAAATCGCTAAATAAATTGCGATTTCTAATTATTCCTTAATTGCGATTAGCAAATTGCTAATCGCAATTAAGGAATATCTCCCCATTCATTCCTATGGGCCCAAAGGCCCATAGGAATGAATGGGAAGACATTTCAATGTGCGAATCGCAATTAGCGATTCGCATATTGAAATTGCGATTTCAAGGGTTCAGGGGTGTCCAAAGGACACCCTGTAGCACCCCTGAAATGTATGCTACATTGGTGTTGCGTACACTTCGCAGTACAGGAACTGGGCGTAGCACTACGCGAACTGCATAATACACTGTTCGCACTGTGCAAGATGCCGTTTTCAATGATTGCACAGTGCGGACAAGCACTGTGCAATAATTGAAAACGGCATCTTGCACAGTGCGAGCTGTAGTTTTCTGCCGCTCAAGGAGATTTTTACTCGAGCAGCAGCTTTCTAATCACGGACTGGTAGTTTCTCATCTCGAGCGGTCGCGAGCAAACGCGACCACTCGCAATGAGAAACCTGACCTCCCCGCATTGAGAATCTCGAAGGGAGGTTTATTTTCCACGCTCGCGATCGGCAACTTAATAGTGCTGATCGTGAACGAGGAAAAAGTCTCACCAGGATGTCATTTTGCTTGCTCGCGGTCGCCAACTTGACGTTGAGGACCGCGAGCAAGCAAAAAATGACCGCTACAATACGCGTGTTCGCACTGTGCTACATGCAGTTCATGTAGTGCGAAGTTGCTCAAACTACACAGGCGTAGCGTAGTGCTTTGCCAGGGTTAGCCAGAAGTAGGGCCGATTCTGTACTATAGTGAGGTCTAAAGTCGGATTGGGTCTCGTGCAGGATTTGCTACTCAGTGATGAACTCTGTAAATTGTTGACGTGCCTTTCTGCCAGTTTAGCCGCAAAAGGTAGGAGAGAAATGGAGCAAAAGTTCTCTGGTTTAGAGGGATCCAGAGAAGGTTTTTTTTTAGGAGCGGGATCACCATGGCCTGTTTCCAGTCAACCGGGAGTCGGCCGGCCTCGAACAACATGTTGAGTACTGCACACAGTCCGGGGGCCAATGCATGCATCCCCAGTTTCCAGAAAGCTCGAGGCGATTGCGGTCCAGTGGCCAGCCAGATTTTATTTTAGTCTCTGGAGAATCTAGTTTTTCCACTGAGATGCTCTCAATCTTGAAAGCGTCATTGAGGAGAGGTTCAGAGTTTCTCATGGATGGACAGTCAGAGTTGTTGATAGCACCCAGAAAGGAGGCGTATATCGCTGAGATTTTAGCTGAAAAAAATATGGGCAATCTTGCCAGCGGATACCGCAACAAGGGAGGTGAGGATTTCACAATTCTAAAGATCTCCCGCGGGGCGTTTTTGACTGCGTTGATCTTTTGTGAGTAGAAAACCGTCCAAGGCACCCTGATTTTTTAAATGGTATTCTTTTAGCAAACATAGGTAAAACTCTTTGTCTTGCAAACCATAATATGCCCGCCATTTACGTTCTAAACGTTTGCAAGATTTTTTAGTTTGTGCGAGGTCCTCTGTGAACCAGCCTGCTGAGGATATGGACAGTGGAGAATTAAATGTTCTGCACGGTGCTATCCTATCTAGTGCCACCCCTAACCATGTTGTAACTTGCAGTCGGTGGCCTGTGGGCAATATTCTAGGCAGGGAGGACTATGATTCAGGGCAGAGGTAAGTGCCTCCTGATTGATCCTAGTACAGTTTTGAATTTTGAGGTGGGGGGCCTGGGTGGGTTAAGGTAGGTAGTGGGTATCCAGAATCTGGAAGGGCAGAGCATAGTGATCGGACCAGGTGATAGGAAACAGGGTGTCCACTTTCACCAGCTCCGGGTTAGCAAAAATGGGGTCAAGGATGTGCCCCTTGATGTGGGTGGGAGCCTGTACCAACTGCGAGAGCTGAAGCCACTTTTGGTCTTCCATTAAATCTACACTATTACGCCAGGTAGGATCATGAGGTTAAGATCTCCTAAAATTATGGACTTAGAATGTTGAATGGCAAAGGACGGAATCATGTCCAGAAGTGTTGAGATAAACGCAGCAGCTATTCCTGGTGACCTGTAAATCAACAGGCCATTGAGAGAGCAGTAGCCTAACATCGCTAGAAGACAGAAGATGCTTGTGCCCCACTGTTATGGACTTCAGACAGGTTGCAGCGTAGCTGATTCTTGTGTATAACTGCCAGCCCGCCCCCTCTCCCCGGAGGTCTATCCAGTCTGGTTATTACATAGCCCCTAGGAACGGCGTCTACAATGTCTAGGGCGGACTGCGCATGAAGTCATGTTTCTACTAGGAAAAGGGCAGTCATCTGTCTCTACACAATCAGGTCTGCAATTTCAAATCTGTGCTTAGGGAGGGAGAGACAATTTAATAGGAAAAATTGGCCTTTCTTAGGGTTGTCAGGGGAGTTTACCATTATCGGGCATAGCCTAAAGGAGCTTCTCTTGCAGGAACTTTGTCCAAGCTCCACCTGACCCAAATGCAGACAAATGGTGTTGCGCTCGTGGTTTAGAGTGTGTAGCTTGTTCGCAGAATATTGCATCAGACCTGGCCTGCAATTGTCAGGGTTTCTGGCCCCTGGTGCCGTTTATTAACCATAGTTAAACGAGAAAATATATATTGTATACATTTAAATAAAATGTACAATTTATTATAAATATACAAAATAAACATATAATTCAATGAAATATTTAAATAAACATACGTAGAATTCACTTCTCTCATTACTACTGAAAAAACCCACAAACACCAAGATAAATTAAAAAATATATAAAACAATAATAAAATTTGAATAAATTAAACATATAAAAATAATAAATATAATATACACTTGCTGATATATATCACTAATTATTTCTTGCATAGTCTAAATAAAATTATTTTTTCCTTTTAAATATTCAATGAAAAAATTCTGATTTACGAATTACATATTTAAATAAAAAATAAATAAAGAACTATTTTCATTGAAATAATTTCTCACCCAATTCCCCTACAAACTGATATGCTGCTGAATTATCATACTATACAAAATATGATTTAAAAATATGAAATTAAACTCAAATAAATGAAAGACCAATTAAAACATTACATACTAACCATTATTATATTCATTTTACCTTACATTACTTAACATTAAAATATAATTAGTTAAAATGTAATTAACCTCCCACCATATTCCCCTAAAAACCCAATATCCCCCTACTAAATTATAAACTACTTAACAGAGGTATTTGTAGATCGCACATTAACTCTTAGGTACCTCAACACTAACCAATGTTAATTATTACCCAATAGTACTCATTTTATAGACCTCAGAAGGTTGAAAGTCTGGGTGGACCCGCTGGGAATTGAACCTAGGGACATGAAATTGAACACAGAGCCCTTCAGTGGACACATTTGTCCACTGAGCCACCAGACCCATCTAATTGCCTTTTAAAAATTAAATTGACATTTAAAATTGCAAACTATGTTTAAAAAAATGTTTTCACTAATATTATAAGTGTGTATAAATATATATATATTTTTAAAAAACAATGTTTAATAAAAGTATACCAAAGTGCACAATATTAATTACAACAATTATCTTCATTTCCACCATATTGTATACGACAAAACCTGCATTCTTAAATTTGATATTCTGTTCCAATATATTTATGCCGTGGTGATATTTTTGACAACATGTTTAAGTCACATGATATTTTGCAATCAATATTGGTTTCATTCACCATATTTAACATGTACCCATTTTGAAAATGTCCCTTTTCTAATGAAAAGTTTAGTTACAGAACTATTAGTCATTTTCTCTACTTGGGCACAAAGGGAACACACATAATTGCAAAAGGAGGAGCTTATTGTTGAGCCCCTTGTTACACTTTTGCCCCGCCGTTGCATCACTTTTTGTGAGGCTGCAGTGGCATAAATAATGCTCCATGTTGCACCATATTTACAAAGTGATGCGTCAGGTATAATGTATGTAGGGTGGGTGTTCTCCCACAAAAAGCCTTGTAGAAGTGGCACAGTGATATTTATCAGATTTCACTGTGCCACTTCTAGGACACTACTGCGTCACAACCTTACGCCTGCCTCATCACAGGCATAAGGGTGACGATGGGCAATGGGAATAGGCTTCCCCCATGCATTGCTGGAGTTGCATCATGCTCACGACACCACTCCAGCAATGCGTGGGTTTCGGGCAGACAGATACATCAGAATTCCTGACGTATCTGCCATTCCTTGCGACATGGTGTGTCATACAATAAAATCAGCACATCCATCATGTCGCAAGGAGGGTGCACTGAAAAGTGCTGCATCACTGCTTTCACGCAGAGATGCAACACTTTTCGTGAATGAGGCCCTTAGTGTTTAAGACTGTATTTATAAAATGCCCACTGCCAAAAACATGTTTTTCAACTTTGTGAAGGACTCCTATCTTTAACATGGGGACATTGTACGTTTTTTTTTCTCACAAAAACGGCCTGTGCATGACTATCAAATTGTACTTCTCTATTCCTGAACAAAGGATTTAAAGGCTCCTTTTAGGGAGCCTAGTTTTATACCCCCACACACTGAAATACAACATTTGGGCTCACTCCTCAAAAATCTTTGTTAACATTGTGAAACATTCCTATAATTAAAGTAGGCACATTCTGAGGTTTTATTCTCATGAAAAAGACAGCTGTATGTCAGTCGAAGTGACTTTCTCTACTCTTGTTTAAGAATATCTATTTTACACTCCAAATATAAAAGGCTAAACAAATAGATGTTTCAACGTTGTGAAAGTTCCAATGTTTCACCTGGGCACATTTTGAGAATGTGTCTTCCCATACAAAGGTGGATGTACCACTGCCAACTTGATTTTTTTCTACTCTTGCACAAAGGACTGCTAGCTCCATTCTGGAAATCCTTGAATGTTTGAAGTTTGTTAAACAAGGTTTATGTGTGTATGTATGATAAAAAAAATTATCGAATAAAGTACATACAACTATATATTCCGGAGTGCTTCCTAATCGCCAGTGGTACGTGTTTGAGGCGATGCCACATCACACCTCTAACAATCGAAAAATGTCACTTCTCACATGAAGAGTGGACTAGCACTCAAATCTCAGGAATTATCCAATTTAATTCAAAGGCAGCATTCGGGAGGACAAATGCTTATACCGATTTTTATAGAGGGAGCCTAGAAAGAGCCCCAAGAGCAGGTGTAAGGAATACTTTGAGAGAAAGAAGAGCTTTGTGAGGAGAGGACCATTTCATTCTTGAATTATAATGACAAACATTATAAAGATGTAACAGTTCTTAAATCAATTTATCTATTGTAATCATCCTAAAGTATCAGAACAAATCAGTATGGGGTGTTTATTGCAATCAGAAATACAGTTTTATCTTCTTAATGGAGACTAGAGTAGATAAGATGGGTGCTAGAAAAGAAAATAAGAACTCTGATACTTGGATTTTAAGGAAGTGTAAACCTTCCTGGATGAATACAGTTTAAATCAGTTAATGCTGCATTTGAATTGGGATTCTTAGATATGGGATAATTACAGTCTATCTCTAGTGGTGGCTTGAGTCCCACTATTATCACATCCTATCATCTCATGAGCATATATAAAGTACACATTCAAACCGGAGAGTACTTGTTGCTGAATACCATATGTTTTTAGTTATCCAAGTAAGTGATACTTATTGTATAGACCTTGGAAGGAATAAAGGCTGAGTGGTCTCCCCAGGATTCAGACATGTGAGAGAGTGTGAGAGAGTGATCAAACACATTTTCCTCAAGTGGATTATTTCATTTAATAAGCCATCAGACTAATACAATCTGTATGGGTTGTTCAACACACCTATCATTGCAAACATCACGATGGAGACTTGAATATGACTGTAATCACACATTATCACTGTGGGCACTTAAACATCACTATAATCGCATAATATCTCTGAGAGGACTTGTACAGGACTATAATCCCTCGCTATAACTGTGTGCTATCTCTATGCATCCTATTATTCACATGCTATCTCTGTGGGGACCTGGACATGTCTATAATCACACACTATCTCTGTGGGGACCTGGGCATGTCTGTAATCACACACATTCTCTTTGGCAACTGTAGTAATATGATAGTCACACACCATCTCTGCGGGGACCTCAACATCTCTATAATCACACTCTATATCTGTGGGGACCTGGGAATGTCTATAATAACACACTATCTCTGTGGGGACCTCAACATCTCTATAGTCACACACTATCTCTGTGGGGACCTGGGAATGTCTATAATAACACACTATCTCTGTGGGGACCTCGCCATCTCTATAATCACACACTATCTCTGTGGGGACCTGAGCATGTCTATAATCACACACTATGTCTGTGGGGACCTGGGCATGTCTATAATCACACATTCTCTTTAACAACCATGGTAATACTATAGTCACAAACCATCTCTGTGGGGACTTGAGCATTCATGTATTTACACGCAAGCTCTGTTTTGGCTTCAACATCATCAGCTTCGCATTCCCTGTATGGGGCTTTGTGAATACTGATAAGTAGTAAAGTTAGACTTTTGGTTTTGTCTAAGTTTACCATTGTGAATTGGGCCCTATTTTAATGAGGACTTAACACAATTATCTTCATGAACTATATCTGTGGGGACTTAAACATCGCTATAATAACACACTATCTTTGTGACAGCTTGAAAAAAACTATAATAAAACACTACCTTTGTGGTAACTTGAACATCACTATAAAAACATAATCTCTGTGGGTACATGAGCATTCCTGTAATTAAACACAAGCTCTGTGTTGACTTGAAGCACTATGGGGTGCCAGGAGGCACAGGGTTAAGGTTGATTTCCATATAGCTGAGTATGAACTGGGGTGACAAAGTGAGCTAAAGAACGATGATGGATTCAACCCAGATCTGTGACTGGGGGTGAGTGACTGAAACATTTCAGCACTCCATCCATAATCTCCTTGTGTTTGATTTGTTCGTCCTAAGTTGGCAGGGTAGGCCCAGATGTGGGTCCCTTGCTCACTTTGCCACTGGATTCAAGCTAGCCTGGCTGATGAGGGGTGTTACCCTGAAACTGGTCGCAGGATGCTTGTTTCCAGTCTCTGGAAGACCTGGCTTGGCAGTTTGGGTTGGACTTTTCCCAATGAGGCACAGGGTCAACACTGATTTGCATATAGCTGGGTCAGAACTGGGGTGGTGAAGTGAGCTAAAGAACAAGGATGGATTCAACCCCGATCCGTGACTTGGAGTGAGTGACTGAAAAGTTTCAGCACTCCGTCCATCATCTCCTTGTGTTTGCTTCGACTTGATCAGCTTAACATTCTCTGTATGGGGCTTTGTGAATATTGAAAAGTAGTAAAGTTAGACTCTTGGTCTAAATTTACCTTTGTGAATTGGGCCCTATTTTAATGAGGACTTAAACCCAATCACCTTCACGCACTACCTCTGTGGGGACTTGAACAACACTGTAATTACACACTATCTCTGTGGGGACTTGAACATCACTATAATAACACACCATCTCTGTGGGGACTTGAGCGTTCCTATAATAACACACCATCTCTGTGAGGACTTGAACATCTCTATGATAACACACCATCTTTGTGGGGACTTGAACATCACTGTAATAACACACTATCTCTGTGGGGACTTGAGCGTTCCTATAATAACACACCATCTCTGTGAGGACTTGAACATCTCTATGATAACACACCATCTTTGTGGGGACTTGAACATCACTGTAATAACACACTATCTCTGTGGGGACTTGAACAACACTATAATAACACACTATCACTGTGGGGACTTGAGCGTTCCTATAATTACACACAACCTCTGTGTGGACTTGAACATCATTAGCTTCACACTATTTATAATGGAATTTAAGCTTTGAATGTGCACACTATTTCTATGGAGACTTAAACACAATGATCTTCACCTACTATCTCTGTGGGGACTTGAACATCTATTTTGGCAAAAATGCAAGCAGCTAATTAAGCCCTTAATTCCTTAATTCCATATGTTAATTTCCGCCGAAAAGCATGTTTACACACACAACCTAATTTGGCTGACGGTGTCCTGCAGACACTGCCACCAAATTGCGGTCAACAGCCCGCGGATCAGCGGCGGACGGACCTGCCGTCCTCCGCTGTTCCCACTGCCATCCTAATCTGGCGGTGGGTGTTTTTTATCGGAATGCGGCGGTGAATCCACATCCTCTGGGCTGGCGGTGGCTTCCACCAGCCCGGAGGATGCGGATTCACCGCAATCATAATCGTCCCCTTGGTTGCTTGTGTTCTGGGCTAGGAAGGGTCTGGCCTAGCAGTTTGGGCTGGATTGTTCCCACTGGAGCAGGGTCAAGACTGGATTTGCATATGGCTGGGTCCAAAGCACAGGGCTCCCAGTTTGATCCCTGTCGCCAATGGCACCTCAGCCCAGCACCATGTGACTCTGGGCAATAGCTCGCTTAATCTGCCAGATGGCCCCCAGCACCTTGAGACCCTTAGTGGTGATTAGTTCACGCTTTACAAGTACTGAGTTATTATTTATATTAAGTCAGAAACTGAGCCTTGAATAACTCAAATAGTCCTCATTGCATCATTCCACCACCTCTATCCTCCCAACGCTCCCCCTCCCACCCTGAGAAGTGCTTCTGCTAAAAAAAAGTAAATGTTCCAGTTCCTATTTAGAAATAGCAAAAGGTTATGAACTTTGAGCCCAGAGTCATAAATAGTGATTTCTTATGATTCGCAATTTAAGAATACTTAGGGTATATTTACAAAAATTTCGCACCATGTTTGCATCACAAAGGTAGCGCAAATCGGCGCAAAATCTTTTTTTACTAATTGACTTTCCAGTGCAAAAGTTGTTTTGCGCTGGAAAATCACTTGAAAGTAGTGCAAAGCAGCTTACTTAGCGTCAAGAGGGCGTTCATTGGGTGGTGCATGGGTATTCTCATGCAACCACATGGTTTCTGATGCAAAACCCTATTTACTTAAAAAAGTACTCATGTCTTTGAGTCAAAACAATAAAGGCCACTTCAACCAGGTACTGCCACCAAGAAATGCTTTAATTTCTCCTTTCTTTTCCCACAGTGTAAATGTGATGCACTATACAGCACTCATAGAAGGTGGGAAAAGTTGTAAAGTTAGTCTAAGCATACTATTTTGTACTGGAAGGGTATCCATCCAGTACAAAACATATGGTAGACTCATGCAGGCTCCCTTGCACTACTGTGTGAAGGTTGTGCATGGCGCACAGCAGCATATTTCTGCACTGTCGCTAGGGAGAGTGGAGTAGAGTGAAATATTTCTATAAATATGGTGCTCTCTTGCTCTCTCCTTCTCATGCAGCGCGGCATTTGGGGCTGCTGCGCTGTGTGATATTTTAGGAAATCTTTGCCTTGGCCTCATGTACAAAGAGTGCATTTGGTAAAAGGGGTTACAATTTGCACATTGACTTTCACTGAATGCATTTGTATTTTGCGAACCAACAAATGTATTAATAGTTCAGTTCACATTATACAGAGTAGTATTGGGACGCAATTTGGTTTACATTATTAGTTTGCATGAGCTAGGTCGCAAATTACAACCCATTACAATAACAGGGAGGGTGGCCTGCAGGTATTTTTTTAAACGTTGGATGTAAAGTTCCTCTTACCCATATCAACTCACCCCAAATCCATCCATCTGTACTTCCCTACATATTCCTCACGCCATTCCTGTAATTATCTTCCCTCCTTCAAATTCCACTAAAGCCTTACACGTATTAACACATATATAGTTCGATACACTTTTTACATGTTATCCCTCTTCATAAAGCAACTTCTCCATGCTGTGTGCTCCTATGTTATGTCTCTCCGCGGTCTTCCCCTTATATGTTTTAGTTCCTAGCTCTGCTGCGTTCGCCTTCCTCCTACGTCACCATCACTATTGAAAGAACATCTTGAGAAAACACAGCTCTCAGAGTGAAGGGCTCGAGATATGAGACCCTTTCCTAGTGAAAAAAAGTCATGCTAGCGCTGCAGCGATTTAACCACAAGTATTACAATTATTTAAATCCAAATAAAAGAAAGTGCACTTTAAAGTTACTTCTGCCCATTAAAAGTAAAAATGCTGTGTGATTGTTGCAGTTGTGTAATTATTTTTAGATGGAGTTTCTGTTCACAGGCAGTGTTTGTCTGCACGCCTCAGCCCCATCCCTGCTGCAATGAAGGTGGCATACAGAGCGATCTTTATGCCGCTTCCTTGAAGGAAGGTGTGTTAGGAGGAAACCCATCCCCCAGTCTGTGAAGGTAGGAGACTTCAGGGGTTTTCGGCCGCACGGGTCTCTTGCGATGCTAATGACCCTTTTGTTATGCACAGACGTGCATTTGCAACTCTGGCCTGCCGTTCTGAAGTCCTGCCTTGAATTTCCTGTCAAGGCAGATAGTATTAAGCTCTTGATGTCTGGAGTACGCCCTTTCTTTTATCGTCTACACAGGATGCACCAAAAACATGAAATACTTTAATGACATTCACAAAAAAGGCGCAAAAAGCGCGTTCCTATTTTTCATTCATTTATTTAGTTTAAAACTGATAGAAATTCATGTATGCTTTACATGCATTGTCCTGAAAGAAGGGGTATTTCATTGCCACTGTTGTAAACGCATTGCTTTTTCAACAGATCCGAGATTTTAGAATAACCCCAAAACATGGCACATCTCTGAGATGTATTCACCGCCGAAGTGCTCCATTGAGACACATTTATAATAAATAAATATTTATACAGATTATCAGGGCTTTTTTCCAATGGAAAGAGGTGCTTTCAGAGGCCCAATAATGTGAATGCTTGGTATCCCAATATTGAAAACAGAAAACAAGGCATTCCTATTATTAAACGTATGCTTGTGTGTTTTAATCTTTTCTTTAATTCACTTACTCACTACTTTAATGGAGAGGATGTGGCTTACAGCCAGAGCTGCCTCCTAACTGTGGAACCAGAGATCCGGATTTGAGTCTCAGCATCAGTCCAGTGATTCTGAGCAAATCACTTACAGCCTGATTCATCAAGGTGAGTATTTGCTATTCCTTAATAGCGATTATTAAGGAATCGCTATTAAGGAATAGCAAAATGCTATTCACCAAGAAATCGCTAAATAAATTGCGATTTCTAATTATTCCTTAATTGCGATTAGCAAATTGCTAATCGCAATTAAGGAATATCTCCCCATTCATTCCTATGGGCCCAAAGGCCCATAGGAATGAATGGGAAGACATTTCAATGTGCGAATCGCAATTAGCGATTCGCATATTGAAATTGCGATTTCAAGGGTTCAGGGGTGTCCAAAGGACACCCTGTAGCACCCCTGAAATGTATGCTACATTGGTGTTGCGTACACTTCGCAGTACAGGAACTGGGCGTAGCACTACGCGAACTGCATAATACACTGTTCGCACTGTGCAAGATGCCGTTTTCAATGATTGCACAGTGCGGACAAGCACTGTGCAATAATTGAAAACGGCATCTTGCACAGTGCGAGCTGTAGTTTTCTGCCGCTCAAGGAGATTTTTACTCGAGCAGCAGCTTTCTAATCACGGACTGGTAGTTTCTCATCTCGAGCGGTCGCGAGCAAACGCGACCACTCGCAATGAGAAACCTGACCTCCCCGCATTGAGAATCTCGAAGGGAGGTTTATTTTCCACGCTCGCGATCGGCAACTTAATAGTGCTGATCGTGAACGAGGAAAAAGTCTCACCAGGATGTCATTTTGCTTGCTCGCGGTCGCCAACTTGACGTTGAGGACCGCGAGCAAGCAAAAAATGACCGCTACAATACGCGTGTTCGCACTGTGCTACATGCAGTTCATGTAGTGCGAAGTTGCTCAAACTACACAGGCGTAGCGTAGTGCTTTGCCAGGGTTAGCCAGAAGTAGGGCCGATTCTGTACTATAGTGAGGTCTAAAGTCGGATTGGGTCTCGTGCAGGATTTGCTACTCAGTGATGAACTCTGTAAATTGTTGACGTGCCTTTCTGCCAGTTTAGCCGCAAAAGGTAGGAGAGAAATGGAGCAAAAGTTCTCTGGTTTAGAGGGATCCAGAGAAGGTTTTTTTTTTAGGAGCGGGATCACCATGGCCTGTTTCCAGTCAACCGGGAGTCGGCCGGCCTCGAACAACATGTTGAGTACTGCACACAGTCCGGGGGCCAATGCATGCATCCCCAGTTTCCAGAAAGCTCGAGGCGATTGCGGTCCAGTGGCCAGCCAGATTTTATTTTAGTCTCTGGAGAATCTAGTTTTTCCACTGAGATGCTCTCAATCTTGAAAGCGTCATTGAGGAGAGGTTCAGAGTTTCTCATGGATGGACAGTCAGAGTTGTTGATAGCACCCAGAAAGGAGGCGTATATCGCTGAGATTTTAGCTGAAAAAAATATGGGCAATCTTGCCAGCGGATACCGCAACAAGGGAGGTGAGGATTTCACAATTCTAAAGATCTCCCGCGGGGCGTTTTTGACTGCGTTGATCTTTTGTGAGTAGAAAACCGTCCAAGGCACCCTGATTTTTTAAATGGTATTCTTTTAGCAAACATAGGTAAAACTCTTTGTCTTGCAAACCATAATATGCCCGCCATTTACGTTCTAAACGTTTGCAAGATTTTTTAGTTTGTGCGAGGTCCTCTGTGAACCAGCCTGCTGAGGATATGGACAGTGGAGAATTAAATGTTCTGCACAGTGCTATCCTATCTAGTGCCACCCCTAACCATGTTGTAACTTGCAGTCGGTGGCCTGTGGGCAATATTCTAGGCAGGGAGGACTATGATTCAGGGCAGAGGTAAGTGCCTCCTGATTGATCCTAGTACAGTTTTGAATTTTGAGGTGGGGGGCCTGGGTGGGTTAAGGTAGGTAGTGGGTATCCAGAATCTGGAAGGGCAGAGCATAGTGATCGGACCAGGTGATAGGAAACAGGGTGTCCACTTTCACCAGCTCCGGGTTAGCAAAAATGGGGTCAAGGATGTGCCCCTTGATGTGGGTGGGAGCCTGTACCAACTGCGAGAGCTGAAGCCACTTTTGGTCTTCCATTAAATCTACACTATTACGCCAGGTAGGATCATGAGGTTAAGATCTCCTAAAATTATGGACTTAGAATGTTGAATGGCAAAGGACGGAATCATGTCCAGAAGTGTTGAGATAAACGCAGCAGCTATTCCTGGTGACCTGTAAATCAACAGGCCATTGAGAGAGCAGTAGCCTAACATCGCTAGAAGACAGAAGATGCTTGTGCCCCACTGTTATGGACTTCAGACAGGTTGCAGCGTAGCTGATTCTTGTGTATAACTGCCAGCCCGCCCCCTCTCCCCGGAGGTCTATCCAGTCTGGTTATTACATAGCCCCTAGGAACGGCGTCTACAATGTCTAGGGCGGACTGCGCATGAAGTCATGTTTCTACTAGGAAAAGGGCAGTCATCTGTCTCTACACAATCAGGTCTGCAATTTCAAATCTGTGCTTAGGGAGGGAGAGACAATTTAATAGGAAAAATTGGCCTTTCTTAGGGTTGTCAGGGGAGTTTACCATTATCGGGCATAGCCTAAAGGAGCTTCTCTTGCAGGAACTTTGTCCAAGCTCCACCTGACCCAAATGCAGACAAATGGTGTTGCGCTCGTGGTTTAGAGTGTGTAGCTTGTTCGCAGAATATTGCATCAGACCTGGCCTGCAATTGTCAGGGTTTCTGGCCCCTGGTGCCGTTTATTAACCATAGTTAAACGAGAAAATATATATTGTATACATTTAAATAAAATGTACAATTTATTATAAATATACAAAATAAACATATAATTCAATGAAATATTTAAATAAACATACGTAGAATTCACTTCTCTCATTACTACTGAAAAAACCCACAAACACCAAGATAAATTAAAAAATATATAAAACAATAATAAAATTTGAATAAATTAAACATATAAAAATAATAAATATAATATACACTTGCTGATATATATCACTAATTATTTCTTGCATAGTCTAAATAAAATTATTTTTTCCTTTTAAATATTCAATGAAAAAATTCTGATTTACGAATTACATATTTAAATAAAAAATAAATAAAGAACTATTTTCATTGAAATAATTTCTCACCCAATTCCCCTACAAACTGATATGCTGCTGAATTATCATACTATACAAAATATGATTTAAAAATATGAAATTAAACTCAAATAAATGAAAGACCAATTAAAACATTACATACTAACCATTATTATATTCATTTTACCTTACATTACTTAACATTAAAATATAATTAGTTAAAATGTAATTAACCTCCCACCATATTCCCCTAAAAACCCAATATCCCCCTACTAAATTATAAACTACTTAACAGAGGTATTTGTAGATCGCACATTAACTCTTAGGTACCTCAACACTAACCAATGTTAATTATTACCCAATAGTACTCATTTTATAGACCTCAGAAGGTTGAAAGTCTGGGTGGACCCGCTGGGAATTGAACCTAGGGACATGAAATTGAACACAGAGCCCTTCAGTGGACACATTTGTCCACTGAGCCACCAGACCCATCTAATTGCCTTTTAAAAATTAAATTGACATTTAAAATTGCAAACTATGTTTAAAAAAATGTTTTCACTAATATTATAAGTGTGTATAAATATATATATATTTTTAAAAAACAATGTTTAATAAAAGTATACCAAAGTGCACAATATTAATTACAACAATTATCTTCATTTCCACCATATTGTATACGACAAAACCTGCATTCTTAAATTTGATATTCTGTTCCAATATATTTATGCCGTGGTGATATTTTTGACAACATGTTTAAGTCACATGATATTTTGCAATCAATATTGGTTTCATTCACCATATTTAACATGTACCCATTTTGAAAATGTCCCTTTTCTAATGAAAAGTTTAGTTACAGAACTATTAGTCATTTTCTCTACTTGGGCACAAAGGGAACACACATAATTGCAAAAGGAGGAGCTTATTGTTGAGCCCCTTGTTACACTTTTGCCCCGCCGTTGCATCACTTTTTGTGAGGCTGCAGTGGCATAAATAATGCTCCATGTTGCACCATATTTACAAAGTGATGCGTCAGGTATAATGTATGTAGGGTGGGTGTTCTCCCACAAAAAGCCTTGTAGAAGTGGCACAGTGATATTTATCAGATTTCACTGTGCCACTTCTAGGACACTACTGCGTCACAACCTTACGCCTGCCTCATCACAGGCATAAGGGTGACGATGGGCAATGGGAATAGGCTTCCCCCATGCATTGCTGGAGTTGCATCATGCTCACGACACCACTCCAGCAATGCGTGGGTTTCGGGCAGACAGATACATCAGAATTCCTGACGTATCTGCCATTCCTTGCGACATGGTGTGTCATACAATAAAATCAGCACATCCATCATGTCGCAAGGAGGGTGCACTGAAAAGTGCTGCATCACTGCTTTCACGCAGAGATGCAACACTTTTCGTGAATGAGGCCCTTAGTGTTTAAGACTGTATTTATAAAATGCCCACTGCCAAAAACATGTTTTTCAACTTTGTGAAGGACTCCTATCTTTAACATGGGGACATTGTACGTTTTTTTTTCTCACAAAAACGGCCTGTGCATGACTATCAAATTGTACTTCTCTATTCCTGAACAAAGGATTTAAAGGCTCCTTTTAGGGAGCCTAGTTTTATACCCCCACACACTGAAATACAACATTTGGGCTCACTCCTCAAAAATCTTTGTTAACATTGTGAAACATTCCTATAATTAAAGTAGGCACATTCTGAGGTTTTATTCTCATGAAAAAGACAGCTGTATGTCAGTCGAAGTGACTTTCTCTACTCTTGTTTAAGAATATCTATTTTACACTCCAAATATAAAAGGCTAAACAAATAGATGTTTCAACGTTGTGAAAGTTCCAATGTTTCACCTGGGCACATTTTGAGAATGTGTCTTCCCATACAAAGGTGGATGTACCACTGCCAACTTGATTTTTTTCTACTCTTGCACAAAGGACTGCTAGCTCCATTCTGGAAATCCTTGAATGTTTGAAGTTTGTTAAACAAGGTTTATGTGTGTATGTATGATAAAAAAAATTATCGAATAAAGTACATACAACTATATATTCCGGAGTGCTTCCTAATCGCCAGTGGTACGTGTTTGAGGCGATGCCACATCACACCTCTAACAATCGAAAAATGTCACTTCTCACATGAAGAGTGGACTAGCACTCAAATCTCAGGAATTATCCAATTTAATTCAAAGGCAGCATTCGGGAGGACAAATGCTTATACCGATTTTTATAGAGGGAGCCTAGAAAGAGCCCCAAGAGCAGGTGTAAGGAATACTTTGAGAGAAAGAAGAGCTTTGTGAGGAGAGGACCATTTCATTCTTGAATTATAATGACAAACATTATAAAGATGTAACAGTTCTTAAATCAATTTATCTATTGTAATCATCCTAAAGTATCAGAACAAATCAGTATGGGGTGTTTATTGCAATCAGAAATACAGTTTTATCTTCTTAATGGAGACTAGAGTAGATAAGATGGGTGCTAGAAAAGAAAATAAGAACTCTGATACTTGGATTTTAAGGAAGTGTAAACCTTCCTGGATGAATACAGTTTAAATCAGTTAATGCTGCATTTGAATTGGGATTCTTAGATATGGGATAATTACAGTCTATCTCTAGTGGTGGCTTGAGTCCCACTATTATCACATCCTATCATCTCATGAGCATATATAAAGTACACATTCATACCGGAGAGTACTTGTTGCTGAATACCATATGTTTTTAGTTATCCAAGTAAGTGATACTTATTGTATAGACCTTGGAAGGAATAAAGGCTGAGTGGTCTCCCCAGGATTCAGACATGTGAGAGAGTGTGAGAGAGTGATCAAACACATTTTCCTCAAGTGGATTATTTCATTTAATAAGCCATCAGACTAATACAATCTGTATGGGTTGTTCAACACACCTATCATTGCAAACATCACGATGGAGACTTGAATATGACTGTAATCACACATTATCACTGTGGGCACTTAAACATCACTATAATCGCATAATATCTCTGAGAGGACTTGTACAGGACTATAATCCCTCGCTATAACTGTGTGCTATCTCTATGCATCCTATTATTCACATGCTATCTCTGTGGGGACCTGGACATGTCTATAATCACACACTATCTCTGTGGGGACCTGGGCATGTCTGTAATCACACACATTCTCTTTGGCAACTGTAGTAATATGATAGTCACACACCATCTCTGCGGGGACCTCAACATCTCTATAATCACACTCTATATCTGTGGGGACCTGGGAATGTCTATAATAACACACTATCTCTGTGGGGACCTCAACATCTCTATAGTCACACACTATCTCTGTGGGGACCTGGGAATGTCTATAATAACACACTATCTCTGTGGGGACCTCGCCATCTCTATAATCACACACTATCTCTGTGGGGACCTGAGCATGTCTATAATCACACACTATGTCTGTGGGGACCTGGGCATGTCTATAATCACACATTCTCTTTAACAACCATGGTAATACTATAGTCACAAACCATCTCTGTGGGGACTTGAGCATTCATGTATTTACACGCAAGCTCTGTTTTGGCTTCAACATCATCAGCTTCGCATTCCCTGTATGGGGCTTTGTGAATACTGATAAGTAGTAAAGTTAGACTTTTGGTTTTGTCTAAGTTTACCATTGTGAATTGGGCCCTATTTTAATGAGGACTTAACACAATTATCTTCATGAACTATATCTGTGGGGACTTAAACATCGCTATAATAACACACTATCTTTGTGACAGCTTGAAAAAAACTATAATAAAACACTACCTTTGTGGTAACTTGAACATCACTATAAAAACATAATCTCTGTGGGTACATGAGCATTCCTGTAATTAAACACAAGCTCTGTGTTGACTTGAAGCACTATGGGGTGCCAGGAGGCACAGGGTTAAGGTTGATTTCCATATAGCTGAGTATGAACTGGGGTGACAAAGTGAGCTAAAGAACGATGATGGATTCAACCCAGATCTGTGACTGGGGGTGAGTGACTGAAACATTTCAGCACTCCATCCATAATCTCCTTGTGTTTGATTTGTTCGTCCTAAGTTGGCAGGGTAGGCCCAGATGTGGGTCCCTTGCTCACTTTGCCACTGGATTCAAGCTAGCCTGGCTGATGAGGGGTGTTACCCTGAAACTGGTCGCAGGATGCTTGTTTCCAGTCTCTGGAAGACCTGGCTTGGCAGTTTGGGTTGGACTTTTCCCAATGAGGCACAGGGTCAACACTGATTTGCATATAGCTGGGTCAGAACTGGGGTGGTGAAGTGAGCTAAAGAACAAGGATGGATTCAACCCCGATCCGTGACTTGGAGTGAGTGACTGAAAAGTTTCAGCACTCCGTCCATCATCTCCTTGTGTTTGCTTCGACTTGATCAGCTTAACATTCTCTGTATGGGGCTTTGTGAATATTGAAAAGTAGTAAAGTTAGACTCTTGGTCTAAATTTACCTTTGTGAATTGGGCCCTATTTTAATGAGGACTTAAACCCAATCACCTTCACGCACTACCTCTGTGGGGACTTGAACAACACTGTAATTACACACTATCTCTGTGGGGACTTGAACATCACTATAATAACACACCATCTCTGTGGGGACTTGAGCGTTCCTATAATAACACACCATCTCTGTGAGGACTTGAACATCTCTATGATAACACACCATCTTTGTGGGGACTTGAACATCACTGTAATAACACACTATCTCTGTGGGGACTTGAGCGTTCCTATAATAACACACCATCTCTGTGAGGACTTGAACATCTCTATGATAACACACCATCTTTGTGGGGACTTGAACATCACTGTAATAACACACTATCTCTGTGGGGACTTGAACAACACTATAATAACACACTATCACTGTGGGGACTTGAGCGTTCCTATAATTACACACAACCTCTGTGTGGACTTGAACATCATTAGCTTCACACTATTTATAATGGAATTTAAGCTTTGAATGTGCACACTATTTCTATGGAGACTTAAACACAATGATCTTCACCTACTATCTCTGTGGGGACTTGAACATCTATTTTGGCAAAAATGCAAGCAGCTAATTAAGCCCTTAATTCCTTAATTCCATATGTTAATTTCTTTGTGTCAGTTCCCTTATCTCCTAAGATTGTATGCACTAATAAATAGGGTAAATATAGCATTACGGCTCTTTCTTTAAGCATGATATGATATTTTTTGGCACATTAACATACTCTGTCTTAAACGTATACACCTAGTATGCATGCAGCAATTCATATATGAATAGAATATATTGTTGCTTGTGTATATTGTTGATAAAATAAACATTTAGCCATGTGCCTTTAACTGTATTCAATCACAACTAGTGTTACGGACTAGGTCCCCACAAGGATGGTAGCACATGTTCAAGTCCCCACAAGGATGGTGCTGTGCGCACGATTAAATAACAATATAATTGCAAATTTGAAGCAGGATCCTGTATCCTGAATTTTTTCTTAACATTTTTCTGTTATTAGTGTGTTGTAAAAACATTGGGAAAGGTTAGTCCCCACAAGGCTGGTATTCACACATAGTCCCCACAAGGATGGTAACACGTGTATGTGTGTGTGTGTGTGTGTGTGTGTGTGTGTGTGTGTGTGTGTGTGTGTGTGTGTGTGTGTGTGTGTGTGTGTGTGTGTGTGTGTGTGTGTGTGTGTGTGTGTGTGTGTGTGTGTGTGTGTGTGTGTGTGTGGGTTTGTGTTACTATCCTTGTGGGGACTTGGGTGTGATAACACACTCACGCTGTGGGGACTTGATTGCACTGTGGGGACCTGAACCCAAGTCCCCACAAGGCAATGTCTTCTAAATGATATAAAATGACTTAAGAAACATCTGTGTCGATTTTTACAACTTTTAAAAAAATTGCCTTGTGGGGACCTGTGTTTCACCAAGTGTGTTTATATTTTTGCTCGCTCTGCCCCTGTAGACAGGAGCCGGTACTGCAGCCTTAAACACACTTTGCATTTTAAACACACCTTGTTCACCAGAATAGCACAATAGCAGCAGAAAAAACAGACCTTTTAAAGGAAAAAAGGCAAAATTATTCATTTATCCAAATATTATTTATACACATTAACTTTTACTTCATTTTTAAAAAATGAAATTTTATTTACTATTGAATTAAGACTTTTGTGTTTGAAAATTTACTAGTGGTTTGATAAACATTGCTAAATGCAATTTGGGTCAGTTTCAAATCCAAGAATAGTTCACTATTGCTGTTTGACCTTATCTGCAGTTACAGAATGGTGGTGCATTGCACTGCAACAAGATATCAACTGACCTGATTTGTTTGCAAATAACAGAGTTATCAATGCACATTGTTAAACGTTATTGCTTGTGCCAGGTATCCTGAATATTTATGTTGGTTTGCCTTTGTTCAGCTATTAAAATACATTATGAAATATGATCTTTTAGATGATGGCTGGGTGAGTGAGTGACCAGATTTAGAAAAAACATTGCATCTGTTCCTGATATTCTCAGGCATGTCCAATTGAGCATGCCTGTGTATTTTCCATGTTCAAATTTTGTCAGGTACTGCCTACCAATATTTACATGGTGAAACTGCTAGCAAAGAGGAAGAAAGTGTGAAAATGTAGTGTGATACCTCTGATCACACATATTATCATCCCTCATTCTGAGCAGAAACACTCAGAACTGTGCAGCAATTTTTGCCCCAAAGCAAAACCACAAGATTGGGGGGTATATTTACTAAGTTGTACCGTCGTGTTTGCATCACAAATGTCATCCAAATCAATGCAAAATCTTGTTTTGCTAGTTTACTTTCCAGTGCTAAAGTTTTTTTGGCAACGGAAAATCACTTGAAGGTAGTGCAGAGCAGTACAAATTGCTGCTTTGAATAACTTAGCACCAAAGGGGACCTTCCATGGGTGTGGTGCATGGGCATTCCCATGAAATCACCCAAGGTTTCTGATGCAAAACCGTATTTACTAACATAAATAGACAGTGTTTTGCATCATAAATAAGCTTCCACTTTAACCAGGCACTGTCACGGAGAAATGCTTTCATTTCTCCTTTCTTTTCCTACTTTGCATGTGTACTGCACTGCACAGCAGACATACAAGGTGGGAAAAGTCTCAAAGCTAGTCTAAGCATAGTATTTTGTACGGAAGTGTTTCCTTCCACTACAAAACATATGCTACACTCACAGAGGCACCCTTGCACTATGGTGTAAAGGTGTGTGTGGTGCACAGCAGCACTTTTATGCGCCAGCGCTAGGCATAAGAGAGGAGCGTGCCATATTTCTGTAAATATGGCGCTCTCCTGCCCTCTCCTCATGCAGCGCTGCATTTGTGCCTGCTTCACTGCACTGCGTAATAAATTAGTAAATCTGGGTTGCGCTATTTTGCCTAGAGCACAGCAATGTCTCTGGGGTCAGAATGAGATTACATGGAGATAACAAGAGTAATCCATGCATTATTATGCCCTGCGAAGCTTTTCAGCCAAAGCTAAATTATGACTGCTCTGCAAAATCGACAGTGAGAAAATCTGTAATATGACAAGGAAGGTATCATTTAGATCCTATTGTAAGTATGGGGTGTAAAAAATCCAGAAGGTAAAATGTGGGTGATTTTTTATACTAGATTTACCAATTTGTTTAAAAAACATGGTAGTAATGCACACATTTAGTTTTTGCACTTCACCTTTTCCATGTGCTGTTACAATCTGCAAAAAGCAGGTTTGCAAAAGCATGTTCAAAATATACGCCCCAATATTAAGTGTGGCATGGCCCATTTTTTGTACTTGAGTCGAAATTACACTGTATACTTATGAATGCTCTTCACTCATAACCTATAGTAAAAGAAACAGCATATTAATACCATATGCTTTATAACTCACTACTTTTATTTATAAAAATTGTAAAATAATAGTGGTTACTTTTGCCCAACTGACTGGAACTCAATTTACCAACCTCAGAAGAATAGATGTCCGAGTCAGCCTTGCTGGGATTCAACAACATGATCTACACATTGCTGCATTTGTCAGCAGCAAGTGTGTCATTCACTGGGCCCTCTGAAATGTGAAGTTTTTTCATAATTGGAAGACAATAAAGGCGGTAACTCTAGCTTCACTTGCGAATCGAAATTAAGTCTGAATTTGGAAGGATGTCCTTTATATGAAAAACTGTGTACACACATTTTGCAATTGCTCCGTTTGTGCTTTTAGGAAGATAGAATATTAAAGTCTTTCCTTAAGTTCCTTCGAAGCACATTCTGCTAATGCACCTGCATTTGGAGATATGCCCTACTCGCTTATGTGACAAATGTGCCAGAAAGAAACATAGGTTTTAATTATTTTATACTTTCATGTAGGTTCTGCATGCAGCTGGACTTCTTTAGAGCTTGCCGATTTTAAAATATTCGGTTTCCGTGGAAATAGTAATTGTTTTCAAAGTTATGCGAAGAGAACTGAAAGCCCAAGTAGAAAGCAACTACATATAACACCTGCTAAATGCCACATATCATTCTTCACCAGACCTTGGCTGCAAGGCACGCCCTGCTTTCAGCAGTAGCTCAAAACACCAGTTAATTGATTACATTAACATATGTATAGTTGCTGAGCAACGGCTTCCATCCCCCAGGCCACCTCTGAACCTCAAAGTGTTAAGAAACTTTCAGGAGCAACAAGTCTTTGCCTTCTCACGAGCAGAGAAAAGTGAGCTTCAGGGACATGTCTGACAGGTGTATCTGGGAGGAAACGGAGAGCTGCAGTGAGAGTTTTGGTATAAGGCTAAGTTTGGAAATATAAAACAAAATATATATCTATTTTAATATCGTGTTATTCAAACTTTGTGAAATAACGGTGTAGTGAAAATCTAATTTCACAGCTTAGTTACCCCAAGAGTAAGTAATACTGGTAGAATATAAGCTTTAAACATATGTGACAGCAGCAAAAAAATGTTGCAAATCTTTTGTATTTGTATACATGTTTGTAATTAATAAAGCTATCAAAAAGAAGTGAACAAATTACGTTGAAAAACATACATTACAGTCCACAGCGTTTGGAATTATAGTAATGGGCACTCAGGATTGTTAGCCCTAATTTTTATAATAACGCACAAGCTCTTCTCATTAATTCGAAACAAACATTGAGAGGAAAATGGAACTTAACACCCACATTCTGTATAATATAGCTCTTAAGCGTTTTTCATTTAAACTAAGCCTTAACTGTACTCATTGTGTATTTTTTGCGCTGTATATTTTTTTATGCTCCGCATACAGTTTCATTTTGCCTGTCTGCAAACCCTATAAGCACTAGTACTTCTATTAAATAGTGAAACACAATGTTTGCATAATTTCACATTACCCCAGCACCAATACATTTTAAGCACACATTCATATTCTATTCTGTGTACATTAAACACACAACACAAAAATAATATTTCTATACAAGTACCTACATTCTGCAGCTAAGACATGCAACGTAGTTGTCTGCACATCCATATTTGTAGATTTCCTAGATATAGACGCACACATTATTAAGACAAAGTTACTCTGATTAAAAATTGTTAAAACAAAGGGTTATGTTAGGAATTGCATTTAGCCTAAGCATCAGAACATGAAGTCTGGTATAGGGAAGATGGTATGGCATGATATGGGTATTTCTACAGCTCTTATTATTTCTGATGAGGGGCTGAAGGTCTTTACAAACTGGTTCCACGATACTCTGTAGGTGACCAAACAGAGATTCAGTCATGAGTAAAATGTTACAGATTATCTTGCTAAGGGATTACCAACAGTCATGTTGTTTGTGACAATCCATCATGCAGTTTTTCATGTGTCACTTATTGTTTATATAAATGATGCTGTTGTTATGCATACTGAATAAAAAGTATGTGCACAATATTGGTAACTTTGGCATGCTTATGAAATTACAGCTGTCATGTATTTTATCACATAGTTATGATGATCCTTTCAAAACATTACAAATAGAGATTTAGGGCCAGATGTACAATGCTATGTAGCGGTCACAAACCCTGCCTTTAAATCAAAGGGTTTGTGACTGCTTTGGTTTTTACAAATGCACTAAACACATTTAGCGATTTGGTAACTGGTTACCGAATTGCAAAATGTGTTTAGAAATGCACAACGAATCACTATTTGGAAGGGGTGTGTTTATAGCGTCCCTTCAAAATTCCAATTCACAATCCTATATATCAATGATTTACCTTCATCACAGGATTTCCCATCATCCAACTGCAAGGAAGTGATATTACTGGATTTCCTATCATCTAGCTGCACATGAAGGGACATCGCTGGATTTCCCAGCATTATTCTGCAAAGGAAGTGACATCCCTGCGTTCCCACCAAAGCTGTCTTTAAAAGAAAAAGCCAAGCAAGGAAATGAATTTCCCATCATCCATCTGCCTAGGAAGTGACATGACTGGCTTCCTGTCAAACTGTCTTCACCTAATGGAGGCTATAACGCAGATGTGCCGTGCCGAAATCATGTCAAAGCCAAGCCTATCTCAAGGACCCCTAGCCTTCCTCCCTCACTGATTCTTGACTCAAGTAGCTTCATTTTACTTGGTGACGTTGACTACCAACTCGAGGACCTCACTGATCTCAACATACCCAAAATCTTCGAGGGTCTGTCGAACCTCGGACTCTCTCAGTGAGTGGACCCCCGCTCATGCTGCCGGACAACTACTGGACCCCATCTTCACCAGCTTCAGCTAACTCCCAGTAGACATGCTGTTGGGAACGATCAATCAATCAATCAGTCATTTGTTAAGCGCACTACATACCCGCGAGGGTCTCAAGGCGCTGGAGGGGGGCCGCTACTGATCGAACAGCCAGGTCTTTAGTATCCTCCTGAAGGTCAGCAGGTCTTGGGTCTGTCGTAGGCTCAGTGAGAGGGTGTTCCATGTCTTGGCGGCGAGGTGAGAGAAGGATCTCCCGCCAATGGTTGTTCTTCGTCTGCGTAGGATGGTGGCGAGTGAGAGGTCGGCGGAGCGTAGTTGGCGGTTGGGGGTGTAGGAGAGCCATCTGTTGAGGTAGGCCGGGCCCGTCTTGTGGAGTGCCTTGTGTGCGTGGATTAGGAGCTTGAAGGATATCCTCTTGTTGACGAGGAGCCAGTGCAGGTTTCTCAGGTGGGGGGTGATGTGGCCGTGTCATGGTACATCGAGGATCAGTCGTGCCGGGGAGTTTTGGATTCATTGTAGTCGATTGATGAGCCTGGTCGGGGCTCTCGCGTAGAGGGCGTTTCTGTAGTCGAGTCTGCTGCTGACGACGGCCTGAGTGACTGTCTTTCTGGTATCTGACGGGATCCATCTGTAGAACTTGCGGAGCATGCGGAGGGTGTTGAAGTAGGAGGAGGAGACGGTGTTGACTTGCTTGGTCATTGAGAGCGTTGAGTCGAGGATGATTCCCAGGTTGCGTGCGTGGTTGGTGGGGGTCGGGGCTGCCTCAGTGCCGTTGGCCACCAGGAGTCATCCCAGGCTGACTGGTTGGAGCCGAGGATGAGAACCTCCGTCTTGTCTGAGTTCAGCTTCAGACGGCTGATCTTCATCCAGTCGGCAATGGACATCATACCTTCATGGAGGTTGGCTTTGGCGGTGATGGGGTGCTTGGTGAGGGATAGGATCATTTGAGTGTCGTCGGCATAGGATATTATGTTGAGGTCGTGCTGTCTGGCGAAGTGTGCGAGCGGGGCCATGTAAAAGTTGAACAGTGTCGGGCTGAGGGAGGATCCTTGTGGTACACCGCAGATTTTCTCGGAGACTTCGGAACGGAATGGGGGAGGCGGACGCTCTGGGTTCTGCCGGAGAGGAAGGAGGTGGTCCATTCCAGAGCCTTGTCTCGAATCCCTGCGGCGTGGAGGCGTGCACATAGTGTGTGGTGGCAGACGGTGTCGAAGGCAGCGTAGAGGTCTAGGAGGATGAGTGCTGCAGTCTCCCTGTTGTCTGGCAGGGTCCTGATTTAGTCGGTGGCGGTGATGACGGCGGTCTCAGTGCTGTGGTTGCTGCGGAACCCTGACTGGGAAGGGTCCAGGATTCTGTTCTCTTCGAGGTATCGGGTTAGCTGTCTGTTAACGATTTTCTCGATGATCTTGGCCGGGAAGGGGAGCAGAGAGATGGGTCGGAGGTTCTTGAGGTCTCTTAGGTCTGCCTTGGGTTTTTTGAGTAGGGCGTTGATCTCGGCGTGCTTCCAGCTCTCTGGGAAGGTCGCGGTCTCAAGGGAGAGATTGATGACGTTGCATAGGTGGGGTGCGATGGAGCTGCTTGCTTTGTTGAAGATGTAGTGAGGGAATGGGTCTGACGGAGAGCCGGAGTGGATTGTGCTCATGGTCTTGATGGTGTAATTGACGCTCACGCTGGTCCAGGCTAGCAAGGGGACGTGGTCGATGGTGTGTGGAGGGTCTGTTGTGTTACTGTCTGTGGGTTGTCTGGGTGTTGAAGCTGTCGATAAGTCATCTGCATGGTAAAGGCGTGTACCCCTGCCCTGAGTACCTAACTGTATTATTGTCTGGATCCATAATGCTGACTTTTTTTTCATAGGCAAGCATGGTTCATGCGTATGCGCCATATAATAGACCTGTCTCATGGACTGCACTCATGTTGGACTGGGATGGGCTCTTAAAGCACTATTCTCAAAGTGGTGGAAGGCTACTGTCTTCACTAGTAGTTAAACGGCTCAAGTGCATTAGTAGCAGCATACCATGTGATGATTATAAGTAGTGACCAGATCTTTTTACCATCATAACTTTGCTTGTGTAGAATTAAAATTAAAATGCTTCTTTAATAAAAAATAAATATTTGACTGGAGATTAATTTATTGTGGGCACTGCGTGCACATTGAGGTAGTTGTCATGTCTACTAATCTGTATCTTATACTTCGAATTTAAATGAACAATCATACTGCTAAGGTCAGTTAGTACTGTAAATCCAGATAACAGTGTGGGTAGGAGCGGTTTGGTGGACCCTCCTGAGTTCAAGGGTGATGAGTAACTCCATAGATGCGTTATCCCAGCAGTGGGCAATGTCACCTCGACCGCACTCTAGAGTACTTTTCAATAAAGGTCAACCAAGTTCATAAATGTTCGAGATGTGTTTTTTTATTTTCATTCTTTGTGTTTTTTACTTCATTCAGTTCTTCATCATTATGATTACTTTCATCATAATATTCCTTGTGTGCCTAATGCATTTCGGGGCTTTCCCTTCTTCAGGGGACTTGTTCATCTATAATAAGTAGAATACACAGCCAATCAACATATCATTCGATGTGCATGATATTGCAAAAATATTCCCAGTATTTATGCGTACACGCAAAATAATCTCAATATAAACGCGAGTTATCTGTGTGGAGACTCAAACATTATCTTTGCATACTATCTTTGTGGCGACTTGGACATGATTACCTTCACACACAATCACTGGGAGGTCTTGAACTTTCCTATAACCGCTCTATCTCTATGGGACCTTGAACATCATTATCTACACACAATATCTGGGTGGAGACTTAAACATCCTCTTCATGCACTATCTTTGTGGGAACTTGATCATCATTACCTTCTCCACCATCTACGTGAGGCCTAAACCATTTCTATAGTCACACACTATCTCTGTGGGGACTTTGACATCTTTATCTTCACTCGCAATTTTCAAAAGACTTGAAAAGCCCTATAAACACACACTTTGTATATGCAGATGTGAACATGCCTATAATCCTATATTAACCCTGTTTGAATGGGAACATCATTATTTTCACACACTATCTGCATGGGGACTTAAAGATTATATTTAAACACTATCAATGTAAGGACTTGAAGACTATTATCTTTGGGGGAACTTGGACATTCTAATAAACACACACTATCTTTGTGACAGCTTGAACATCCCAGTAAGTGGGAACTTGACTGTTCCTGTAATCACACACTATCTCTGTGGGGACTTGAGCATATCAGTAACCACATTATTTGCAGGGAGATTTGACTCACGCATGGACTTCTCATATACATTTCTGTTCCCCTCTAAGAACTCCTCCATTAACACACTCAGGGACTCAACGATGAGTATCATTTAAAAACTATGGGCCCGATTCACTAAAGTAATCTGAGACAAAATCCTAACTTTACAACTTTCAGTATTCACAAAAGGTATTTATGAGTAGTAAAGTTAGGATTCCTAATTTTACTACTCCTAAATGCCTTTAGTGAATACCGATAGTCGTAAAGTTAGGATTTTTCTCAGTTTCGGAGTAGTAAAGTTAGAAATCCTAATTTTACTACTCCTAAATGGCTTTTGTGAATAAGGAATTTCGTAAAGTTAGGATTTTGTCTCAGATTACTTTTCTGAATTGGGCCCATTGTCTATAGGGACTTGAACACAAGTTTAATCACACACTCTTTGTGGGGACCTAACCCAACACACTATCTTAACAGGGATTTAAATATGGCTATCAATAGCATACTATCCCTATGGAGACTGAAACACACGTTTAAAAATGCACCATCTCTGTGGTGACCTCGGCATCACTATAGTCACACTATCTCTATGGGCTCCTGGGCTCACTATAATCACACATATCGGTGTGGGTACTCATGAATGACTAACCCAACACACTATCTCAAAAAGGACTTAACTATGACTATCTTTAACACACTGTCTCTACAGGGACTTGAGCAGAAGTTTAATCACACTATCTCTGTGGTGCCATCTGCATCACTATAATCACACACTATCTCTGTGTGGACTTGAGAATGACTACCTAATACAGTATCTCAAGAGGGACTTAAATATGACGAATCTAACACACTATCTCAACAGGAACTTACCTATGACCATCAATAACACCCTATTGCTACAAGGACTTGATCACAAGTTTAATTACACAGTATTTCTGTGGACTTCACACTGAGCAAACAGTATCTCTATAGCAACCGAGGCATCACTACAATTTCACATTATGTCTATGGAGACATCAGTATGACGAACCTAATAAACTATCACAACTGGGACATGAATATGACTATCATAAGCACACTATCTCTACAGTACTTCAATACATGTTTAAACACAAACCATCGCTATGGTGACATGGGCATCATTATAATCACATATTTTCGCTATAGGTTCCTGGGCATCACCATAATCATATCTGTGAGGAAACTTGTGAATAACTAACTTAACACACTATCTCAACAGGGAGTCAAATATTGCTATCATTAACTCTAAGTGGTCTGTAGCATAAGTTTGATCACACACTATCTATGTGGTGACGTGAGCTTCCCTATAACCACACACTATCTCTATGGGGACCTGGGCATTGCAATAATCATAAATCAGCTCTGCTGGGACTTGAAAATTACTAACATACCACACTATTGCGAAAGGGACTTGGCTATAAATATCATTAACACACTATTTCTAATGGGACCTAAGCACAAGTTTAATCACACACTATCTCTGTGTTGACATGGGCATCACTATAATCACACACTAGCTCTATGGGCACCTAGGCATCACTATAATTACACATATTTATGCAGGGACTCGTGAATTACTAACCCAGCACACTATCTCAACAGTGATTTAACTATAACTATCATTAACAAACTATCTATACAGGGTCTTGAGCACAAGTTTAATCACACTCTATCTCTGTGGTGCCGTCGGCATGACTATGAGCTACACTATCTCTATGGGGAACTCATTATCTCTGTGGGGACTTGAGAATGACTTAGCTGATCTCAAGTGAGACATAAATATGGCTATCATTAATACACTATCTCAGCATAGACTTCGCTTTGACTGTCATTAACACACTATGGGCCAGTTTTGTCAAATAGTTGTATTGCTGTTGCACCATGCAATGGGACACAAGGGCGACACTACTACCAAGTCCCCACTAGGCAATGTCTTCTAAGTGATAGAAAATGACTTTACAAACGTCTGTGCCAATGCTCACCTCGCCCTCCTTGCAGGACCTTGTTCTACAGCATGTGTGTTTATATTTTTGCTCAGGTCTTCCCATGTAGAAAGGAGGTGGTAGTGCAGTCTGAAACACACCAAGGAATCGAAACACGCTTAAGTAAACTGATACCATTATAGCAATGGGGAGGAAAGGCATTTCAAAGAAATGCTTACAGAGCTTCATTATATCACTCCTTCCCCACAAAAACATTGGTCTTGTAATCTTTTCTCTTGATTTTGCACTTTCTGGGCCTCATTTTCAAGGGCACTTCTAGCCCTTTGTCTGTGCCATGGTGCAGCACTTTCAAAGCACAGGTCATCTTCAAGTATATGACGGATCCCATTGCTCTCCACTGCGCTGGCACACAATTAGCTGCCATGCGTCAATGCAGGCACCCTTGCACCATGGTGCAAGGATGCCTACGTCATGGGGATGATTATTTATGTGCAGGAAGGTGTCCCTTCCTACACATAAACAATCTAAAATGCCGTTTTTTAACTTCTATATGTGCTGCATTAGCACACATATAACTTGTAAAACGTCATTTCTTTAACCATTGTTTATGTGCAGGAAAGGACACCTTCCTGCACATGAACAATCATAAGCGGTGATTTCCTTGTCCTATGAGAGCTGCAGAATGCCAGATTCGAGGGGTGCAGCAGTGGCGGTCCAACCACTGCCACACCAGCAGTCCGAACACCCAATTACGACTTTGGCAGTCTGATCTTCATTGCCCCGCCGCAGCCGTCAGGAAACCTTTCCCTGGTGGTGGCACAGAGGTCAGTGGCAAAGTAATATGCTGGCGGTGCTGCTGTGGCAGTTTCAGGACTGCCATATGTGTCATTGAGGTCTTTTCTCCAAGAAAATGCTGGTGGGCCTGAAACAAAGGGCCCCCTACAGGCTCCCTGCTGCCTATGTGCATGGGGATGCATGCAGGGGGCACAACATGTACCCTCCTGTGTGCATGCAAACCAGTTCCTGCATGGCATGGACTTTATAGTCCATGCCATGCAGGAGCTGTTTTTGGTGTTATGCTGTGCCCATTTTCAGAAGCACCCCCATGGGACCGCCAAAACAGTCTGCCAGTCACGAGGAAACTCGTAATCTGGCAGACTGAGACACTATTTCATAAATAAGGCCGTCAGTACTGGCATAGGTGCATCCAAGGCCTACCAAGGGCAGCAGCATGTGTTATGCCACCCCTGGCTGGCCCTCCAAACTGACACCACAGGTCTGTTCACACATCCTGGGTAAGGTGGTGTAATCAGCCCTTATTAGATATAGTATACCTATATCTACTTTATGTATAGGCACATAGTAACCTATAAGCCACTCCTATGGTAGGCCTCGAAATCCTGGAGGTAGAGTGCTTGGTTTTATTTGAGAGGGTGCCCAAGCATGAGCTGAGCCCCTCTGCAGCTTTCGGAACCATCTCCTTATAGCTGTTCTATGATATAGCCATTCCATATACTCTTAAGTGCATCATATCCCCGCGGTTAATGCTAACTTTGGTTTGGCTTTATCAAAACATGTCGTGTAAGGTGTCAAACGCTTTGGAAAACTAACCACCCGCCAGTCCTGGTGGCGGGGGTAGCATTCCACCCTTCTAGAGGGAGAAGACATGTAGTTACTGGTAAACCCGGTTAAAGTTAAACAGAGCCTCAGCATCACAAAATGGATGCTGCTGCCACAGACACGTGCCTGACCTCCTGCTGCTGGATGAAACTTTGGCAGAGGAGGCCTGGACAATAGGTTTCCTGTCCAGGGAGGTGCCAGCACCTCCCCAGACAGGCTGTAGTGTATTGGGGCAGGGAGGGCTGCATTCAGAATGCATTTTCCAGACATTGCCTGGGGCACACAAAGTGCTCCATGCATTCCGCGTTGTTACAACACGAGCCGTTACATCCCAAGTTCTTTCAACGACTTAGTGCAGGGGCGCACTGGTGTTGGATTTACAATCCAACACTTTTCCTGCTGTTGCACAAACTGGAGTACGAATAGTAAATTATACTATTCCTAAGTCCAATGTGCCCCCTACAGCAAGTCGTTGAAACAACTTGCAAAGTAATGGCTCGCGTTGTAACAACGCAGTTGTTGTAATGACTGCGTTGTAAAAGCATGCGATATAACGCATGCGAAGTAACAGTATATATTCCAGCCAAAGACAGAGAATTCAAGCTCCCTCTAGAAGGTAGTTTAAAGTCAAAGACAGAAAAATAAGTCTTGCACATGACCACTGATCGTGACCACTGATCGACCAACTAGATTGAACATTCCTAAACATGCTACTTTCACTTCTTAGATCTGCACATTGTGGAAAGATGTTGTTTAAACAGCAGATTTCATTATTGTGTTGGTTTTTCCAGCTTCACCAATGTGCCTTCATGGCCTACCCAGGCTTCTTCATAGTCTTCCCAGATGTAGAATACTGGAGCTGTGCCTGATAAAGCAGCAGAATTACTAAGCCATACAATTCTTATGGTAGACTTACTTCTGGTTGCAGATTTTCTACTGGCAACCAATCCCCAAGGTACATCTGAACTGGGCCAGAAGAAAATATAGGCGTAGTAGTGGCATAACTGGGAGAAAAACTTGTATTTCTCTTAGTTTGTTTCTCTTTCCATGCGTGTTGCATGTTGCAGCATGCATAGAAAAAGGAAAATGGCATAATTTTTTTGTTTTTGTGCAGGAAGGTGTTCCTTCTTGCACACAAATAATCATTCCTGTAACACATGCAGCCTTGCAACATGGCTGCCTGCGCCAATATTGCGCCAGTGCAGGGAAAAGCGCACACATGCACCATATTGTTAATGCGACGCATCCCTGTGCTTTAAAAGTGTCGCAACTTGGCGCAGCAAAACGGCTTGCAGCGCTGTGCTGTTATTTTTTCTAAATGAGGGACTATGTGTCCTTTACATAGCTCAGTTAATACTGCCAAAAAACGACGGAGGTGATAACGACGATGCTCTGACGTTCAATAGGGTAAAAACACAATTTAAACAGAGTGTGCATTTATTTGAATTTAAATCGTGGCAATGTAACTGCCATGACTAGTGCAGAACCATAGTTAAAGTAAAAGAGCTATTGAAAAATTACCTACATATCGAGAACAGTAACTTTACAAACTGCGAAAGTCTTAAAAATATCTGGCCCTTTTTCTGCAGTGTATTTATTATTCCCCGTAAATGAATGACCTGTGCCTCTAAATATATTTTGGTATTTAATGCGTGCTGACTTTTAGTTTCAAATTGCATGGTTCTTTCGATTCCTGTTAAAAGAATTCCAAAGGCTCTGCCCAGCCTTCCTGTGGGAACAAAAAGACAGGGCGTCAGGACGTTTCCATGGTCAGCCAAAGACATGCAGATGCGCATATCTGCATAACAAAGGACCAAGTAATCAACCTTGCTGATACCTGCTGGCCGGGACTGTCTGCGAATGGGGGTTGGGCGCTCCTGCAGCCTAATACACACACCTTGGCTGTGTTGCAGACAGAGCAGGAGGCCAGGAGCAAAGCAAGTAGCAGGTGGGACTTGCTGAAAGGCTAAAGATCTGCCCAAAGCATTTTTCTGTCTCTGATTGCAGCAAAGATGTGCGTGTCTGTGATTAGTTTGTCCGTGCCCATGCAAAAACGTGTAGAAATTATTGTTTTCAAGTGATCATTAGTATTCCTACAAAGGCTAGCGGCAGACTTTGGGAACCAGGTTGGAGGCCCAGTGTTTGCTAAACCTCCGTGATTATGTTAAAATCACTTAACCTCCCCGTGCCTTAGTTGAAAAACACAGCCAAGAGACTTGGGTCAAGATCGCGCTAGATATAAAAAAAAATGTCAATAGCTGAGGCACTGTTGCGATGTAATAAGTACTGAGCACCTTGTATAAGTGCATTTATAGAACAGAAAAAACAGCACAGTCACTTCACATGCATAAGAACGCGGAAAGTTATGCTGGTTTCATTTTATTTAAAAGCACCAATGCTTTATTTCTTTTTAAATTAATTTTCAGCTTCTAGCTATATTTTTTCCTTGAACATTTCGATATCATTCCCATCTTCTTTTTTGGGTCTTTTTGAGGTGGGGGCGTCTTTTAAATAATAATCAAACTTCTACTTGCAAAAAGCCTCTGCTATTTCAAGCAAGCATTGGCATAGCCAATAGGTCTCGCCTTTGAAGCAATTGTCTTCAAACTATGTTGTAGAGCAGCATGGCTGCTGTGCAGCATGTTGAAAGGTTATAATAAATAACGTTTTATAAGCATTTTTTACCGTATATATAACCAAGAGAACAATATGTACAACTGAACGACCCTTTAAAAAAAATAATTAACATAAAAAATGCCTTTTCTTTTTTTTGTCTTTGCAATTCTGGAACCTTTTTCCTGCCTGTTCTAATGTTTGTTTGTTACAGCTTTTTTGTTGTTTGGAGTTGGAGGGGGGGAAGAGGGGTCATAAACAAAAAATAACTTATTGAGGATAGAGAACGCTGCATCACTAGCGAACTGCATGAAGCCCTGAACCCTGAGTGCCAGAGCACAATACTGAGCAGGCCCTCTAAGGGAGTCAGTCAAGCCCAGTCAGTAAGATTTATCTCAGGGATAAATAAAGACCAAGGTTCCTTTTTAATTTGTGCACCCGCCACATTGTGGGGCTTGCGTTTCACTCTCGTATAGCTTCATGCCTTAGAGCTGCGAGGTGGTGGTTATCACACATGACTCTTTGAACCAGTGCTTTTATGATACAAATAACCAAATGTTTTGATTAATAATAATTGTAGACCTATTGGAAGTAATGCAACATTTCCTGTACTTAATGTGCAGTTGTCTGAAAACGGCATAGCAAAGGTGTTGTTAAACATGATATGGAACCATATAGGCAACTATCTCTTGGGGATGGTGGCTTTCCACTGATGGCCCCAGATCAGGGTATCCCATCTATCATGCACATGAGGGAACAACTGAAAGCAGAGTATCATAACAAGGAATTGTACCAGGGCACCACCACACACAGTAACACTCAGGAAACACTATAACATTACAAGACCCTGTGTACTAATGGACACTACCAAAACCAGTGCCACATCAGGGTTCTGCCAAAAGCAGAGTGGCACAAATACAGAATAGTACTAGGAACTGACAGACACAGCAGCACCCATACAAACCTATCATAACACTATAGCACCACAACACCACCAGACCCTGTGGATTGCCAGGCCCAGTGCAATAACACCACCACTAGAAACCGTGAAGCAGAAGCACAGTAGCAACAGTTCATATACAGATTGACTAGCAGGGTAATCCTGCAGTAGCTGCAGGGCACTGACCGACCCAAAGCACTAGCAAGGCATGGCCTGAGCACGGTCAGACCCAGAGCAGCATCAGGCCATAACAAAAATATAGCTGCGCCGGGCTTTAACCTAGACAGTACGATGACACTGACAGACTTGGCAGGAAGGTAATCCAGTAACAGCACCAAGGCCAAACATGATCCTAAACTCTACCAGAGCACGGCCAAAGCTTCTCCAATCCATGGAAGAGCTCCACTGGGCACGGCCAGGTACAGGGTGCAACAGGCTTGCTGCCATACTACTGCGTGATCCAGAACTGCCCCAGTGTAAAGCCAGAACAGATATAGGGCCCCTCAAAAAAAGAAAAGTAGAAAGGCACAAGCCAGTAGTGCCAAGGTAAGGCAGGCACACTAATTATGAGAACCTCTCATGATAGCAGTGAAAGCATGAGCCAGCACAGCACCAGGGCACGACCAGAGTAGCCAGATGTACCAACAAAAGGATCGAGGGAAGGGCAAAATCCACAGGCAGCAGAGAGTGGGTAAAACTCCACCAGCTAGATGCCGTGACCATTGGCAGTCCTAAGCTATGTGTGCGGCTGGGGAGGGATGACTGCCATTCATTTCCAAGAATGAGCTTGGGTAGAGGGTTGGGGTCAGATGCTACGCTCTCCTCCATCCCCTCTAGCCCTGCTCCCTCCGGCACTCTGAAGCACTCCCAACACCATGCATGGCATCTGCACCAACCCTCCTTCCAGTGTAACCCTTTACCCATCTCTGCACCCCCAGACCAACTCGGGGGCCCTGTCATACCCAGCTCACTACCTGCTGCGTGATCTCAGTGCACATCATAGTGTCCAGCTCTGAGCAGCACAGGAAGCACCTCGTAGGCCAGCAGAAGCCACAAAGAAAAACTGTTACAGGGTGGACGAGACCAAGCCGGGAGGGGCTGTGCAAGCGGTGGGTGGTGTGTGCATGAGAGCAGTCTCACATGCCTCGGTCCACGGCTGGCACGCACAGTTTCAGCCCTGTTTTGAAGTCAGAGGAAGCAGCTGTGCACCTATCTTTTATGGCACCGTCTTCACAGCCGCCATTCTGATAAAAGAAAGGCGCCCGGCCACAATGCTTAAACATAAAGTGGGCGCTTCCTGATCAATGTGTTCTCTTTTTTGATAGTCAGAACAAGGAGAATGCTGCTTGATTAAGGCAAATGCTGTGTTGGAGTAAAGCAGGGGTAGGTGGGGGTGGACATGCAGGGACATGTGAAGAGGTGGGAGGGATGAAGGTTCTATTAGTATGCAAGCATCTACAGGCCCAAAGCTGAACACGCACCAAGAGTATAACATGAGCAAGAAAGAAATAAGAAAATAGTCCCCCAGAGAACAGATAAACAACCAAAGCATAAATATACAGTACTTAGTCCTTGCTCCTTGGGAGGGATGAAAGAGAAAAAAGATGGACAACGAGGCAAGACTGACCAAGAAAGGATTTTAAAAGCACACTGAAACAAACGAATGGAAAGCAGGGGAGTGACTAAGTCCATGAGAAGTGTATACAAGAGGTCTTGAATGCTCTACATGTTCTTTCAGTTGAAAGAGTGGAGGATCACCATGGTTTGTGAACAGTATATATGTATGTGTGTTGGGGAAAGGTTATAAAACGTAAAAGATTGTATTAAAAAAACTAAAAGGTCTGGCTTTTTCATAAGTTATGACAGACGCATGTCATACATTTTCTTCAAAATTGTCTTTTCTCTATAGACTTGGGGGCTCATTTATGAAGAAGTGATACAGTGCAGCACAGCAAGTCATTGTACTGCAGTGCATGACAGCCAAAGGGCAGGAATGCACTGTATATAAAACAATATGGTGCATACTGCTCTATCCCCTGCGCTGGCACCCTTTTGGCAGCCTAGCGCCAATGCAAGCATCCTCTTACTATGGTGCAAGGGTGCCTGTGTTGAATGCAGGAGGCACCTTCCTGCACAAAAACAATCCTGGGAGTCATATTCCACTTTTTATGTGTGCTTGATGGAATGGAACCTGCACCCCTCCCCCCATCCCTAGCGCCTTGAGACCCTTACGGGTGAGTAGTCGTGCTTTAACATATCCCTGATTGTTTGGTTGATTGCTGTGGAATGCAGCACACATAGGAAGAGGAAATAAGCAAAACAAGAGATATTTCTCCTTGTTACGCTCCCCCTTGGGAAGGTGTAAGATTTTGGTGCATTCCCAGGTTCACAAGTTCTAGTAAATATGGGAATGTATCAAAAAATCCATGGGAGTTGTTTGGGAACACCCACGGAATGCCTTCCCAGGGCAGAGTAATGCATCGCATAAATTTGTGCTAGGTTGCGTTATCGTGATTGTTGAAGCCATGCAGATCCATGCAAAGTTGCTTTGCGTGGCTTCAAAAATCTGACTTAGAGTTTGCGTCAGGCATGTACCATGTTGCTTGGTGTAAACGCAACGTGAGCCTCTCTTAAATATACCCTTTGCTGTAAAATGTAAGACAAAGGAACCAAAATGGAAACCTGTTTACACTGTAGACTGCAGAACATAGCCCAACAAGTCAGTTTCTAGCAAAGGGGAAAATATTTCAAATGCCTAGAACAGCTTTTGAGGTATAGGTCGAGTTAAATTATATGTAAATATTTTCTTGTACAGTAAATGATTAAGGTACGCCAATATGCACATCAATAAAAGAAATCAAGGAAATTGTTTTATTGTGTTCATTGAACAATGACCAGGAAAATCTCACCAAAATCTCATACACAGCAGTGGTCTCCTCAATTAAACTGGCATATTTCACATTGCAAGTAGGACATTGCAATGTTGGAGACACTTTATATTTCAGAAATCTGATAAATTCCAGTAGAGTAGATTTCTGGTGTCAAGATGATGTAAAGAAAAATGCTAAATATTCCAGTTGAGAAATGAGGTATGAGGCACTAGTAAAAAGGCGCCTTTCACTTTGACTCCTGCATGTGAAGGCAAAATATATAAATATATAGATTGCGTCTATAAGTGCAGTAGTCGGTGTGTGGATTTTATATGTTACGATCCAACTCAATGCCACTGATGTTATTAAGCACAGTAAGTTGTAAGACTGAGTTGATCTTAAAGGGTTGTTTAAACCGGTCTCCTGATGTGGCGGCCCAATCTATCGCAGGGGAGGATGCCATGCATCCTGCGGCGTAGCGTCCATTGGTGAAGAAGGTGCAGTGGCACCGGGCCGGAGGCCTAACAAGCTGACTGAACCAAGTATTATTGTTGCGTTTCATCATTCACGCAGCAACTAGTGAGCCCATTTCCTTCCTTGCACTAGGGCCCATGAAACATTGACTACGCAACTGCAGGCTTCATAACATTTGTAAAGAGATATGGTATTTTGATTAAATATGCGCTGGAAAGTGGCTCCAAATAATGTTTTCAGTTGCAAGCTGTTAAGAGTAATCAAAGCAGCCACAATGAATGGCTTGAGGGAAATGAGGGCTTGGGGTATTACACTACCAACAGTGCACATACAATCTGCTCTGGAAGAGACAGTTATATCAGGTTGGTCTCATTCAAATCCGCCTCTCTACTGAGACTGACAGATGTTCCAATGTATGGGTGCTCAGAAGGAAATGTCTCCTGTATGGTACATAATTGATATATCCTGCCCTGAGTACCCAACTGAATGTGAAACTGGGATTCTGACTTTTCTTCTGGCCCTAGCATAAACACAGAGGACTAGAACCTGCCCACTGACCAGGAGGGGTACACCAAGCATGGCCTCATTGAAAACAGCTCACTACTGTCCCTGTCATGGATGTATCACATAAAGCAGTGGTTGCAGCATATCATATTTTATTATCTTAGTGAACTAGACCTGTTTCTTTGTTTCAGAGACAGCGTGGTTTAGTGACCACCATCATGTAAAGTTTGATTGTAAAGCCCAGGACCTGATACTGGTATCCACTGTATGTGTGGAGTTGAGTGAAGATGTGAAACTAAGATGGTAGTAGTATTTTGTATGTGAAGGAGTCTGAATACTGAAATCGATAGATTTTATTTTGCAAATCCCTGGTTGTATCATGGGAGTATAGTGGGAGTACCTCAGGAGTTACACATGACTGGAAAAAAGGGGAATGACTGCAAGCAAAGGAGTTGCATGTTGCCTTTGGCCATGCCCGATGGGTGTTGGCAACCTGTGGATGTTTGGACTGCAGTGACAACCCAAGCTTGTGCAAAGCTGAAAGCCATGCACAGCGCAAGTTGGACAACCATTGGGGTTAGGAATGGTAAAAAGAGCTTACTGTATTTTTTTTAAACTTAGGAATTTATAGAAAAAACTAAACTTACATTGATGCTACAGTTAGGTGTGGTAATAAGATTTTTTACTATACAGTAAAATAAAAAATAAAAACGGGAATTTACTGAAAAAAACTAAGGCGAAAGTGACTGTAAGATGATGCCTCCTTTTGTTTGATCACCCACATGTTTTTTGGCCTGATGCTGCTAGTTGTTTATTGACTCTGTGCTCTAGGACTCTTCTAACCAGGCTGTTGTACATGTGCTCTGGCTGCTAAAGCATTGCACATTGGCTAAATCTCTGATTGGCATGTTTAAATTACTTATTGGTCCCTAGAATATAGTACCCCTAGTACCCATGGATTGTAGGTTTAAACAACAGTAGTTTACTACCGCACCTATTGTGCAACCATTAAAGTGACAAGGTAAACTGTCTCCAGGACTGTCACTTCAGCTTGGTGGTGCAGCTTTAAAACTACCATTTAGGCCAGTCAAAATAAACTTTTTGACAGACCCAACCGTTCCTTTTAATGCTCATAAGTGAACCCTAAGGGAGAGTTTATATGCCCCTGGGGAAGGCTGCATGGTATTTAAAATCAGGATATGCATGTTTACTTGTTTTTAATTTCGCATTTAGTAAGTACTTCATTCAGTTTGGGAATAGCTAGAAAAATGGTTGAAGGACTCATTTTAACTAATTTAAAATACAATGTAATGGTAAAGTTGGATTTTCTATTACTATTAAGGAACCTACAAGTTTAGAAAGTGTCCAGTCATCACCTGACCTCTGATGGCTTCCATAGAGTAAGATATGGATTGCTCCCAGAAGTGGACAAATGGCTTTGGGCGTGGGAAGGTAGAAAGTTTCTGCATGTTGGATTTAGGGAGCATGGGGCACTGTTGGATGTGTTGCAGTAGGGCACACAGAAAGTGCTGCAAAAGTGGGTTGGGTCACCCCTTTGAACGTTTTCCCTGTTGGTTAGGGAGTGGCCAGCTGTCACCTAAACGCACAGGCTGGTGGCAGGCATAAATGTGGCACCCCTAGGCACCCTTTCCAAATCACTACTGGGCCTGTGGAAGACAAACAAAGGACTGCATCTGCTCTTTGACCTGTAGGGAGAACCCTAAGGGCAGGGTCTGCTCCCACTTGTTGTACCAGGTGGAATGAAAGGGTCATTTGGCTGTCCTCCTGTTAAGTTGCATGGACACAAAAGCAGCAAGAATCCCTCTTCCCTGCAAGGTCTGACTCACCAGTTTCCGCTGGAATTGCATTCAATCCTGCTGGTGGCTTCCCCTGGAGTGAGTCGTGACACCAAAGTGCTGCTCCTACAGCCCTGGAACCCATGACTGGAATCAGAGTGTACTTCTCCTGCCTAACCCTGAAATTGGAAACTTAGAAGCTTCTTGGCAACTTTTCTTCAAGAGAACCACCTTCAGACTGGCACATACCTGCCAGCTAATCCACCAAATCTGCATTACTGATGGGATTACGGATGGGATAACTGTTTCAGACTGAACGGGGACAAAACCGAGGTGCTTATAGTTGGTAAGTCCCCCTCGGTATGGACCTCTGCCTGGTGGCCTCAGGCTCTGGGCCCATTACCTGTCCCCAAGGATCATGTGAAGAACTTAGACATGTGGATAGATTCCAAAATGTCCTTTTACTATCTCACTCGGCGTGTCGCAGGGACGTGCTTTGAAATTCTCCGCAGTCTGAGAAGGACACTCGATTTACTCCCATCATCTGCCAGAAGGGCCCTGGTCCATGCCTTGGTTACTTCGAGGCTGGCCTATGGGAACGCTCTTTAACTAGCAGCTAACGCGAGTTGCATCTTAAGACTGCAGCATATCCAGAATGCAGCTGCGTGACTGGTGCTGCAGCTACCCAGGAGAGCCTCCTCAAAAAGGGCCTTGGCGACACTGCATTGGCTTCCCATCAAGGAACAAATAGAGTTCAAAGCACTCTGTGTCAGTCATAGGATTGTTCATGGCAAGCGTCCGGGCTTCTTGCGCAAACTGCTTTTTCCTTACAAGCCCACCCGACTCCTGCGCTCTATGGGTGCTGGCCTGCTCTCGGTCCCTAGAATTAATAGGGCGAGAATGGGAGGGCGCTCCTTCCGCTCCCTAGCCCCACGGAGATGGAACACCCTCCCACTTAGGCTCCGTGTGGAGCCCTCGGAGTTGGTGTTCCGGAAGGAGCTGAAAACTCTCCTGTTCCCGAAGCCATAATTCCCGGTGCAGGGCCTCCATCATTCCCTCTGCCCAGGTTGCTGCTCAGTCTTTGGATAGCGCGGGGACACACTGGCAAGTGTAACCAGGCGCTTTAGAAACTCAGAATTATTATTATTATTATTATTATTATTATTGAACTTCCCACAGGTACAGCTATGTTTTGACAAGGTAGCAACATCTAAAGTCATCGGACCCTTCACTGGCACCAATCTGCAGCCTTGCTCTGCTAAGGGAATCCCGAGCTCCAGTGAAATTTCAAAGGCTGACTGCCTATGATGTTACCAGAACAAATGCTGACTGACACCCAATTTACGTTGAGGCCATTTTTAGTGAGAATCATGATTTTCCACTCTGAGCCTTCCTGCCTTCATTGACAACCACATCTGGACCCTATCAATACATTGCCATCTAGCTCTGCTCTAGCTTTAGCCAGGTATCTTTGATGCTGAGGAGCTAGTAGGCGACCCGCCGATGACTAGAACTACTTTTAAGAAACAAAGGTAACTTTTTGATTAAGAAGTACACAGTCTATATATCCGACTGGTAATTGACTTCTGCTGGCTTTAACTTTTGACTTTTCTCCAGTCTAGCATTCAATTTTGCGCTTTGAGATTCTGTGCAAATATTTATCTCAACTTTGTAATTTCCTATCCCTGGTTTCCATTACTGGATATTAGATGTTTTGTTGTCATTTTGTTCAGTACAATATTGCATATTTTTTTAAAATTGGAGTGTTGTGCTTTCAACCTTTTAAGTGTTTTGGGAATCCTAAATGTCTTACACATTTTATAAAGTTAAGCCTGTTTGCTCTGGGCCATAGCTACCAGTGCTTGAGCTCAGGTCTAAATTACTGAAACCTTGTTTGGACCTAAAAGGGAATAGTGCCATTATTATTATCCATACCAACTAATAACCTAAATCTAATCTAATATCTAAATGTATGTTGGAAAAAACCCTAGCAACTCACTGAAACAAACAATTGTTAAAGTGAAGTTTTAGTGGTCAACACCCTGATACACAGGGGTTCACCCCGTGGACGGGTTTTTATGTAGAGTCCATTTCCTCCAGCTACCCTAGAGCAATTATGTGGCTAAACGCTTTCTATGCACAGCTTTTGTCATTTGCACAGCTCTTCTTGGACTGCCCATTATCTAGTAAACAAGAGGAGGATTTGCCAAAATGCATCAGGACCGTGCTGCCTAGTGCTTGTTTATATATCTAGGGGCCAATTACGATGCTGCCCGTTACGGCTCTAACCAACGGTCGGAGCCTTCAGGTTTACTTTCTGACTGCCTAATTATGATCTAGGTGGTCGGAAAATATACTGGCTGGTTATTTTGGCTGGCTTCCAACTGGCTCTAGGAGTCCATCAGCCAGTCGGAAGTCGGCCAGTAATCTCAAGGACGGGCCTTTCCGCCCTTGAAATTACAATTCATGGTTTCCATGCCGGCCTGTTGACATGGAAACCATGTTGGAAAACATGTTGTGCTTTGGCCTCCGGTTGGGGGCTGAGGGGGCTCTATCCCCCTGTTGATCCCTGTACCCCATGGCAGGCACCACACGGTGGGCACGGATTTACAAATCCACCATACTAATATAGTCTGTTTGGCATCTTTAACATAACTATCGTCAAACACATCACTCTGGAGACTTGAATATGACTATGATCACACACTTTCAGGGTGGGGACATTGGGATCCCTATAAACACACACTATATCTCTGCAGACCTGGGCATCCCAATAATCACACACTATCTCTGGGGCAGACCTGACCATCAGCAAAATCACACACTATCTCTGTGGGGACCTGGCCATCGGTATAATAACACATTATCTCTGTGGGGACCTGGATATCCCTATAATTACACACCATCTCTGTGGGGACCTGGATATCCCTATAATTACACACCATCTCTGTGGGGACCTGGATATCCCTATAATTACACACCATCTCTGTGGGGACCTGGCATCCCTATATTCACACACCATCTCTGTGGGGACCTGGCATCCCTATATTCACACACTATCTCTGTGGGGACCTGGCCATCAGTATACTCACACACTATCTCTGTGGGGACCTGGCCATCAGTATACTCACACACTATCTCTGTGTGGACCTGGCCACCAGTATACTCCCACACTATCTCTGTGGGGAGGGGACTTGAACATTACAATAGTCACACACTATATCTGTGGGGACCTAGCATCCTTGTAATCACACACTATCTCTTTGGGGACTTCAACATTACTATGATCACACACTATCTCTATGGGGACCTGGTATGCCTATATTCACACACTATCTCTGTGGAGACCTGGGCTGCCCTCTCATCACACATTATCTCTGTGGGGACCTGGTCATCACAATAATCACACACTATCTTTGTTTGGACCTGGTCATCAATATAACCAATCACATGCTAGCTTTTTTGGTGGGCTGTGAACTTGACTATATTCACACACTATCTCTGTGTGGACAGTGGTAACACTATAGTCACACACATCTCTCTGAGAACTTAGACATCACTATCATCACACACTATCTATGTGGGGAACTTGGCATCCCTATAATTACACACTATCTCTGTGGGAATCTGGGCATCAATATAATTCATTACACAGTATAATTTTGTGTAATTAAACATGACTATCCTCACATACTATCTCACTGGTGACCTTGGCATGTCTATAATCACACACTATTTATTTTGGGATGTGGACCTCAATGTAATCACACTATTGCTTTGTGAGGACTTAAACATTACTATCATCACACACTATATATGCAGGGACATGAGCATATTTATTGTAAAATATTTTTTTCCGGAGAGAGACTTGAGCTTGACAGTTATCATGCACTTTCTATGCAGATTTACAATCACTATCTCGTGGAAATGTGGGCATCCCTATTATCACACACAATCTCTTCGGGGGCCTAGTCTTCACTATAATCATATAACATCCATGCAGGACTTGAGCTTGACTTTAACAACACCCTATCTGTGCAGGCAACTGGACATCACTATAATAACATATTATCACTACAGGTACCTAAGCATATCTATAATTATACATCATCCCTCTGTGAAGTTGACTAGCATAACATTCTCTATGTGAGAACTTGAACATAACTATGATCACTAACTATGTCTGCGGGGATTTGAACATAACTATAATCATACGATTTCTCTGAGGGGACTTGAACATGAATATCATCACACACTATCTCAATCTGGACTTTAGAGTAACTATAATTAAATACTATATTTGTGGGGACCTGGGCACTAATGTAATGGCACACTATTCCTACATGAACATCAGTATGACTATCATCATCCAATATTTCTACTGGGACTTGAATTTGACTATCATAACTCTTTCTATGTGGGGACTTGAATATAAATATAATGACACACTCTCTGTGGGGGACTTAAATATAACAATAATCACACACCATCTCGGCGGGGACTTATTTATGTTTATGTTTTGTGATGTTTTTTAACATGACTAATCATGTAAAATCATTGTGGGGACTTGAACATGAATATAATCACACACCATCACTGTGGGGACTTAAGCATGACAATAATCACACACTATCTCTGTGGGGACCTGGACATCCCTATAATCACACACTATCTCTGTGGGGACTTGAACATTACAATAGTCACACACTATCTCTGTGGGGACCTGGACATCCCTATAATTACACACTATCTCTGTGTGGACTTGAACATTACAATAATTGCAAACTTTCTTTGTCGGGACCTTCGCCCTTCTATAATACCACACTATATTAGCAGGATCTCCAGAATGACTGTCATTGTCCACAATCTGTAAGGGGACCTGTAGGGGGACATGAGCCAGGCTATAACCAAACATGATTATAATCAGACACTATTTTGGAGGATTTGAGCATGTCTAAAATCACACTATCTATGTGAGAACCTGGGCATCCCTCTAATACCAAACGATCTCATGTGACTTAAACATAACTAGCATCAAACACCATCTTTGTGGGGACTTAAGAATAAGTATAACCGCACTTTGTCTATGCGGGGACTTGAACATAAATATAATCACACACTATGCCTATAGGAACTGAGAGTGCCTATATTTAAACAAAATTTCAATATAATCAGCATTATCTCTGCAGTGACTTAAAAATGAGTATAATCACAGACTCTCTCTGTCAGTTGTAAAACATAACTATAATATCATACCATATCTCTGGGAATTAATATTGCACCGACATATAAAGAAATTATGCCTAGCAATGAGATTGATGAAAAGGAACTAGGTAATCTCAACTTGGCTTTCCTATCAGACCACATTGCAGGATATTTTGCCTCTAAATTAATTCAATGTTCTGTTGTTTCCTTATTTCTAAAAGTTTTTGAGCACTCAGTAACAGGCCAAATAACTGTAAAACCCTTTCCAGGGACTTCATATGCTATAAGCTTCTGCCACAAATGCATTATAATCACAATCTATGTTCTGTCTGCTCGTAGGACACAATGAGCTATTCACATATGACTAAACTATCATGTAATTTAAGTACAGCACTGAAAAATTACATTTAGTCATTTCTTTATGAAGACATTCAATCACTAATGATAATTATTGAGTAAGTCCCCACAAGGATGGTAACACATGTTCAAGTCCCCACAATGATGGTTCTGTGCGCGCGATTAAAAAACAATATATTTGCGAATTTGAAGCAGGATCCTGTATTAGGAATTTTTTCTTAACATTTTTCTGTTATTGGCATATTTTTAAACAAATGGGAAAGGTTGGTCCCCACAAGGCTGGTGTTCACACATAGTCCCCACAAGGATGGTAACACGTGTATGTGTATGTGTGTGTGTGTGTGTGTGTGTGTGTGTGTGTGTGTGTGTGTGTGTGTGTGTGTGTGTGTGTGTGTGTGTGTGTGTGTGTGTGTGTGTGTGTGTGTGTGTGTGTGTGTGTGTGTGTGTGTGTGTGTGTGTGTGTGTGTGTGTGTGTGTGTGTGTGTGTGTGTGTGTGTGTGTGTGTGTGTGTGTGTGTGTGTGTGTGTGTGTGTGTGTGTGTGTGTGTGTGTGTGTGTGTGTGTGTGTGTGTGTGTGTGTGTGTGTGTGTGTGTGTGTGTGTGTGTGTGTGTGTGTGTGTGTGTGTGTGTGTGTGTGTGTGTGTAGGGATGACAATATGAAGGAAATTATTCGGACCGTGGTTTCTTTGGGTTACATTTTTTTTGGGGGGGGAGGGGGTGTGGGGGGGTAACCTGCAATATTACTATTTTTTATTTGTATTTTTTTTAATATAATTGTATTATTCTCCATTAATTTTTAGAGGAAGTGTGTGACAACTATGCATTTTAAATACAATCTACAGTAAGGTCTGTTGGGTAAGACAATTGCTTTAGCAAAACCTAATTAATAGTAACTTAAATGACACACAATGTCATGGAATAGTCTTGTAATTACTTCAGACAGTGACAAGAGTCAAAACGCACCACAAACAAAAGATCGACTTTGTGAAAAATATTGTTTATAATGATTACATTTGTAAATGGCTGTCACATACACAAATGACAACGCAAACAACAAAAAAGGGAAGTGACTTTGGTGAAGGAATGTGACATAAAGTGCTTATGAGATGTGAACAATAGATGACATAAATTAGGATACAAAGATATATATGCAAAATGTAGGTCCACCCCTTCACAAGTATATAGGTTCTGGCTATACCCTTTGAAATATCTTCCTCTTGATGAGAGGGTGAAGAGACTTGGGGAATGGACAGATAGATGTGTCGGTGCGTCAGAACACAGAGGCGAGTCCCGTGTTAAAAGCCTTGCGTCAATCCTTACACCCGGTTTGAGAGGGCGTAGGCATTTTGACGCAGTCAAGTCATAAAGTGAAGCAGTGAAAAGTTGTAAATTTCACTGCATCAGTTCTACATGGCTTTTAAGGTGAGCATGCCTACCCTGCCTACATAAAACCTGGCACAGGTATAATGTGACACAGGCCTACACAAACTGACGCAGTGGGCCCAATGTGTCAGTTTGTAAATATGAAGCAGTGTGGAGCACTGATTGCATCCCTGCTGCGTAAAAAAAATATAACGCTGCAGCCACTAGCTCCTTGTAAATATGCCCCCTAGTTTGGCCCTGCACTATGAGTGCCCTGTATGCCACCACCTGCTCTGGTGGTTCTCAAAAACATCAATTGAAAGCCTTCTTGCCACTTTTAAGAGGCCTGGCTGAATAATGTTCAATGCAGGCCCTCTCTGTGGGACATTGTTACAATCACTGGCATTCATGTGTCTGTAGGAAAAAGGAAATGAGAAAGTGACACTTTCTGACAAGTCTTTCTGAACCCGCCTCCTGTCTCAGGTGAGCACTTACACCTTTGTCAATCAATATGAAGCAACAGGGACAGGAGAAAAGCAGTTATTTTGTTGAATTACTTCCCTACACCAAGCAATATAGAACAGGGACAAATATACACAAGTCTGCTTATGCAGGGACACACGGTTATACAATTCACTTGAACATAACTTCCTTCCTTACTGACCACAGTCTGTTTATCACGGATCACGGAACAGGTCCATTCACTCATTCATCCTCTTCACTTCTAGCATGAGGATATCCAGTACAATGTATATTACGGATTGAATTCTATTGCTATGCAATAGTCAGGTTTGCTCATAGATTAGAATCAAAGAGCAAGCCGCAGACATGTATTGCACAGTTAACTACCTGTGGCTTCCACACCATAACAAATGGTGTGACCCTTCACAAATCACTTCCTCTCCCTATGCCTCACTTCCTTTATCTGCCAGAATTGCAGTTATTCGTAGGTCATGGTTCTCCAAAGTCAATCCTGGCGTGCCGGATCCATGCCAGATTTTTAAGATGACTACATTTATCTACATGGGGATATATGCTACAAATCTGGCTTGGATCCCGCCCTCCCAGACCGACTTTGGAGAACCTTGACGTAGGTTATACATACGGAATAGCCTCTATAGCGTCCAAAAATGGCAGTGAGCGTTTCATAAAAAACTTCCCATTTCCTCTTGTGATGACAAAGCCTCTGGGATGAATGTCTGACACGTTTCTTGGAAAATATTGCCCACGGTTCAATACTTATCCTGAGCCCACCGTAGACATCAGGAATGAGTGAGCAAAAGTCTTTGTCCGCATAGTGCGGAAGTCTGATGTAAAAGTGGATTCTTGTAATTCCCTAAACCTGTGGCGTGCAGGCTAGACGCGGATTGTAGAAACTGGTCCGTTGACACTCTCTTTCCTTCTATTTTATGAAGCTTGTCAACTCCAAGCCGTACTCAGATTCAGCGACAGGGACAATATTTGAAGCGATGCTGCCTCTAGCCCTAAAGACGTTTCACAAGCACCCGCAGCTCACAGGGATGTCCATCCCCAGTCTCTTTGGACAGGGATATCTTTGATGAGGGGGCCTGAAGGAGGAGAGAGAGAGAGAGACTATGGGTCGTCAAAGTGGGAGGGACTGCAGTGTAAAACGAATAAAGTGACACAAAAAAGTGGATAACAAAAGATATCCAGGACATAGGCAGAAAGGGCTTTTGAGAAGAACAGTAAATGACAGATAATGGATAGAGACAGTCAAAGGGAACAGTAAAGGAGGAACGGGTGGTTAATGGTAGTGTGTGTGTGTGTGTGTGTGTGTGCGCGAGGACACACAAGCCTATGTGAGATAACAGGAGGAGTGAGAGATTAAAGGGGGTAAAGGAAGCGATTGCATAGAGAGGGGCAATGGAAGAGGGAGAGAGAAAGGAGGCACATGTATGTAGGAGAAAACGAGGGAGTGAGAAATTAGTATGAAATGATGACGGGGCAATGTTTAATTTGAGCAGGTGGTTTCCAGTGCTCGGCACCAGCACTTAATTGTCAACTCCGGCACTTGTGATAGTCTTCCACAAGGTGGCGCTGTCTGGCTAATTTAGAGATGACCACAACAACAGTTAATTTATGCAAAGGAATTGTTTTAATTTATGATTCAATATACATTAAAAAATCACCTGCCGCCAAGCCATTCTGCAAAGCAGCGGGGAGCACCCGACATGCCAATGCCACAACATTGGATGAAGGATGCCGATCGGTGTATGGTAGCGGAGAAGACAGTGTATGAGAGCAGGGGTTGTCGCAGGAAATGGAAACAGGTCTGGGGCATAAGGAATGTCTATCGGGGGAGCCCATGCATGAACCCAAAAGAGGGACCATATAGGGGGGATGCATAGATGAGAAATGGTTCCCGGGGCGTGTTGCTGGAAGCAATAGATCACTTGTAATATTATGGCTATGTGGTGTTTATAACTATAACCTAGTCTCCCTCATACAGGAAACAGAACGGTACAAACAGTAATGTACATTGTTATGTTACTAATAAACACAGTTATAAAAACTAAAATGTCTACAAAACAAAACTGGTGTGCACTAATCTCAAAATCTTGTAGTGCCAAACTGTAACCTGCCAGACAAATGCCCCAAGCTGGACCCCTAGATACATTTCACCCTCATTCTTTGAAAAATAGCCTTTTTTCTTACCCCCTTGAGTGCTTCTGTCGGCCAACGGCCGTCGCAAGCTCTACCTTCGTATTGCTGCGCACGTCCGTTGGCCGACACGGCCCAGCCCAATCCGCTAAACCGCAACCGTGGTTAAACAGATTTTTTGTCTGTATGTATATGTTATTTCTGTAGTGTGACCCTAGCTAAAAAGGCAGCAGAGCGCTGTATAAGGCCCAAGACAATATGTATGTTTGGACACCTGTGCTAATTATTGATGGAAGTGTTTACTAACATTTCATGCAACACAGTGCAGCTAGTGAAGCTGCCGCGCTGTGTTGCCTGAAACGGAAATAGCACAACGGCACTGTATTTTCAAAGATATGGTGCAGTTCTGCTCTCTCCGGGCACTGGGGCATTTGTGGCTGCCTCGTGCCAAAACATTGTGCTTGGGTACTTTTTCTGTGCAGGAAGGGAAACCTATCCTTTGCAGCTATGTCCTCTTTGGATGAGCGCGGCACACTGCGGCACACATGCAAAGAGGAAGTAAGAAGGAGAAAGAAAGATATTTCTCCTTGTTACACCAGGCTCACCATTTTTGCAGAAACCCATGTTTACTAGTCTTTGTAGACGTGGGCTTACATTGAGATACAACGGTAGATGCACGGTAACGCCCATGCAACACCCAGCTAACGCCTACCTGACAAAAGGCAATGCAAGGCAAAGCTTAGCACTGCATTACATTACTTTTTCACAAAGCTGCACCTATCAGGATTGGGCCAGTGTGCGCTAGAAGAGCTTTTTTAAGTCAGCAAGACTAGGTCTATCTGCCACATTCTTCTTACGACTAGGCATGGGCGGAAAATCCGTTCCGCTCGCGGATTTTGCGGATTTTCGGGAAATCCGCAATCCGCGAGATTTGCGAATTTCCTGCAAAATCCGCAAATCCGCGAGCAGCGGATTTTGCTCGCACTGCTCGCACTGTTCGCGTGAGTTCGCGCCCCGCGAATAAGTGCGAAATTGCAGAAATACGATCTAAGCAAAACTGAAAGTAACTACTTACCAGGTTCAAAAGTTCAGGCACATCATTAGTAGCCATTTCCTGTAGTGCTTCCTGAGGGGCCCCTCCAGAGTTCAGTTGCCAGTTGAAACTATTATGTGACCCTGCTCTGAACCTCAGAATAGTTACACATATGCCACAAAGGTCATGAATTACAGCTAAGGGAGACAAGCAGGAGCCAGGCTGGAAGTTAAAATCCATTAATCAGCCCCTAATTCATTATTGTCAGTTGGGGCAGGGCAGGTGTTGTAACTAATTTTGCAACAATGAAAGCACTTAGCAAGTGCAAAAGATCACTAATCAGGGCGCACTAAGGAAGCAGGTGCCAGCTAAAAAAATATTCTGTGACACATTAATCAGCCCCAAATTAATTCAGGTCACTTGAGGCAGGGAAGGTGTGCTTTGCTTTGCCGAAAATAATGTACACTGGACAACCAGAGGGTGTGGTGATGAAACAGAGGGTGGCATGGGTGGGCCAGAGGGTGGCATGAGTAGTCAGAGAGTGGCAGTGGTGACAGAGAGTGGCAGTGATGAAGAAGAGTGTCCCAAACAGGCTGGACATGTAGAAACAACAAGTTCGCAAAACTTGCGACCCGACAGGTAAGTTCGCAAATTGCGAAATTGTAAAAACCCTCGCGAACTGGCAGAAACACGGGCGAACACAAAAAAAAAAAAAAAATCCGCAAATTCGCGGGAATTCGCGGATTTTGCGGATTGCGAGTTCGCAAATCCGCAAATTCGCGGATTGCCAATCCGCAAAATCCGCTCATGCCTACTTACGACTCATCTTGATACCTGAAAGCAATCTTACCACAGGGTGCTGCCAAGAGATACTTGTTGGTGAGGATGATGCAGCAAAAGGGATGAGAACAGGGCTCACCGGGTCTCATTTTTCTTTCATAGCTCCTAGGTGTCTCCATGCTGTGATGGTCACATTGTGCCAATCTTTTTTTTAACTAACAGAGCATTGCAGGGGTGTAATGCAGGCCCTGCAGTTCCTGTGGCAATGTGGAGGAGGAGACCACCCTCCAGAGGAGACCACCCTCCAGAGGAGCCCCTATTCAGCAGAATGTCTATGAATATCAGTGAGATATGGGAAACGTAGGGGTCCCTCACGATGTTCTGCGGGGGGCGTGAGGGGGGCTATCATTTTTCTGTTACTCTGGAGCATTGTATTCTGGGACATGTGGTTCAATGTAGTTTCACTTTTGGGGACATGCAGATGCTTAGCAATGATAAAACTTAATTCCTTCATGTATTGACTGGTAGCACTCTCTTCAGTGGTAACACATTTAGGTCTTGAAAGGGTGAGTTGGCCCTGCCAGAGTCCAAACTCACCTAACATTTTTGCATGTTTGGTTAATAATGTAATTCTTCGGTCCTGGGAAACCTGTTTTATTCATAGGCGAGTCGCGCTTTCTGGAACATCTGACTGTATGTAGTAGGTTTTTGTGGAGTTTGCTTCAGACCTCCAGATGGGATGATGACCAGTCTAGCTCTTGGCCACTCCCAGAGACTCCACTGACTTGAAAAGGAGTCTTGGGAGGCTTTCAACTGCAGGTAGGCAACTAGAAAGGACAGAAGCTCACAAACCTCACACCACCTTCAGGGAGGGCAAACAGCCTGAGTCCCTGGAGCACTGCTGCACTTGGGGACAAGCAGGAGGTATTCTCATGCAGTTGAGTTATGTTTCACTCAACACCTGGGAAGAGAGAAAAAGTCCACCTGGGGCTCACATAGTGTCTTTGAGTAAACATTGTCAGCATGGAGTTTGTGCATATGTAAGTGACCAGGATGCTCGGTGACCTACCGTGTGCACAGGAACTCGAGGAACAGGAAAGAGAGGAGGGACTTTAATGACCTGCAGTCGAGGAGCAGCCTCAGGGGGTTGAAGTCGAAGAGAAGATTCAGGACCCGTAGAGTGAGGGGTCTGAAAGAACGTGAGGTTAAGGACAGTGAGTAGGAGCCTATGGGAGCTAAGATGGAGGCCGGAACCTTTGAGGCCTGCGCGTAAGCTGGAGCCTTGAGGACCTACATCGAGTCCAACATATCCTGGAAACCTAAGAGTGAGCCTAGGAATTAGAAGGAGCTTTGGAAATCTAGTGGAGAGTGGGAACCTAAGGGTCTGTGTGTGTAGAGCACTGGGGGAGCTGGGAGTAAACAGATGAATCAGGGAACCTCATGGTGGACCTGGTCTCCACTGACGCGAGGGTGAGCAGAAGCGTCAAGGTAAGAGTGAGCCAGAGATACAGGGCCTGATGGTGAACATGGATTGAAGCAGAACTAATGTCAGGCAGGATTCTAAGACACCAGAGAGGGAACAGAATTGCAAAGACCCCGACAAGTGAGCAGAAGCCTCCCAGGTTCTCGGTGTGAGCAGGGTCCTCATGGACGTCTCTCAGCAAGAGTCTCAGAGATCCAGAGAGTGGAAATTACTTTGAAGGTCCTGATGATCAGTGGGTTGATTTGGGACCAACTGATGATGAGCAGCGACCTCACTGTCTCAGGCCCATCAGAGTGAACAGAAGTCAGATCTAAGGGTGAACATGACCCTCAGAGGACCAGCAGGTCAATGGACCGTGGAGATCCCCATGAATGAGCAGGATTTTCAGGACACAAGAACAGGGAGAAGGTGCAGGTATAAGAGGGTGAGGAAGGGCAAAGTGAGATGGATGGACCTGCAGATGAGGGTCAGGAGGTGAGATGGATGGACCTGCAGATGAGGGTCAGGAGGTGAGATGCATGGACCTTCAGAGGAGGGTCTGGAGGTGAGATGCAGGGACCTGCAGATGAGGGTCAGGAGGTGAGATGCATGGACCTGCAGATGAGGGTCAGGAGGTGAGATGCATGGACCTGCAGATGAGGGTCAGGAGGTGAGATGCATGGACCTACAGATGAGGGTCAGGAAGTGAGATGCATGGACCTGCAGATGAGGGTCAGGAGGTGAGATGCATGGACCTTCAGATGAGGGTCAGGAGGTGAGATGGATGGACCTGCAGATGAGGGTCAGGAGGTGAGATGCATGGACCTGCAGATGAGGGTCAGGAGGTGAGATGCATGGACCTGCAGATGAGGGTCAGGAGGTGAGATGCATGGACCTGCAGATGAGGGTCAGGAGGTGAGATGGATAGACCTACAGATGAGGGTCAGGGGGTGAGATGCATGGACCTGCAGATGAGGGTCAGGAGGTGAGATGGATAGACCTGAAGATGAGTATCAGGAGGTGAGATGGATGGACCTGCAGATGAGGGTCAGGGGGTGAGATGCATGGACCTGCAGATGAGGGTCAGGGGGTGAGATGGATGGACCTGCAGATGAGGGTCAGGAAGTGAGATGCATTGACCTACAGATGAGGGTCACGAGGTGAGATGCATGGACCTGCAGATGAGGGTCAGGAGGTGAGATGCATGGACCTGCAGATGAGGGTCAGGGGGTGAGATGCATGGACCTGCAGATGAGGGTCAGGAGGTGAGATGGATAGACCTGAAGATGAGTATCAGGAGGTGAGATGGATGGACCTGAAGATGAGGGTCAGGAGGTGAGATGAATGGACCTTCAGAGGAGGGTCAGGGGGTGAGATGCATGGACCTGCAGATGAGGGTCAGGAGGTGAGATGGATAGACCTGAAGATGAGTATCAGGAGGTGAGATGCAGGGACCTGCAGATGAGGGTCAGGAGGTGAGATGGATGGACCTGCAGATGAGGGGCAGGAGGTGAGATGGATGGACCTGCAGATGAGGGTCAGGAGGTGAGATGGATGGACCTTCAGAGGAGGGTCAGGAGGTGAGATGCATGGACCTGCAGATGAGGGTCAGGAGGTGAGATGCAGGGACCTGCAGATGAGGGTCAGGAGGTGAGATGCATGGACCTACAGATGAGGGTCACGAGGTGAGATGCATGGACCTGCAGATGAGGGTCAGGAGGTGAGATGCATGGACCTGCAGATGAGGGTCAGGGGGTGAGATGCATGGACCTGCAGATGAGGGTCAGGAGGTGAGATGGATAGACCTGAAGATGAGTATCAGGAGATGAGATGGATGGACCTGCAGATGAGGGTCAGGAGGTGAGATACATGGACCTGCAGATGAGGGTCAGGAGGTGAGATGGATGGACCTGAAGATGAGGGTCAGGAGGTGAGATGCATGGACCTGCAGATGAGGGTCAGGAGGTGAGATGCATGGACCTGCAGATGAGGGTCAGGAGGTGAGATGGATGGACCTGCAGATGAGGGTCAGGAGGTGAGATGCATGGACCTTCAGATGAGGGTCAGGAGGTGAGATGGATGGACCTGCAGATGAGGGTCAGGAGGTGAGATGGATGGACCTGCAGAGGAGGGTCAGGAGGTGAGATGCATGGACCTGCAGATGAGGGTCAGGAGGTGAGATGGATGGACCTGAAGATGAGTATCAGGAGGTGAGATGGATGGACCTGCAGATGAGGGTCAGGAGGTGAGATACATGGACCTGCAGATGAGGGTCAGGAGGTGAGATGGATGGACCTGAAGATGAGGGTCAGGAGGTTAGATACATGGACCTGCAGATGAGGGTCAGGAGGCGAGATGCAGAGACCTTCAGATGAGGGTCAGGAGGTGAGATGCATGGACCTTCAGAGGAGGGTCGGGAGGTGAGATGCAGGGACCTGCAGATGAGGGTCAGGAGGTGACCTGCAGATGAGGGTCAGGAGGTGAGATGGATGGACCTGCAGATGAGGGTCAGGAGGTGAGATGCATGGACCTTCAGATGAGGGTCAGGAGGTGACATGGATGGACCTGCAGATGAGGGTCAGGAGGTGAGATGGATGGACCTGCAGATGAGGGTCAGGAGGTGAGATACATGGACCTTCAGATGAGGGTCAGGAGGTGAGATGCATGGACCTGCAGATGAGGATCAGGAGGTGAGATGCATGGACCTGCAGATGAGGGTCAGGAGGTGAGATGATGGACCTGCAGATGAGGGTCAGGAGGTGAGATGGATGGACCTGCAGATGAGGGTCGGGAGGTGAGACGCATGGACCTGCAGATGAGGGTCAGGAGGTGAGATGGATGGACCTGCAGAGGAGGGTCAGGAGGTGAGATGGATGGACCTGCAGATGAGGGGCAGTCGGCCAGTAGGTGAGATGCAGTGACCTGCAGATGAAGGTCAGGAGGTGAGATGGATGGACCTGAAGAGGAGGGTCAGGAGGTGAGATGGATGGACCTGAAGATGAGGGTCAGGAGGTGAGATGCAGGGACCTGCAGATGAGGGTCAGGAGGTGAGATGGATGGACCTGCAGATGAGGGGCAGGAGGTGAGATGGATGGACCTGCAGATGAGGGTCAGGAGGTGAGATGGATGGACCTTCAGAGGAGGGTCAGGAGGAGAGATGCATGGACCTGCAGATGAGGGTCAGGAGGTGAGATGAAGGGACCTGCAGATGAGGGTCAGGAGGTGAGATGGATGGACCTGAAGATGAGGGTCAGGAGGTGAGATGAATGGACCTTCAGATGAGGGTCAGGAGGTGAGATGCATGGAACTGCAGATGAGGGTCAGGAGGTGAGATGCATGGACCTGCAGATGAGGGGCAGGAGGCGAGATGCAGAGACCTTCAGATGAGGGTCAGGAGGTGAGATGCATGGACCTTCAGAGGAGGGTCGGGAGGTGAGATGCAGGGACCTGCAGATGAGGGTCAGGAGGTGAGATGCAAGGACCTGCAGATGAGGGTCAGGAGGTGAGATGGATGGACCTGCAGATGAGGGTCAGGAGGTGAGATGGATGGACCTTCAGAGGAGGGTCAGGAGGTGAGATGGATGGACCTGCAGATGAGGGTCAGGAGGTGAGATGCAGGGACCTGCAGATGAGGGTCAGGAGGTGAGATGGATGGACCTGAAGATAAGGGTCAGGAGGTGAGATGGATGGACCTGCAGATGAGGGTCAGGAGGTGAGATGAATGGACCTTCAGATGAGGGTCAGGAGGTGAGATGCATGGAACTGCAGATGAGGGTCAGGAGGCGAGATGGATGGACCTGCAGATGAGGGTCAGGAGGCGAGATGCAGGGACCTGCAGAGGAGGGTCAGGCGGTGAGATGGATGGACCTGCAGATGAGGGTCAGGAGGTGAGATGGATGGACCTGCAGATGAGGGTCAGGAGGTGAGATGCATGGACCTTCAGAGGAGGGTCAGGAGGTGAGATGCATGGAACTTCAGAGGAGGGTCAGGAGGTGAGATGGATGGACCTGCAGATGAGGGTCAGGAGGTGAGATGGATGGACCTTCAGAGGAGGGTCAGGGGGTTAGAAGCATGGACCTGCAGATGAGGGTCAGGAGGTGAGATGGATGGACCTGCAGATCAGGGTCAGGAGGTGAGATGGATGGACCTGCAGATGAGGGTCAGGAGGTGAGATGCATGGACCTGCAGATGAGGGTCAGGAGGGGAGATGGAAGGACCTGCAGATGAGGGTCAGGAGGTGAGATGGAAGGACCTGCAGATGAGGGTCAGGAGGTGAGATACATGGACCTTCAGATGAGGGTCAGGAGGTGAGATGGATGGACCTGCAGATGAGGGTCAGGAGGGGAGATGCAAGGACCTGCAGATGAGGGTCAGGAGGTGAGATGCATGGACCTGCAGATGAGGGTCAGGAGGTGAGATGGATGGACCTGCAGATGAGGGTCAGGAGGTGAGATGGATGGACCTGCAGATGAGGGTCAGGCGGTGAGATGGATGGACCTGCAGATGAGGGGCAGGAGGTGAGATGGATGGACCTGCAGATGAGGGTCAGGAGGTGAGATGGATGGACCTTCAGAGGAGGGTCAGGAGGTGAGATGCATGGACCTGCAGATGAGGGTCAGGAGGTGAGATGCAGGGACCTGCAGATGAGGGTCAGGAGGTGAGATGCATGGACCTGCAGATGAGGGTCAGGAGGTGAGATGCATGGACCTACAGATGAGGGTCAGGAGGTGAGATGGATGGACCTGCAGATGAGGGTCAGGAGGTGAGATGGATGGACCTACAGATGAGGGTCAGGAGGTGAGATGCATGGACCTACAGATGAGGGTCAGGGGGTGAGATGCATGGACCTGCAGATGAGGGTCAGGAGGTGAGATGGATAGACCTGAAGATGAGTATCAGGAGGTGAGATGGATGGACCTGCAGATGAGGGTCAGGGGGTGAGATGCATGGACCTGCAGATGAGGGTCAGGGGGTGAGATGGATGGACCTGCAGATGAGGGTCAGGAGGTGAGATGCATTGACCTACAGATGAGGGTCACGAGGTGAGATGCATGGACCTGCAGATGAGGGTCAGGAGGTGAGATGCATGGACCTGCAGATGAGGGTCAGGGGGTGAGATGCATGGACCTGCAGATGAGGGTCAGGAGGTGAGATGGATAGACCTGAAGATGAGTATCAGGAGGTGAGATGGATGGACCTGAAGATGAGGGTCAGGAGGTGAGATGAATGGACCTTCAGAGGAGGGTCAGGGGGTGAGATGCATGGACCTGCAGATGAGGGTCAGGAGGTGAGATGGATAGACCTGAAGATGAGTATCAGGAGGTGAGATGCAGGGACCTGCAGATGAGGGGCAGGAGGTGAGATGGATGGACCTGCAGATGAGGGTCAGGAGGTGAGATGGATGGACCTTCAGAGGAGGGTCAGGAGGTGAGATGCATGGACCTGCAGATGAGGGTCAGGAGGTGAGATGCAGGGACCTGCAGATGAGGGTCAGGAGGTGAGATGCATGGACCTACAGATGAGGGTCACGAGGTGAGATGCATGGACCTGCAGATGAGGGTCAGGGGGTGAGATGCATGGACCTGCAGATGAGGGTCAGGAGGTGAGATGGATAGACCTGAAGATGAGTATCAGGAGGTGAGATGGATGGACCTGCAGATGAGGGTCAGGAGGTGAGATACATGGACCTGCAGATGAGGGTCAGGAGGTGAGATGGATGGACCTGAAGATGAGGGTCAGGAGGTGAGATGCATGGACCTGCAGATGAGGGTCAGGAGGTGAGATGCATGGACCTGCAGATGAGGGTCAGGAGGTGAGATGGATGGACCTGCAGATGAGGGTCAGGAGGTGAGATGCATGGACCTTCAGATGAGGGTCAGGAGGTGAGATGGATGGACCTGCAGATGAGGGTCAGGAGGTGAGATGGATGGACCTGCAGAGGAGGGTCAGGAGGTGAGATGGATGGACCTGCAGAGGAGGGTCAGGAGGTGAGATGCATGGACCTGCAGATGAGGGTCAGGAGGTGAGATGGATGGACCTGAAGATGAGTATCAGGAGGTGAGATGGATGGACCTGCAGATGAGGGTCAGGAGGTGAGATACATGGACCTGCAGACGAGGGTCAGGAGGTGAGATGGATGGACCTGAAGATGAGGGTCAGGAGGTTAGACGCATGGACCTGCAGATGAGGGTCGGGAGGTGAGACGCATGGACCTGCAGATGAGGGTCAGGAGGTGAGATGGATGGACCTGCAGAGGAGGGTCAGGAGGTGAGATGGATGGACCTGCAGATGAGGGGCAGTCGGCCAGTAGGTGAGATGCAGTGACCTGCAGATGAAGGTCAAGAGGTGAGATGGATGGACCTGAAGAGGAGGGTCAGGAGGTGAGATGGATGGACCTGAAGATGAGGGTCAGGAGGTGAGATGCAGGGACCTGCAGATGAGGGTCAGGAGGTGAGATGGATGGACCTGCAGATGAGGGGCAGGAGGTGAGATGGATGGACCTGCAGATGAGGGTCAGGAGGTGAGATGGATGGACCTTCAGAGGAGGGTCAGGAGGTGAGATGCATGGACCTGCAGATGAGGGTCAGGAGGTGAGATGAAGGGACCTGCAGATGAGGGTCAGGAGGTGAGATGGATGGACCTGAAGATGAGGGTCAGGAGGTGAGATGAATGGACCTTCAGATGAGGGTCAGGAGGTGAGATGCATGGAACTGCAGATGAGGGTCAGGAGGTGAGATGCATGGACCTGCAGGTGAGGGGCAGGAGGCGAGATGCAGAGACCTTCAGATGAGGGTCAGGAGGTGAGATGCATGGACCTTCAGAGGAGGGTCGGGAGGTGAGATGCAGGGACCTGCAGATGAGGGTCAGGAGGTGAGATGCAAGGACCTGCAGATGAGGGTCAGGAGGTGAGATGGATGGACCTGCAGATGAGGGTCAGGAGGTGAGATGGATGGACCTTCAGAGGAGGGTCAGGAGGTGAGATGCAGGGACCTGCAGATGAGGGTCAGGAGGTGAGATGGATGGACCTGAAGATAAGGGTCAGGAGGTGAGATGGATGGACCTGCAGATGAGGGTCAGGAGGTGAGATGAATGGACCTTCAGATGAGGGTCAGGAGGTGAGATGCATGGAACTGCAGATGAGGGTCAGGAGGTGAGATGGATGGACCTGCAGATGAGGGTCAGGAGGCGAGATGCAGGGACCTGCAGAGGAGGGTCAGGCGGTGAGATGGATGGACCTGCAGATGAGGGTCAGGAGGTGAGATGGATGCACCTGCAGATGAGGGTCAGGAGGTGAGATGCATGGACCTTCAGAGGAGGGTCAGGAGGTGAGATGCATGGACCTTCAGAGGAGGGTCAGGAGGTGAGATGGATGGACCTGCAGATGAGGGTCAGGAGGTGAGATGGATGGACCTTCAGAGGAGGGTCAGGGGGTTAGGAGCATGGACCTGCAGATGAGGGTCAGGAGGTGAGATGGATGGACCTGCAGCTCAGGGTCAGGAGGTGAGATGGATGGACCTGCAGATGAGGGTCAGGAGGTGAGATGCATGGACCTGCAGATGAGGGTCAGGAGGTGAGATGGAAGGACCTGCAGATGAGGGTCAGGAGGTGAGATGGATGGACCTGCAGATGAGGGTCAGGAGGTGAGATGCAAGGACCTGCAGATGAGGGTCAGGAGGTGAGATGCATGGACCTGCAGATGAGGGTCAGGAGGTGAGATGGATGGACCTGCAGATGAGGGTCAGGAGGTGAGATGGATGGACCTGCAGATGAGGGTCAGGAGGTGAGATAGATGGACCTTCAGAGGAGGGTCAGGAGGTGAGATGGATGGACCTTCAGAGTAGGGTCAGGAGGTTAGATGCATGGACCTTCAGAGGAGGGTCAGGAGGTGAGATGGGTGGACCTGCAGATGAGGGTCAGGAGGTGAGATGCAGGGACCTGCAGATGAGGGTCAGGAGGTGAGATGGATGGACCTGAAGATGAGGGTCAGGAGGTGAGATGAATGGACCTTCAGATGAGGGTCAGGAGGTGAGATGCATGGAACTGCAGATGAGGGTCAAGAGGTGAGATGGATGGACCTGCAGATGAGGGTCAGGAGGCGAGATGCAGGGACCTGCAGATGAGGGTCAGGAGGTGAGATGGATGGACCTGCAGATGAGGGTCAGGAGGTGAGATGCAGGGACCTGCAGATGAGGGTCAGGAGATGAGATGGATGGACCTGCAGATGAGGGTCAGGAGGTGAGATGGATGGACCTGCAGTTGAGGGTCATGAGGTGAGATGGATGGACCTGCAGATGAGGGTCAGGAGGTGAGATGCATGGACCTTCAGAGGAGGGTCAGGAGGTGAGATGCATGGACCTGCAGATGAGGGTCAGGAGGTGAGATGGATGGACCTGCAGATGAGGGTCAGGAGGTGAGATGCAGGGACCTGCAGATGAGGGTCTGGAGGTGAGATGGATGGACCTGCAGATGAGGGGCAGGAGGTGAGATGGATGGACCTGCAGATGAGGGTCAGGAGGTGAGATGGATGGACCTTCAGAGGAGGGTCAGGAGGTGAGATTTATGGACCTGCAGATGAGGGTCAGGAGGTGAGCTGCAGGGACCTGCAGATGAGGGTCAGGAGGTGAGATGGATGGACCTGAAGAGGAGGGTCAGGAGGTGAGATGAATGGACCTTCAGATGAGGGTCAGGAGGTGAGATGCATGGAACTGCAGATGAGGGTCAGGAGGTGAGATGCATGGACCTGCAGATGAGGGTCAGGAGGCGAGATGCAGAGACCTGCAGATGAGGGTCAGGAGGTGAGATGCATTGACCTTCAGAGGAGGGTCTGGAGGTGAGATGCAGGGACCTGCAGATGAGGGTCAGGAGGTGAGATGCATGGACCTGCAGATGAGGGTCATGAGGTGAGATGGATGGGCCTGCAGATGAGGGTCAGGAGGTGAGATGCATGGACCTTCAGAGGAGGGTCAGGAGGTGAGATGCATGGACCTGCAGATGAGGGTCAGAAGGTGAGATGGATGGACCTGCAGATGAGGGTCAGGAGGTGAGATGCAGGGACCTGCAGATGAGGGTCAGGAGGTGAGATGGATGGACCTGCAGATGAGGGGCAGGAGGTGAGATGGATGGACCTGCAGATGAGGGTCAGGAGGTGAGATGGATGGACCTTCAGAGGAGGGTCAGGAGGTGAGATGCATGGACCTGCAGATGAGGGTCAGGAGGTGAGATGCAGGGACCTGCAGACGAGGGTCAGGAGGTGAGATGGATGGACCTGAAGATGAGGGTCAGGAGGTGAGATGAATGGACCTTCAGATGAGGGTCAGGAGGTGAGATGCATGGAACTGCAGATGAGGGTCAGGAGGTGAGATGCATGGACCTGCAGATGAGGGGCAGGAGGCCAGATGCAGAGACCTTCAGATGAGGGTCAGGAGGTGAGATGCATGGACCTTCAGAGGAGGGTCGGGAGGTGAGATGCAGGGACCTGCAGATGAGGGTCAGGAGGTGAGATGCAAGGACCTGCAGATGAGGGTCAGGAGGTGAGATGGATGGACCTGCAGATGAGGGTCAGGAGGTGAGATGGATGGACCTTCAGAGGAGGGTCAGGAGGCGAGATGGATGGACCTGCAGATGAGGGTCAGGAGGTGAGATGGATGGACCTGCAGATGAGGGTCAGGAGGTGAGATGAATGGATCTTCAGATGAGGGTCAGGAGGTGAGATGCATGGAACTGCATATGAGGGTTCAGGAGGTGAGATGGATGGACCTGCAGATGAGGGTCAGGAGCCGAGATGCAGGGACCTGCAGATGAGGGTCAGGAGGTGAGATGGATGGACCTGCAGATGAGGGTCAGGAGGTGAGATGCATGAACCTTCAGAGGAGGGTCAGGAGGTGAGATGCATGGACCTTCAGAGGAGGGTCAGGAGGTGACATGAATGGACCTTCAGATGAGGGTCAGGAGGTGAGATGGATGGACCTGCAGAGGAGGGTCAGGAGGTGAGATGCATGGACCTGCAGATGAGGGTCAGGAGGTGAGATGGATGGACCTGCAGATGAGGGTCAGGAGGTGAGATGGATGGACCTTCAGAGGAGGGTCAGGAGGTGAGAAGCATGGACCTGCAGATGAGGGTCAGGAGGTGAGATGGATGGACCTGCAGATGAGGGTCAGGAGGTGAGATGGATGGACCTGCAGATGAGGGTCAGGAGGTGAGATGCATGGACCTGCAGATGAGGGTCAGGAGGTGAGATGGAAGGACCTGCAGATGAGAGTCAGGAGGTGAGATGGAAGGACCTGCAGATGAGGGTCAGGAGGTGAGATACATGGACCTTCAGATGAGGGTCAGGAGGTGAGATGGATGGACCTGCAGATGAGGGTCAGGAGGTGAGATGCAAGGACCTGCAGATGAGGGTCAGGAGGGGAGATGCATGGACCAGCAGATGAGGGTCAGGAGGTGAGATGGATGGACCTGCAGATGAGGGTCAGGAGGTGAGATGGATGGACCTGCAGATGAGGGTCAGGAGGTGAGATGGATGGACCTGCAGATGAGGGTCAGGAGGTGAGATGCATGGACCTGCAGATGAGGGTCAGGAGGTGAGATGCATGGACCTGCAAATGAGGGTCAGGAGGTGAGATCGGTGGACCTGCAGATGAGGGTCAGGAGGTGAGATGGATGGACCTTCAGAGGAGGGTCAGGAGGTGAGATGGGTGGACCTGCAGATGAGGGTCAGGAGGTGAGATGGATGGACCTGCAGATGAGGGTCAGGAGGTGAGATGGATGGACCTGAAGATGAGGGTCAGGAGGTGAGATGAATGGACCTTCAGATGAGGGTCAGGAGGTGAGATGCATGGAACTGCAGATGAGGGTCAAGAGGTGAGATGGATGGACCTGCAGATGAGGGTCAGGAGGCGAGATGCATGGACCTGCAGATGAGGGTCAGGAGGTGAGATGGATGGACCTGCAGATGAGGGTCAGGAGGTTAGATGGATGGACCTGCAGTTGAGGGTCATGAGGTGAGATGGATGGACCTGCAGATGAGGGTCATGAGGTGAGATGCATGGACCTTCAGAGGAGGGTCAGGAGGTGAGATGCATGGACCTGCAGATGAGGGTCAGGAGGTGAGATGGATGGACCTGCAGATGAGGGTCAGGAGGTGAGATGCAGGGACCTGCAGATGAGGGTCTGGAGGTGAGATGGATGGACCTGCAGATGAGGGGCAGGAGGTGAGATGGATGGACCTGCAGATGAGGGTCAGGAGGTGAGATGGATGGACCTTTAGAGGAGGGTCAGGAGGTGAGATGCATGGACCTGCAGATGAGGTTCAGGAGGTGAGATGCAGGGACCTGCAGATGAGGGTCAGGAGGTGAGATGGATGGACCTGAAGATGAGGGTCAGGAGGTGAGATGAATGGACCTTCAGATGAGGGTCAGGAGGTGAGATGCATGGAACTGCAGATGAGGGTCAGGAGGTGAGATGCATGGACCTGCAGATGTGGGTCAGGAGGCGAGATGCAGAGACCTGCAGATGAGGGTCAGGAGGTGAGATGCATGGACCTTCAGAGGAGGGTCAGGAGGTGAGATGGATGGACCTGCAGATGAGGGTCAGGAGGTGAGATGGATGGACCTGCAGATGAGGGCCAGGAGGTGAGATGCCTGGACCTGCAGATGAGGGTCAGGAGGTGAGATGCATGGACCTGCAGATGAGGGCCAGGAGGTGAGATGGATGGACCTGCAGATGAGGGTGAGGAGGTGAGATGCCTGGACCTGCAGATGAGGGTCAGGAGGTGAGATGCAGGGACCTGCAGATGAGGGTCAGGAGGTGAGATGGATGGACCTGAAGATGAGGGTCAGGAGGTGAGATGGATGGACCTGCAGATGAGGGTCAGGAGGTGAGATGAATGGACCTTCAGATGAGGGTCAGGAGGTGAGATGCATGGAACTGCAGATGAGGGTCAGGAGGTGAGATGGATGGACCTGCAGATGAGGGTCAGGAGGTGAGATGCAGGGACCTGCAGAGGAGGGTCAGGAGGTGAGATGCATGGTTCTTCAGAGGAGGGTCAGGAGGTGAGATGCATGGACCTTCAGAGGAGGGTCAGGAGGTGACATGAATGGACCTTCAGATGAGGGTCAGGAGGTGAGATGGATAGACCTGAAGATGAGGGTCAGGAGGTGAGATGGATGGACCTGCAGATAAGGGTCAGGAGGTGAGATGCAGGGACCTGTAGATGAGGGTCAGGAGGTGAGATGCAGGGACCTGCAGATGAGGGTCAGTCAGCCAGTAGGTGAGATGCAGTGGACAATGGAGTGTTCAGTCCCATCCAGTGTTACTGGCTTACAGGTTATAAAAGGCTTTATTTACCACAAAGCTCTCACCATAATGAATCAACCTATACTAACCAAGGAAAGCTCCATGAAAGGGTATAATCCGCAAATGTGTGCCCATTTTTTTGGGGTGCTTATAAATGGTTTGCAGGTGGTTGGCAAAATGAAGGAGCGAATGGGGGCGAGGAAAGGTAAGCATCGTACACAGCAGTGAGCAACATTGGGAGCTGGGGGAGAATCAAAGAAGGAGTGAAGAACACAGCATGGGGTACAGGGGAGAGAAGAACATGGAGCACGGGGGAAGCAAACAAGAAAGCAAGAAGCACCCAAAAATGATAGCATCAAAAGCAGGGGCAGAGATTCACACAACAGTAAGAGCAACACTGAGTGTGAGCTGGGTGAGAAGTTCACCAGGGGCACATTATCAAGGAGTTGCGATGAATATGGCAAAGCGCGCTTAGCGCTGTTAATCTTACCACCGGGTATTGCTGGATGTAATCGCCGAGATAGCGTTGTATTATCAACGATTATCTCAAAGGCGATAAGAAATCCAGCGATATTGGGGTTTTTCATGGAACACCGCTGCTTTTCCAGCGACGTTCCATGGAAAACGGCGATAGGCTTGATAATAAGGCCATGAGATGCATGGACCTGCAGATGAGGGCCAGGAGGTGAGATGGATGGACCTGCAGATGAGGGTCAGGAGGTGAGATGGATGGACCTGCAGATGAGGGTCAGGAGGTGAGATGCCTGGACCTGCAGATGAGGGTCAGGAGGTGAGATGCATGGACCTGCAGATGAGGGTCAGGAGGTGAGATGCATGGACCTGCAGATGAGGGCCAGGAGGTGAGATGGATGGACCTGCAGATGAGGGTCAGGAGGTGAGATGGATGGACCTGCAGATGAGGGTCAGGAGGTGAGATGCCTGGACCTGCAGATGAGGGTCAGGAGGTGAGATGCATGGACCTGCAGATGAGGGTCAGGAGGTGAGATGCATGGACCTGCAGATGAGGGCCAGGAGGTGAGATGGATGGACCTGCAGATGAGGGTCAGGAGGTGAGATGCCTGGACCTGCAGATGAGGGTCAGGAGGTGAGATGCATGGACCTGCAGATGAGGGTCAGGAGGTGAGATGCAGGGACCTGCAGATGAGGGTCAGGAGCTGAGATGGATGGACCTGCAGATGAGGGCCAGGTGGTGAGATGCATGGACCTGCAGATGAGGGCCAGGAGGTGAGATGGATGGACCTGCAGATGAGGGTCAGGAGGTGAGATGCCTGGACCTGCAGATGAGGGTCAGGAGGTGAGATGCATGGACCTGCAGATGAGGGTCAGGAGGTGAGATGGATGGACCTGCAGATGAGGGTCAGGAGGTGAGATGCCTGGACCTGCAGATGAGGGTCAGGAGGTGAGATGCCGAGACCTGCAGATGAGGGTCAGGAGGTGAGATGCATGGACCGGCAGATGAGGGTCAGGAGGTGAGATGCAGGGACCTGCAGATGAGGGTCAGGAGGTGAGATGCATGGACCGGCAGATGAGGGTCAGGAGCTGAGATGGATGGACCTGCAGATGAGGGTCAGGAGGTGAGATGATTGGACCTGCAGATGAGGGTCAGGAGGTGAAATGGATGGACCTGCAGATGATGGTCAGGAGGTGAGATGCATGGACCTGCAGATGAGGGTCAGGAGGTGAGATGGTTGGACCTGCAGATGAGGGTCTGGAGGTGAGATGGATGGACCTGCAGATGAGGGGCAGGAGGTGAGATGGATGGACCTGCAGATGAGGGTCAGGAGGTGAGATGCATGGGCCTGCAGATGAGGGTCAGGAGGTGAGATGCAGGGACCTGCAGATGAGGGTCAGATGGATGGACCTGCAGATGAGGGTCAGGAGGTGAGATGGATGGACCTGCAGATGAGGGTCAGGAGGTGAGATGCATGGACCTGCAGATGAGGGTCAGGAGGTGAGATGCATGGACCTGCAGATGAGGGTCAGGAGGTGATATGGATGGACCTGCAGATGAGGGTCAGGAGGTGAGATGCATGGACCTGCAGATGAGGGTCAGGAGGTGAGATGCATGGACCTGCAGATGAGGGTCAGGAGGTGAGATGGATGGACCTGCAGATGAGGGTCAGGAGGTGAGATGGATGGACCTGCAGATGAGGGCCAGGAGGTGAGATGCCTGGACCTGCAGATGAGGGTCAGGAGGTGAGATGGATGGACCTGCAGATGAGGGTCAGGAGGTGAGATGCATGGACCTGCAGATGAGGGTCAGGAGGTGAGATGGATGACCCTGCAGATGAGGCTCAGGAGGTGAGATGGATGGACCTGCAGATGAGGGTCAGGAGGTGAGATGCATGGACCTGCAGATGAGGGTCAGGAGGTGAGATGGATGGACCTGCAGATGAGGGGCAGGAGGTGTGATGCATGGACCTGCATATGAGGGTCAGGAGGTGAGATGCAGGGACCTGCAGATGAGGGTCAGGAGGTGAGATGCATGGACCTGCAGATGAGGGTCAGGAGGTGAGATGCATGGACCTGCAGATGAGGGTCAGGAGGTGAGATGCAGGGACCTGCAGATGAGGGCCAGGAGGTGAGATGCATGGACCTGCAGATGAGGGTCAGGAGGTGAGATGCAGGGGCCTGCAGATGAGGGTCAGGAGGTGAGATGGATGGACCTGCAGATGAGGGTCAGGCGGTGAGATGCAGGGACCTGCAGATGAGGGTCAGGAGGTGAGATGGATGGACCTGCAGATGAGGGTCAGGAGGTGAGATGCAGGGACCGGCAGATGAGGGTCAGGAGGTGAGATGCAGGGACCTGCAGATGAGGGTCAGGAGGTGAGATGCATGGACCGGCAGATGAGGGTCAGGAGCTGAGATGGATGGACCTGCAGATGAGGGTCAGGAGGTGAGATGCATGGACCTGCAGATGAGGGTCAGGAGGTGAGATGAATGGACCTTCAGATGAGGGTCAGGAGGTGAGATGCATGGAACTGCAGATGAGGGTCAGGAGGTGAGATGCATGGACCTGCAGATGTGGGTCAGGAGGCGAGATGCAGAGACCTGCAGATGAGGGTCAGGAGGTGAGATGCATGGACCTTCAGAGGAGGGTCAGGAGGTGAGATGGATGGACCTGCAGATGAGGGTCAGGAGGTGAGATGGATGGACCTGCAGATGAGGGCCAGGAGGTGAGATGCCTGGACCTGCAGATGAGGGTCAGGAGGTGAGATGCATGGACCTGCAGATGAGGGCCAGGAGGTGAGATGGATGGACCTGCAGATGAGGGTGAGGAGGTGAGATGCCTGGACCTGCAGATGAGGGTCAGGAGGTGAGATGCAGGGACCTGCAGATGAGGGTCAGGAGGTGAGATGGATGGACCTGAAGATGAGGGTCAGGAGGTGAGATGGATGGACCTGCAGATGAGGGTCAGGAGGTGAGATGAATGGACCTTCAGATGAGGGTCAGGAGGTGAGATGCATGGAACTGCAGATGAGGGTCAGGAGGTGAGATGGATGGACCTGCAGATGAGGGTCAGGAGGTGAGATGCAGGGACCTGCAGAGGAGGGTCAGGAGGTGAGATGCATGGACCTTCAGAGGAGGGTCAGGAGGTGAGATGCATGGACCTTCAGAGGAGGGTCAGGAGGTGACATGAATGGACCTTCAGATGAGGGTCAGGAGGTGAGATGGATAGACCTGAAGATGAGGGTCAGGAGGTGAGATGGATGGACCTGCAGATGAGGGTCAGGAGGTGAGATGCAGGGACCTGTAGATGAGGGTCAGGAGGTGAGATGCAGGGACCTGCAGATGAGGGTCAGTCAGCCAGTAGGTGAGATGCAGTGGACAATGGAGTGTTCAGTCCCATCCAGTGTTACTGGCTTACAGGTTATAAAAGGCTTTATTTACCACAAAGCTCTCACCATAATGAATCAACCTATACTAACCAAGGAAAGCTCCATGAAAGGGTATAATCCGCAAATGTGTGCCCATTTTTTTGGGGTGCTTATAAATGGTTTGCAGGTGGTTGGCAAAATGAAGGAGCGAATGGGGGCGAGGAAAGGTAAGCATCGTACACAGCAGTGAGCAACATTGGGAGCTGGGGGAGAATCAAAGAAGGAGTGAAGAACACAGCATGGGGTACAGGGGAGAGAAGAACATGGAGCACGGGGGAAGCAAACAAGAAAGCAAGAAGCACCCAAAAATGATAGCATCAAAAGCAGGGGCAGAGATTCACACAACAGTAAGAGCAACACTGAGTGTGAGCTGGGTGAGAAGTTCACCAGGGGCACATTATCAAGGAGTTGCGATGAATATGGCAAAGCGCGCTTAGCGCTGTTAATCTTACCACCGGGTATTGCTGGATGTAATCGCCGAGATAGCGTTGTATTATCAACGATTATCTCAAAGGCGATAAGAAATCCAGCGATATTGGGGTTTTTCATGGAACACCGCTGCTTTTCCAGCGACGTTCCATGGAAAACGGCGATAGGCTTGATAATAAGGCCATGAGATGCATGGACCTGCAGATGAGGGCCAGGAGGTGAGATGGATGGACCTGCAGATGAGGGTCAGGAGGTGAGATGGATGGACCTGCAGATGAGGGTCAGGAGGTGAGATGCCTGGACCTGCAGATGAGGGTCAGGAGGTGAGATGCATGGACCTGCAGATGAGGGTCAGGAGGTGAGATGCATGGACCTGCAGATGAGGGCCAGGAGGTGAGATGGATGGACCTGCAGATGAGGGTCAGGAGGTGAGATGGATGGACCTGCAGATGAGGGTCAGGAGGTGAGATGCTTGGACCTGCAGATGAGGGTCAGGAGGTGAGATGCATGGACCTGCAGATGAGGGTCAGGAGGTGAGATGCATGGACCTGCAGATGAGGGCCAGGAGGTGAGATGGATGGACCTGCAGATGAGGGTCAGGAGGTGAGATGCCTGGACCTGCAGATGAGGGTCAGGAGGTGAGATGCATGGACCTGCAGATGAGGGTCAGGAGGTGAGATGCAGGGACCTGCAGATGAGGGTCAGGAGCTGAGATGGATGGACCTGCAGATGAGGGCCAGGTGGTGAGATGCATGGACCTGCAGATGAGGGCCAGGAGGTGAGATGGATGGACCTGCAGATGAGGGTCAGGAGGTGAGATGCCTGGACCTGCAGATGAGGGTCAGGAGGTGAGATGCATGGACCTGCAGATGAGGGTCAGGAGGTGAGATGGATGGACCTGCAGATGAGGGTCAGGAGGTGAGATGCCTGGACCTGCAGATGAGGGTCAGGAGGTGAGATGCAGAGACCTGCAGATGAGGGTCAGGAGGTGAGATGCATGGACCGGCAGATGAGGGTCAGGAGGTGAGATGCAGGGACCTGCAGATGAGGGTCAGGAGGTGAGATGCATGGACCGGCAGATGAGGGTCAGGAGCTGAGATGGATGGACCTGCAGATGAGGGTCAGGAGGTGAGATGATTGGACCTGCAGATGAGGGTCAGGAGGTGAAATGGATGGACCTGCAGATGATGGTCAGGAGGTGAGATGCATGGACCTGCAGATGAGGGTCAGGAGGTGAGATGGTTGGACCTGCAGATGAGGGTCTGGAGGTGAGATGGATGGACCTGCAGATGAGGGGCAGGAGGTGAGATGGATGGACCTGCAGATGAGGGTCAGGAGGTGAGATGCATGGGCCTGCAGATGAGGGTCAGGAGGTGAGATGCAGGGACCTGCAGATGAGGGTCAGATGGATGGACCTGCAGATGAGGGTCAGGAGGTGAGATGGATGGACCTGCAGATGAGGGTCAGGAGGTGAGATGCATGGACCTGCAGATGAGGGTCAGGAGGTGAGATGCATGGACCTGCAGATGAGGGTCAGGAGGTGATATGGATGGACCTGCAGATGAGGGTCAGGAGGTGAGATGCATGGACCTGCAGATGAGGGTCAGGAGGTGAGATGCATGGACCTGCAGATGAGGGTCAGGAGGTGAGATGGATGGACCTGCAGATGAGGGTCAGGAGGTGAGATGGATGGACCTGCAGATGAGGGCCAGGAGGTGAGATGCCTGGACCTGCAGATGAGGGTCAGGAGGTGAGATGGATGGACCTGCAGATGAGGGTCAGGAGGTGAGATGCATGGACCTGCAGATGAGGGTCAGGAGGTGAGATGGATGACCCTGCAGATGAGGCTCAGGAGGTGAGATGGATGGACCTGCAGATGAGGGTCAGGAGGTGAGATGCATGGACCTGCAGATGAGGGTCAGGAGGTGAGATGGATGGACCTGCAGATGAGGGGCAGGAGGTGTGATGCATGGACCTGCATATGAGGGTCAGGAGGTGAGATGCAGGGACCTGCAGATGAGGGTCAGGAGGTGAGATGCATGGACCTGCAGATGAGGGTCAGGAGGTGAGATGCATGGACCTGCAGATGAGTGTCAGGAGGTGAGATGCAGGGACCTGCAGATGAGGGCCAGGAGGTGAGATGCATGGACCTGCAGATGAGGGTCAGGAGGTGAGATGCAGGGGCCTGCAGATGAGGGTCAGGAGGTGAGATGGATGGACCTGCAGATGAGGGTCAGGCGGTGAGATGCAGGGACCTGCAGATGAGGGTCAGGAGGTGAGATGGATGGACCTGCAGATGAGGGTCAGGAGGTGAGATGCAGGGACCGGCAGATGAGGGTCAGGAGGTGAGATGCAGGGACCTGCAGATGAGGGTCAGGAGGTGAGATGCATGGACCGGCAGATGAGGGTCAGGAGCTGAGATGGATGGACCTGCAGATGAGGGTCAGGAGGTGAGATGCATGGACCTGCAGATGAGGGTCAGGAGGTGAGATGGATGGACCTGCAGATGAGGGTCAGGAGGTGAGATGCATGGACCTGCAGATGAGGGTCAGGAGGTGAGATGCATGGACCTGCAGATGAGGGTCAGGAGGTGAGATGGATGGACCTGCAGATGAGGGTCAGGAGGTGAGATGCATGGACCTACAGATGAGGGTCAGGAGGTGAGATGGATGGACCTGCAGATGAGGGTCAGGAGGTGAGATGCCTGGACCTGCAGATGAGGGTCAGGAGGTGAGATGCATGGACCTGCAGATGAGGGTCAGGAGGTGAGGTGGATGGACCTGCAGATGAGGGTCAGGAGGTGAGATGCATGGACCTGCAGATGAGGGTCAGGAGGTGAGATGCAGGGACCTGCAGATGAGGGTCAGGAGGTGAGATGCATGGACCTGCAGATGAGGGTCAGGAGGTGAGATGCAGGGTCCTGCAGATGAGGGTCAGGAGGTGAGATGCATGGACCTGCAGATGAGGGTCAGGAGGTGAGATGCAGGGTCCTGCAGATGAGGGTCAGGAGGTGAGATGCAGGGACCTGCAGATGAGGGTCAGGAGGTGAGATGGATGGACCTGCAGATGAGGGTCGGGAGGTGAGATGGATGGACCTGCAGATGAGGGTCAGGAGGTGAGATGCAGGGACCTGGAGATGAGGGTCAGGAGGTGAGATGGAGGGACCTGCAGATGAGGGTCAGAAGGTGAGATGCAGGGACCTGCAGATGAGGGTCAGGAGGTGAGATGCATGGACCTGCAGATGAGGGTCAGGAGGTGAGATGGATGGACCTGCAGATGAGGGTCAGGAGGTGAGATGCATGGACCTGCATATGAGGGTCGAAAGGTGAGATGCATGGACCTGCAGATGAGGGTCAGGAGGTGAGATGGATGGACCTGCAGATGAGGATCAGGAGGTGAGATGCCTGGACCTGCAGATGAGGGTCAGGAGGTGAGATGGATGGACCTGCAGATGAGGGTCAGGAGGTGAGATGCATGGAACTGCAGATGAGGGTCAGGAGGTGAGATGCCTGGACCTGCAGATGAGGGTCAGGAGGTGAGATGCATGGACCTGCAGATGTGGTTCAGGAGGTGAGATGGATGGACCTGCAGATGAGGGTCAGGAGGTGAGATGCAGGGACCTGCAGATGAGAGTCAGGAGGTGAGATGGATGGGTCTGCAGATGAGGGTCAGGAGGTGAAATGCGTGGACCTGCAGATGAGGGTCAGGAGGTGAGATGGATGGACCTGCAGATGAGGGTCAGGAGGTGAGATGCATGGACCTGCAGATGAGGGTCAGGAGGTGAGATGGATGGACCTTCAGATGAGGGTCAGGAGGTGAGATGCATGGACCTGCACATGAGGGTCAGGAGGTGAGATGCATGGACCTGCAGATGAGGGTCAGGAGGTGAGATGGATGGACCTGCAGATGAGGGCCAGTAGGTGAGATGCATGGACCTGCAGATGAGGGTCAGGAGGTGAGATGCATGGACCTGCAGATGAGGGTCAAGAGGTGAGATGCATGGACCTGCAGATGAGGGCCAGGAGGTGAGATGGATGGACCTGCAGATGAGGGTCAGGAGGTGAGATGGATGGACCTGCAGATGAGGGTCAGGAGGTGAGATGCATGGACCTGCAGATGAGGGTCAGGAGGTGAGATGCATGGACCTGCAGATGAGGGTCAGGAGGTGAGATGGATGGACCTGCAGATGAGGGTCAGGAGGTGAGATGCATGGACCTGCAGATGAGGGTCAGGAGGTGAGATGGATGGACCTGCAGATGAGGGTCAGGAGGTGAGATGCATGGACCTGCAGATGAGGGTCAGGAGGTGAGATGGATGGACCTGCAGATGAGGGTCAGGAGGTGAGATGCATGGACCTGCAGATGAGGGTCAGGAGGTGAGATGCATGGACCTGCAGATGAGGGTCAGGAGGTGAGATGGATGGACCTGCAGATGAGGGTCAGGAGGTGAGATGCAGGGACCTGCAGATGAGAGTCAGGAGGTGAGATGCATGGACCTGCAGATGAGGGTCAGGAGGTGAGATGCAGGGACCTGCAGATGAGGGTCAGTCAGCCAGTAGGTGAGATGCAGTGGACAATGGAGTGTTCAGTCCCATCCAGTGTTACTGGCTTACAGGTTATAAAAGGCTTTATTTACCACAAAGCTCTCACCATAATGAATCAACCTATACTAACCAAGGAAAGCTCCATGAAAGGGTATAATCCGCAAATGTGTGCCCATTTTTTGGGGTGCTTATAAATGGATTGCAGGTGGTTGGCAAAATGAAGGAGCGAATGGGGGCGAGGAAAGGTAAGCATCGTGCACAGCAGTGAGCAACATTGGAAGCTGGTAAGAATCAAAGAGGAGTGAAGAACACAGCATGGGGTACAGGGGAGAGAAGAACATGGAGCACGGGGGAAGCAAACAAGAAAGCAAGAAGCACCCAAAAATGATAGCATCAAAAGCAGGGGCAGAGATTCACACAACAGAAAGAGCAACACTGAGCGTGAGCTGGGTGAGAAGTTCACCAGGGGCACATTATCAAGGAGTTGCGATGAATATGGCAAAGCGCGCTTAGCGCTGTTAATCTTACCACCGGGTATTGCTGGATGTAATCGCCGAGATAGCGTTGTATTATCAACGATTATCTCAAAGGCGATAAGAAATCCAGCGATAGCGGGGTTTTTCATGGAACATCGCTGATTTTCCAGCGACGTTCCATGGAAAACGGCGATAGGCTTGATAATAAGGCCATGTGGCCTTAGCGGCACAATCCACCCCCCATGTTAGCAATGCCTTAGTCAGGAATTTAACAGACGTTAAATTTCTGCATTGAGGCAGAGTTAGCGCAAGCGCAATTAAAATTATCGCTGCAACTCGTTGGTAATATCGCGATGCTGCCTTTGCGATATTTATCGGTGTTGTTTCGACAGCCACGCCTATTTTGCATCTCATTAGCGATGCGATGGTAGGCGTGATGGAAATGGGAGCGAAGTAAAGAAAACACGCGCTAGCGTGTCCTTGCTGATAATGTGATATTATCGCTGCTTTTCGCCCAAATCCGGGCTCTAAAGTGGCGATAATATTATCGACGCCCCTTGATAATATGCCCCCAAGAGAGAAACACAGCATAGGGGTGGGAATTTGGGGCGAGCACATAGAGGTGAGAAGGACCGATAACAACACACATGCACCCTCATGGAGTGCTTAACCAAAAAGGAAAAAAAGTTTGCTAAAAGTGATCAGTGGAAGGATAGCAGCCAGCCAATAAGAGAGATGGTAAGCAGGCTACACTCCAAGGGAGAGACGGATACAAGATGGACAAGCTGGAACAATGAAAGGCATTGAAATAGAAGCAAGCAAATGGGACTGACAATAAAGGCAACCAAAGGTAAGCAATGGCTGGCTGTAAGCCCATGTAAGCTCTTGAACTGTCTGCCAAGCTTGCCCTACAAGTGTCCTTCACACAGTATAAGACAGACCCTCCAGTAACTTTTAGACTTGCTAATTTAGTAATTGCATACACATTTTTGCCAGGTAACAGGCACCCTGGGGAGAAGGCTTGTTTCCTCTGTAGATGTCCGTCCCTCCTCTCGCTTCACACCATAGGAGACTCTCTCTTTCCTTTGCTGCCCGAGGATACTGAAGGTCAGGGATAACTGTTCAGGCTTCTCTTAACAAAAATTATGGGATCTGTTTTGGTAAAATTAAGGAAGCGTGCGAATGTTGTTCCCAGCACATACTGTCCACTTTACCCTTTGTGCAGGACAATCAAGCAGAGATCTTTACAGACACCAGCAACATGTGCACTATCCCTCTCAGCTGTATACTATTGGGATTGAAAGCCTGCCATGCAAGTTACAAAATGAACTTTCATTTAATCTCTTTGCTCACTCCCTCTTCAAACTCTTTCTTTTGCTTTTCCCTTTTCTCCATCTGTTCTCTCCTCGCCCTACCTTGCTATGAATCTCTGCCTCTCCCACATGCTTTCTCTATGTTCCCTCTACCTAGCCTTGTATATGCCCCCTCTCCCTTTACAACCTTCTCTCTGTCACTCTCAGCATCTTTCTGGATCTGTTTTCCGCTCCTTTCTCTGCCCCATCTTCTTCTGTGAGCCTCTTTTCTTTTCCCATCCGTTCTTTCTCCCAGCCAGCCGATTAACCCTTGCTTACTTTCTTCTCTCACTAGTCACTCTCACTGTTCCAACCTTCTGTCTTTCTGTCTCTCCTCCATTCTCTCATTTCCACACTCTCTAGTAGTTCTACTGCCTGTGAAGTGTAACTCTACATTCAGTAGCACAGCGCTGCTTCTGGCTCAGTAGCACAGCGTTGCTTCTGGCTCTATCATTTATTGTCGGTTGTCAAATTTAGCTTCAAGTGTATATGTTTGCTATTTTTTTATCTTTAAATGTGTCCACCTATATGTGAAGGTTCGCTCAATATTCCAATGTGTAACACAACTAAAGTACAAAAAACTATTTGGACTTGTGCTTCTGTCAACTGGCTATTTTATAATCGTGCAAACCCCTCAGATGTGTGAGAAAAATCGACCTTTTGTCCTGAATTTTGAACCTTTGTCCTGAATTTATGTCCTGAATTTTGATTATTTGTCCTGACTTTTTCCTGTCATTGTCCAGAATTCCCCTTCTTGCCAGGTGGTCACTCTAGTTCATGCCCCTCTCTGCATTGTTTTAAGGTGGCCATCTATCTGCTAATCACTGGTAATTACAGAACGTCTGATCTCGGAGACAGCCAATTGCATCGCTGGACATATCCTGGGACTTGTTTGGGAGTAAGATTACGTTGTTCTGTGTGAAGTGACCTAAGAGTGGCGTACTGGCAGAACCACGGCCAATCCTAGCACTCTGCACAGAATTTCCAAGTGCTGATTGGCTTTGGCGTCAGCAGGTGCATCCTTGGGGTATAAACCCTGCCCTTGCTCCAACTGGACTCCGCTTATGGTTGACACAAGATGCACCAGGCACTAAACTCAGGGTGACCAGATCTTGAGAACCAAAAACCGGAACATTTTTCAAAAATAGAAGAAGAACCGGGACATGAGCCAAAATTGCCAAAATCTGCCAGGACAGCTGGTGAAAATCCGTGATTGTCCAGGCTAGTCCGGGATGCCTGGTCCCCCAAACTAAACCGGAGCAGAGCCATGTAGCCAGTGAGTCCTGTGGGGTCGCCCCTCGGCTGCGCACATTCTAGACGCAGGAGGGAGGCACATTGTGGCAGTAGCATGGAGAAGGGCTCTTGGGTGATGAGTGGGATTAGTGGTTGGACTCACCATGGCGTCCTTGTAGCGCCTGGAACTGGCGATGCAGGCTCTTCTAGCTGCTGCATGGGATGCTGCCTGTGGTTGTGGGGCTCATGCCAGTCGGTGATGGACTTAATGCCTTATGAGGCAGTAGCCCACCGGGGCAGTGGTTCTCAGCCCATGGCTTTTGGATCCCTTTGGGTCCAACACACCTTATCAGGGGGTCTGTGGGTGCTAAGAAAATCAAATATTAGCAGATTAATAAAGCACATATTCGTTAAAAAGCAACATACAAAATTGAAAGTTTTAAAACACTCTGTAAATGTGAAGGAATTTGAAACTGGAAGCTAAAATATAAGTTATTATCTTATATTGATTCGTGGGAGCAGCACAAGTACAGCAAACCAAATGTAGAATAGACGATTGGTGTTCTGAATTGATGCATCGCTGGAATGTGTCAATAAAAAAGAGCATTCATCAGGAGAAAAAAAAAAGACAAAATGATGTCCTAGCACCTAGAGTGTAGCATATTGCTTCATCTTTTAGAAATAAAACTACATTTTGAAATGTTTCAAGCTACCGGTTAAAATTGTATTTTTCGTATTTTTTGTTAGTGAATTAAATGAAAGATTTAATAATTTGTGTATTTGCTTGGTGTATAATTTTATCTGTATTGTTTTTAGGTTTAAATAATAGAAATTGCTGAGTCGGCTGTCGGCATCCAGTAGTAATTCATTGAGGTACCTCAGAAGTCAAAAGGTTAGGAACCTCTGTTCTAAGGCATATACAAGAGCAGTGTTAACCTGGAACTTCTGCTGACCTCCCTGCTTGATCCAATGGTCTAAGGATGCTGCAGGGAAAGAGAGCAGCACCATATGTCCAGGGCCAGACTCGCCGTAGCGGGCACCAGGCATTTCCCTGGTGGGTCGCCAGGGTGGGGGCTGGTTTGGGACCCCTGGGTGGCCGTTTTTGTTACCGGGGGCAGGTTTTGCAGCATAGCTACAATATCAGCCCCCTGTTACAAAAGCGGCCAAAACTAGCCCTTTGCAAACAGCTCGGATGCCAACCCCCAGGGGGCCGGCCGAGCAATTTGCCTGGGCCTGTGTCGGTTCCCAGTATGGCCATGCATATGCTTACGCTTGTAATTGCTCGAATAGCTGTAGCCTTTGTCTCTAGGACAGGGGGGTTAAATGAAAGAGCTGAGAATCGAAGCCCTCTGTGCATCCAATACAGAGGAGACACTGACAGTGCCTTGAACTGAAGCCGCGAGGACATCTCCAGGGCAAGAGAGGGACTTCAGAAGATCGCAATTATAAAAGGGGCAGCTGACTCCTTTGGATAATCACACTAAAAGACTGTTTCTGTGCTTTACTAAATATGTACAGTTTTATAAAATAAAGTTCAAAATAGGAAACACCAGTCATTCTAACATGGGCCAGAGTCTGTCCGCTACCCGTTGGGGACAGTCCTGAGGTTGGGCCCGCAAAGCTTCATGGGATGACGTCATCGAAGAGTGGGGCAAGCTTCTCAAAATCCAAACAGCCCCCTGGACTTGGAGTACCCCAGCTCGGCCTTGCTGCTGATTAAGGAGACAAGTCCCACGTAGGTGTCCATTGGAATCGGCTTCTCCAGCAGCAGCGGGCCATTGGCTCGGCCCGGCAGAGGGTCCACGACATGTTCCGCCTGCACCCGCTCCACCAGCTGTGCCTTGAACTTCTCCAGCTGTGGGTGAGAAGAACACACTTTCAGAGGACTGTCTCTTCTGACATACTAGACATCACTAGATACTGTCATAAGGGATAGGTACAGAGGAGCTGTCTATTACCATAAGAGCTAGGTCAACTGACATAAACCAAAGCTGAGTCTAAGGGAATAAATATACAACATTTGTGATTCTAATAGAACGATAATTGTTACTAACCCAGACTTCTTCATATCCACAGTCACAATATTTGCATCAATTATTTTTAAATAAACACCATTTATTGGCTCATCTTAAAATACAGTAAAAAGATTCAGTTGGATTCAAGTATACAGCTGTACTGTATTTGCATCTGAAGAATAACAACACAGCACCATATTTTCTTTTACAATATTTTCCCCAGGGGAAATGGCTTCAACCCTAAAAGAACATAGTAAAATAACAAGTCTAGGAGGAACAACTTATGAGATAGTTTGCCAATTATTATTTTTCGTCTATATTTTCCCACTATCTGTTTTTTTCAGTCCATGTTTTCACATTCTACCAGGATGTGATGGCTTGTGTTTTATGCTGAAAAAGAGCACAGGGTGCTGGTTTTCATGTAGAGGGGACATGGATGTGTCTTGGGGTAGGGGTTGTCACCAGGGCAGTGCTTAACTTGAGCCAGAGGTTTCCAGGGCTCGTCACTTATTTATCAACAACTGCACTTATAACAGTCTGCCACATGGTGGTGCTGTTTGTCTAAATTAGAGATGACCGCAACATCAGCTGTTTATTATTTCAATATATATTAAAAATGACAAATAACTGCTATCCAAGCCATTCTTATAGCTTTGGAGGCCTCGAATAATCTGAATTCTCACACTTGTAGGGTGTGATAGTAGCTGCGCTGGTATTAACTATCACACTGTTGGTACTGTTATTGGCAGGGCTAGAAAGGGCAATGTATGGTGTAAGCTGCAGTGGCCTCCTGATAAGGGTCCATGACTTATTTTTATACAAATTAAGCACTGCACCAGGGCCGGAAACCAAAAGCAGTCTTGGCAAAAATGCGCAAAAAGTCACGGATTCTTTTGTCATCTTCGTCAATCTCTTTCCATTCATCTGTTCTCCTATTCTGCTCTCTGTCTCTCTCTTTCATTCTTTTTCTCCCTCTCTTTCTCCCTCATGAAGCCCCGCTGCACTTACTGCACTCAACCTTGGGGGGATGGGGAAATGGCGGAGGTGCCGGCAGGAGTACAGAAACTCCAAAAATGGTCCTCCAATGGCTGTATCCCCATGGAATAAAGCTAATCCAGTTGGTGTGAAAAAATTCCTAGGACGTCTAAGTGGACAGTGTGAACAATCAGGTAAGGTCAGTGATCAAGAAGGAATAATCGAAAGATTAACAATGTTTATATAAAATATATATTTGTAATGAGTATTCTTAAAAAATCATATTGTGTATGACCAGGAGGTCAAACCATATGATAGGGGTAAAAGATATTTCAATTACATACAGTTTAATCAACATATAGCATAAAACTTATATTCAATACAATGAAATTCATACACAAGAAATACACATAATAAATCAAATAAAAAAAGGAGCATAAAAACTCGACGCGCGTTTCGGCAGTGAACCGCCTTCTTCAGGAGACACAGAATAAATCCTGAAAATACATATATAAAAAAGAAAAAGAAATACATATTAAAATATACTCCATATATATATATATAATCTTTTTTTCTTTTTTTCCCCCCTATCAGCTAATATACAGTTGTTGCGCAGTGGCTAAAAAACATATGTTAGACCCTATCAACATATCAAAAACGACATTCCTTACTGACTATCTGACCCTATTCCACAATTTGTTCACTCAGAGCCAATAGTTAGCAGAATGAGATCTGGCGATTGTGCAGTATCTGACTAAGCAGGAACTGATCACGGATTGATCATTTGACACAGGCCCTGTTATTTGTTACAGAAGAACAAAACTGATAACATCTTCATTGATAGCCATATATTTGCTATATTCAAAAACTTTTCATTTCATCATCCCATTGGTGGAGATTATACATATGTGGTGGATCAACTCGTCATACATTTTTGGAGAGAAAACGGTTAAAATGGCTCTCAATACATGGTGAATTACTTACAACGTTGGACGCTCTATCCATGCAGTAACACTGATGGAAGGTGAAATCCTCTGCAATGTTTGATAAGGCTAATATGGATAAAAAGATGGAGGTAGACCTGATGATAAAAAAAGGGGACATCACTAAGAGGGGAACAGTAAATAGGATGAATACATACTAGGTCAAGCCAGATGGGTCATATACACTACGCAAGACATGTGGATGGCCCTGCAGTTTCAAAAGATAAATACTAGTCTGAGAGACGATGGGGAATTTCAATGTACGAGCGCCTGTAAGTTGTAACACATTTAGTTACTAACCAATCGTTTAAATGGCTACGGTTATATAATTACCTGATCTCCACAATAATATTCTATAAGTAGAAACTGTTGCTAGGGATAAACGATGTCTTGGACAGAGGCAGCAAGCTCATTCCTGGTCCAGATGTGGCTTTTATCTAATTTCCATGCATATTCTCATGGCTGATGGATGGGCGAAGGCGGGCGATATGGAGAAAGAGAAGAGAATATCGGGCGGAAGCTGATCAACGTTGGGTCTATGTTTATATATATGGTGAAAAATACATATTATTCTAACTCAACACAGTTATAGTATCATGTTCGGGTGTACAATGTAAATACCTGGGTATTTCCAGAGGGAGCAGGCAATGTGTGTAGCGCAGGGGTAGGTTGTTTTGAGAAACGTTGATAGCAGTATTGCTGGTAATACAAATGAAAAGAAGCACAAAATATATATGATATGAGGTAGAGAGACAAAAACTTGCCATTTGCTAGAAATGGCTTAGTTATTGCAGATTATATCCATTCACTAGAGTTATATAGCGAAAAGAGATGCTAAATTTCTATGTTACCTTTGAACTACACGTGGAGAAAATGGTATCAGTCTCGGTGCGTATCGCCCGGTGTTTGAAGACTCGAATAAAGGATAAAAGACGTCTCTGCAAAATAGAGACACGATTGGAGGTCAGTTCAGTATGAATCTGATTCCGTGATAAACAAGTTTACGAGCGCCCAGCAAAACGAGATTCCTACCTTGAATCAGAAGACGATATACGGGCAGCAGGGTGGTGCTGCTCCGACGCTCGTGGTGTGGGGACCCGACCTCCACACGAAAAGAAGATCACCGCCAGGTGATTGGTATCCGATTTAAAGGGAATTCTTGGCGCGAAAGTACCGGCATCATTACCGATGTCCATAGACTTAAAGGAAGGACTACTAGGGAGATAAACGTCCTAAGCGTGTCCCAATCTAAAATGGCGCCTGAACATTCTCGGTTTTTTAATCATTTACGAGTTTACAGTCGTTTCTTAAATAATGGCGGTTCCCTATTTGATGAGTGTGTAACTTTTATAAAGCCAGATTTTATCAGGCACAACAGTGAGCTTTTTGGAATAATCATTCTAAACTTTAAATTGTCCAGATTGGACAATAATGTTGGTCCTTATTATCATTAGATGTATATCTATAGTAAAAACACATATCCATATAAAAATGGAGAGCTAGTATGAAAGAAAAATAAATTGTTGCATATATTTGTCATCACTGATGCTGGTTAATTTAAAGGAAGGACTGAGTGGAAGAGGGTGGATATCCATGTGTCCCTTTTCAAGATGGCGCTAGAAAGCACTCAAAATATCGTTCTAAAGAGGGAATCGTCTCCATTCGTAGGGGATATATAAAGATTATTGGTCTAAATATTATACATACTAATAGTTATTTGCGAGCCCCCAGGGGTTACGATGTCATACATATATTCCATCAGTGTTACTGCATGGATAGAGCGTCCAACGTTGTAAGTAATTCACCATGTATTGAGAGCCATTTTAACCGTTTTCTCTCCAAAAATGTATGACGAGTTGATCCACCACATATGTATAATCTCCACCAATGGGATGATGAAATGAAAAGTTTTTGAATATAGCAAATATATGGCTATCAATGAAGATGTTATCAGTTTTGTTCTTCTGTAACAAATAACAGGGCCTGTGTCAAATGATCAATCCGTGATCAGTTCCTGCTTAGTCAGATACTGCACAATCGCCAGATCTCATTCTGCTAACTATTGGCTCTGAGTGAACAAATTGTGGAATAGGGTCAGATAGTCAGTAAGGAATGTCGTTTTTGATATGTTGATAGGGTCTAACATATGTTTTTTAGCCACTGCGCAACAACTGTATATTAGCTGATAGGGGGGAAAAAAAGAAAAAAAGATTATATATATATATATGGAGTATATTTTAATATGTATTTCTTTTTCTTTTTTATATATGTATTTTCAGGATTTATTCTGTGTCTCCTGAAGAAGGCGGTTCACTGCCGAAACGCGCGTCGAGTTTTTATGCTCCTTTTTTTATTTGATTTATTATGTGTATTTCTTGTGTATGAATTTCATTGTATTGAATATAAGTTTTATGCTATATGTTGATTAAACTGTATGTAATTGAAATATCTTTTACCCCTATCATATGGTTTGACCTCCTGGTCATACACAATATGATTTTTTAAGAATACTCATTAAAAATATATATTTTATATAAACATTGTTAATCTTTCGATTATTCCTTCTTGATCACTGACCTTACCTGATTGTTCACACTGTCCACTTAGACGTCCTAGGAATTTTTTCACACCAGTTGCTACCCTGCCCTAGGAGTCTATATACTACCCAGGGGGTCCTTGTTGTTTTCACATAAAGCTAATCCAGGCCTAGGTGTTACAGACCTGCCAACTCACACGGTGCCACAGTTGGACACATGATATCAGCGCCCCTCACCCGGTGAGGAGCCGATATCACACAGTGGCAGGGAAAACCAGCCGAAAACGACTGTAAATAGTGGATTCCAGCTAATTTTAGAGGCTTTGAAATGCCAACACCCATTAACGGGCGTGAAAACACTCCAGGACACAGGGTTGGATTGGGATTGAAAATCGGCCCGGGCACGCAAAAAAAAAGTGGCATACATTTGCATATTACGTTGCCGCAAAACACTGCTTCAGCGAAATGTTATTAAAAAGGTGTGGGGGGAAGCGTTAAAAAGAAAATGCAAGGATTAGTTAACACTGGTGAAACACACCTGAAGACGAGGGAGGCCACTTTTGCTCAGGCCCCCTACCTCCGCTCAATATGCATACATTAATGGGACGGCCCAGCAAAACAAAAGGAGTGACACCTCTGCCCCTTGGTAAAAGGAAGGTAATGGACGCCCATTTACCTCCAGAAAGGCCACTCAGAACCCAACTGGGCCGTTGGTGGCATGGAACAACTCAGATACCGCCCAGATCAGCCCACAAGCTGCTCAAAAAAGGATCTCACAGCTGGAGCTCTGACACCGGCCCCTCGGGCATTGCCCGAGTGCCCTCATTACCAATCCGACGCTCAGGACATCGGCACCAGCCTCAGCAAGCTTTTTGTTTTTGGGAGGAGGAGGAGGAGGAAGTGGAGGAGGGGGGCGGGGTGGAGGCATAAGTGCTATTTAGGTACTTCTCACATGAGACCCCGCCCCCTCCTGAACCCCGCCTGCACCTCACCTGACAAGATTTTTGTTCATGTTGGCAGGTATGGTGTTACTAATGATAACTTTAAAGGAGCAGGGGCCACTTGTCTTTTATGGTGTAGGAGATATCAAACTCAGCCCAATTCACCTGTCATTACCTGGCACATGTGGGCCACCGTTTTATCTCTCCCGGCTGCCGGGTGATCTGCCAGCGTGACGTATGGGAGGTCCCTCGCCCAAGGGTTCCAGCGTGAGAGGAAGGATGGCTGGCGTAGCTTGTCCCACTGGATACGCATGGCCTGTCCCTCGCGCCTACAGTGGATAGAAAGCAATATAGACCAGACATTGTAAGCCGGAGCGAGGGATGGGGAAAGAGAGGGAGCAGTGGAGTAGGGAGGAGAGATGGAAAGACTGCATTAACCAATCAGAGATCTGCTCCTATAATTTCTATCACACATAATGAAATACCTTTTCCATGCAGCAGACACATAAAAAAGGAGCAAAACAAGATGCCTCTCCTCATTGCACCAACAAGACACACCAGGGGGGAACTACTCCTATTTCCCACCCAATTGAGTTCTGCGAAGCACATACAGTGACGTATCTTACTCCTTAGCCCAGGGGTGAGCACCTCACACAAAAAAGAGCACGCAGTACAAGATTTTATAACAGGGGTCCGTCTAATCTTAACTCAGCGGTGTCTGTTCATATGAAAATGCCTTCTATTGGATACAAGTGGTTGACGGGCCGCTCCTAAAGCATAATCCAGGTTGGTATTATGGGAGATGGTGCACGGCTAGGTTTGTAAGCTTAAGAGAATAATTGGTGAATGACAACTATTCTAAACAAGCATTTGCAACGCAATAGGTCTTGCATTTGCGAGAGTTTAAGCTATTGGCATTGTAAATGACAATCTCTTTTATTTATCTGTTTTGATTATTAACACATACACAAAAGACATTTAAAATGCCAATAGCTGAAACTCTTGTACATGCTAGACCTATTTAATTTCAAAGAAGCGCCACCATTGTGCCAAACTGCTTGAAATCTTAAAGCGCGCATGGTGCGCTGAATGTTGCAGGAAAGCATGTTGTGCCTGCAGTAGGAGAAGCTCATTAATGAAAATAGTGCTTACAGACTAACTAAGACATACAGTGTAACACCCTAAGTAAAAGGGCCAGTCCTCAGGAGTGGTTACAAATGAAGACAAGGAGGTACTAAGGAGAGATTAACAAGCCTACTAACGAATCAGAAGCCAGCATTTACAAAGTACAATAACACAAGCCAATGAAAAATATGGGCGGAGAGTGGGTGGAGCTTCAACTCAATACTGGAATACAGCATGCCTCGAAGAGCAGCGCATGCGCTGCCCAGGCTCGACCTAAAAATGAGAAAAGCAAACCTCACAAGTATCATTGTCATATATGTATGAATAGGCATGTCATTTGATGAGGACATTTTACGTGGCAGAGATTCACAGGCTCTTATGCTAAGAAAGTTGCACACTGTATTCTCTTCAAAGGCCCACTGCAATATTGGTTGTATATACATTTTGTCCATTAACTATGCCTCGTGGAAGTTCTAAATAATATCTGTGACATCAAGTAATGGATCATTAAAACAAGAGGCAGGGCACACATTTTACTCATTATTAAACAAAATACCAATAGGAATAAAATGGGACATTATATTTGCCATGAATTAGATTCAGAAAACAAATAAATTTTTGAACTATAGTGCTATTCTAACTAGACTCTGTCCTAGTTCTTAGTCATGTCTTATTAGCCCAAAGCAAGAAGTACTAAACCATCAATACACTGACACCTACGCGTAGCTGAAAGTAGGAGGTGTACAGGTCTGACCATCCGAGGTCTGTCCTTCCATCACCTTCACATCTCATGAGAGAGGCAATATTGCTCCCTTGAGAGATTTTTCGATCTTCAAAGTTTTTTGCTTGGGATGTAAACGACAAATGAGCCAAAAAGATGCAACGCAGGTGAATGCGGACCTTCTTGCCTTCTTCTGCCGTCTGTCCGTGCACATCCGCAGCATCGCATGCAGCCCTAAGACCTCTTGCCTCTGTCTCCAAGAATAAGAGCTTGTAAAGGAGATAAAAACCTATCCTCCTACCCAAGTTAAACCCCTACTCACATGTGATTGGCTGAAATGTAACCACAATGACCTCACTTTCAGATTTTAACCAATCATATCAGCAGTGCCGGATGGGATTAAACCCTGTAGAGGCTCCTAGGCAGTCGAAATTTCGGGGCCCCGCTCGCAAATTATCGCCTAATACCCAATGCACTGTATTTTTTACAAACTGACAGCTGCCAGAAAATGAGCTTTTAAGAGACAAACTATTCTGTGAATCTGATGTCTCCATTTTATGTACTTTAAGTTGTTAATGAGTACATTACACAAATACAGTATTTCCTCTATAAGTCTTTAATGTCAAGATTTCATTTCTTCGAGTTCATTAATTTGTGTCTTTTTTTTGGAAACGATAGAAAGCTCGATTGCAATTTTCTTTCAAGATCAAATCAATATTATTTTGATCCGTTGTCGCGGGGCCCCCGTAAGGAGTGGGGCCCATAGGCTGGTGCCTACTTTGACTATTGGTAATCTGGAACTGCAGAGCAGCATGCGAATTGCAGTTGCCTGTGAATGTATCTTCTGCTCTCTAATCAATCAAAAGCTTTTAAGTCCAACCTTCTGCCACAGTCCACTTTAAACCCATCACAACATCTCATTTTCAGGGCTCGCACCGAAGCTGCATTTCACACCTGCGCGACAAACACTCGCAACACCTCCAGGATCGCACAATGTTCTTTGTACTGACCCGCTTAGTTTTGTGAAGGTTTCTTAACCCCTCCCATGCTCGTGACGGAACCGTTCCGTCACGAGCCTCGGGTGGGCTGTGCTGGTGACGGAACGGTTCCGTCACGGCCCGCTCGCCGCGCCTGCGCGGCACGAATTCTGCGCCTGCGCTGACGTTCTAAAGAGCGGGAGGGGCATGACGGAACCGTTCCGTCACAAGCACAGCTCACCCGCGGGCCGTGACGGAGCAGTTCCGTCACCAGCGCGGGACCACCGCGCAGCCCCGCCTCCCCCTTAGCGCTGCGGCAGAATAGCCGCCGCAGCGAAGGGGTTAAATTGTGCTCCCAGAAGATTGACTCAAGTCTGAGTTTTTCACAGGTCAACCACAGCTTCTGAACCCAGAAAACAAACGCTCTGAGAAACTTTGTTATAACACAGAAAACAAAGATTCTAGTCACACCCTGGCATGTTAGTATGGTAGGTTAATGCACTCATTTGTTTAATGCACAAGGATCAAATGTTAATTCTATACGCATAAAATGTAATGTAATTTCCTAGGAGCTTCATCATGCTACTATGAAGAGTTCACAACAAAGCCATAAAACAGCCAATCCGGAGATATATACCATTGAGTCTAGGAGTGGATCACCAGAGTGGATCACTTGAAGCACGCAGTGAGGTACAAGACTTCACCTACAAGGAAAGACCCGTGTCTAGTTGGTTCATGGTGCAGTTCTGGTCTCCCAATAACTGTGTTCTTTCTTCTGCTCTCTCTGAGATGAAGTGCTTCAACCTGTTTGCATAATTGAATCATTATTTCCTTTTTAGTGTGCTTGTTTCACTTGTGTCTATGCCAAATAGTGCTCTTAATAAGTTAATCTTCCCTTGCTATGTCTCGGTTAGGGTTTGTTTGTGGGTTTTTTATGCTAGGTCATTGCCAGATAATGGTGTCCTTTTTTCAGCTTTTTAGCTACTTTTTGAAGCAGTTCTTAGTTCAATGGACTAACTGGTGGTTCTATGTGGTACATGAAGTCTCCCAAGATGGAGTTAAATGCTATATTCACGATCAAATGTTGTGCTATAGTTTAAAGTTAATGGCATACTTCTTTGAGGGTGATGTATGCTAGAGTTCGGGGAGAGACTCAGCGTTCTCTGGTATTTCTGTACAAGGTATAAAAGCATGAAAGGGAAGGGGAGCAACAAATGTCTAAGATGATCATGGGAGGTATCACACCATGACCGGACAGCAGGGTGCGGGTACTTCTTGAGGTGAGGCTGGTGGCCGCTGGACCAATCTACCCCTCTTACTTGGTTGGGCATCTTAGCAGTCACTCGGGGGATTGAAGTGAAAAAGAAACCGGAGCCCTTTCTGAGAGGGTCCCCAAGGGCGGGAAAGCGTAGCTGATGAGCTGTTCGGCATGAGACCTCCTCGCAGCCTGACGCCAGAAGCCTCAAATCTGGAGGAACAGAGTTACCTAGGCATGGGGGACCCAGGCCTTTCACTATGGGAGAGACTGCAGCCCCCACTCATTCAGGAAGGACAGCCAGTGACAGATCCCAGAGTCTAGGCTGATCTTTTTGCAATTATTGATTCTGTCTGGAGGTCCCTGACACTGTCCTTGTGCTCACCACAGAGACACAGCACCCTGGCTTGCAAGCCATTGTGTGTAATTTATCTTTTCTGGGTCCGCGTACCCTATGGTGGCCTGCAAGTGGCTTCATCCCATAGAACGTGTGTGGTTGTCAGCTTGCCCAAAACACCATCCCTGCTCACCAGCTCCCTTATTGTGGCTACTGCAGAGCAAAACCCACCACACAGAGCACTGTAGCATCTTCTGTGTCCACCATGATTATCCACCAATAGGCTGCCTGCAGTAATAGTGGCCAAGGGATTGTTCTTAATGCCAGGGGGTGCAGCAGCATTGGGCCTAGCTCACTGTGTAACACACGTATTAGATTGTGAATGTCCCAAACTGTCAGATCCCAGCCACAGTTTTACATACATTTATGTATTTATTCCTATTGTTGTCTCTCAAGCCTTTGTCACCTGGACAAACTTCATAGGAGTCACTTTACAGGATGTACCTTCAGCTCAGCTTAAGCCCAGTTATCTAGGCCTCGCTGGGCAGGCAGACCCCAGAGGCAGCAGCGATAAACAATACTCCCGTTTACTACCTACCCATCCGGATGGTGCCAGCACCAGCTAGCAACTCATATAAAGTCATCACAAATCATTACACCCGGCACCACTGAACTGTTGTTTCTGCTTACTTACACCCCACATTCCACTAAAGTGCTGACAGATGCTTATGTCTCATTTATAAGCACAGTTCAAGCCCTTGTTCTCTTGCATTTGAATGGTGGCCATTCCCTGCTTCACTCCTGCTCAGATTCAAGCTTGCCTCCCTAACGGCAGACTGCAAATCACATCACTCCTTTCAAAATGCTGAAGAAATAGGACCACATCATCCCCACTTTGATAGAACTCCACTGGCTCCTCTTGTCGGCCAGCGCCATCTTGAAAACCAGCTGCTTCCTTTACAAAGCCTATATCAACAAAAGAAGAGGGGGGGGACATAGGAGCTAATAAAGGTCGAGTGTCCATGCTCCTAATACTCATTCAAACAACAAGAGGACACCGTTCCTATAGCAGGGTGCAAAAAGTCACCCATATATTAAAATTTGAAAAAATGAAAGAAAGGGGAGAGGAAAAGAAATCCTAGGTATAGAGGACCCTTAGGTAAGGGAGAGAAGAAGACCATTCTTTGTCCTTTAATGCCCTCACACACCCTGAAGGGTGTCATGCTTCATCATCGGGCTGTTGCTCCTCGTAGGGCCGGCACTGCAATTCCCTATGGGTCCCCCGAAGGGTCACTTTCTCGAGATCTTTTCAGGGCAGCCGGATGGTGCATGAGGGTGTGTGGGGAGGGTCCAATGAGGGTAAGAAAGGTGCGTGCAATTAAATAAACATTGTTTTAATAATGGGTACACCTGCAGCGCAAAAATAAGTAATGTACCCACTGCTAGATAAAAATCAACGCCCCAAAGGCCCCACAGACATCACCCTAGCCTGTCGGGCTAACAAGATCACCACCTCCGGGGACTCTACCACAGCAAGGACACCACTAGACTGGAGAGGAAGACATGCAAAAAAGAAAACAAACAGCAGAAGGTCTTCTCCATCTGTGCACCCAGGATCTGGAACAAAATCCGACTCCAATTTTGGAAGGAGCTGGAGGCGCGTCACTTGAAAGAACAGTGCATCACAATGAACCAACAGCCCTCTTACACTCTCAGAACTGAGCTGCTGGTCCAGTCACTCAGCTAATGTGTTGTTGCCTTCGACCCTGTTGGCAGGGTATGCTCAGACGTGAGTCCCATGCTCACTTGGCCACTGGATTCAAGATAGCCGGGCTGATGAGGGTTATTAATCCGAAACCGGTCCCAGGATGCTTGTTTCCGGTCCAGGGAAGACATGGCTTGGCAGTTCGGGCTGGACTGTTCCCATGAGGCACAGGGTCAGACTGATTTGCATATGGCCATGTCTGAACTGGGGTGGCTGAGTGAGCTAAAGAATGGTGATGGATTAAACCCAGATCAGTTGACTGGGGGTGAGTGTTTGATTTGCTCAAACGCTCCGTCCATCATCCCCTTTTGTTTCGCTTCGACCCTGTACAGCACTCCCGCCTTTCGGCTATAAGCAGGATACACAAATGCCTAATAAGTAGATACACACTTACTTGTTCAGAGAGGTGGAGGGGTATGTAAAGGGACCCCAGGTGATGGTGTCGATGAAGTTGAGGGGCACCCGGAAGAGCTGAGAGCTGCTGAGACCCACAAAGTCATACTGGCAGAGCAGCAGCGAGTGCTGTGTCAGCAGCACCAGGCGCTCCTGGTCCTGGTTCCAGTGGTCGACCCTGGAGTGGAGGCAAAATCATGAAGAAAAGGCCTTAAACACAATTCACATATTCTCATTGTAGTTCTGTCCTAGCTATGGAAATACGTAAGTCTACTGACGCGGACGCATGGCCTTGCCGTAAAAAGACTAGTAATGTGCATCACATATATTTACATGCCTCCTTATGTGGTTACTTGAGCACTCCTATGCCAAACAAGGCCCCATAAGCTGCACATGCATGGGGTTTCACGAAACAGACCCTTAGGAAGACCCCATGATTGACTTGGTCACAGTAACACGCTTTAATGCCTCTTCTCTCAACCAATCCTGTCATATTCCACTCTGCCGTCTGTCCTTCCGCCAACCTCTACCCTGTCACTGTCCATCCTTCTTGGCTGCTTCAATGTCCAGCCCTTTTGCCACCTCCCACCCTGTTCTAACAGCTGGCCTGCCAACTCACTTATCATTCCCCCCTTGTTTCCTAGTTAGTGCCCTGACTCCCTACACACTTTTTCCAACAATCCTCTTTCCTCACCAGTTAAGGGCTACTGTCCAACCGATCATATGAAAATAAATGAAATAGTAAAATTATAGATGCGCGCAAATACCCAAAAGCGTCAAGGTGCTAAAGACAGTGCCAAACCAGCTGATGGAGCAGACTCTCGTCCTGGAACCTCCAAGGGCTGCATTTTATAAAGAGAAGAGCCAAGTTTTAAGGGCTTTCTTAAAAGCTGTGTGGTTTCTTCGGCTCATGCAATCGATAAAAACGTTCCTAGGCAATGTGCAATATATCACAATAAAACAAATTGATTAAAAAAAATAGAGATAAAGCAAGAAGAAAAGAGCTCAGTTTGACCACAAAAATTACTGTATTAATGAAAATACTTTAATTACAACAAATGTGTATAAAATTCATCACGAAACAATTTCTATTTAAAAAGATATCAAGTTGATGGCATTGCATAGTATGTTCGTTGTACTAACAATATTTTATTTGTTCATACACAAATGTCCTAAAATTACAATTAAAATCAAGGGTAGCAGAAAATAAACCTTTGACGCGCGTTTCGGCGCCAGTAGCGACTTCGACAGGAAATGCCACAGGTAAACTTTTTACAGTATTTGACTGTGTTCTGCTGGATAGCGGTGCCGACACTTTGGTAGCTTTCACTATTTCTACATCGCTGATGATTGTATAAATGTTGCTCATATGGCTGTAGATGTTACATAGGATACCTTTATGGTTTAACTCAAATAGCAAGAAGGTAAACTCTGAATAGGAATTGAAAGTTGCATGTATGGCGAACCTTCGTAATTTTAAAAGCGCGTTCCGATAAACGGGTGAAATACGATGCGTACTGGAGATTGCATGGATGGCAAACCTTTGTAATTTTAAAATGTGTTCCCATTATAACATGAGTAAATGAGGGCGAAATGGTGGTCTGGTGTCGTACAGAGCGTTGATATCGCTTCTAAATCAATTGGTTTTATTGTGATATATTGCACATTGCCTAGGAACGTTATTATTGATGGCATATTTGCCCTGTCCTAGGAATTGTATTTTCAATTTCACAGGGGTCCTTGATACTCACATTTGGTTTCTTTGATTCATAACATGATGGGGGATGGTAAACCATAATTTGGTAGAAGAAGTCTGGTTGTAAATACCAGTGAAACAACGCTCCGATTACTCTAGGGCCGGAGTTATGCAAGTCCTTGTATGCAATGCACAAGACCTTAAACATGATACGTTTTTTCACTGGGAGCCAGTAAAGCTTAAATAATTCCGCCGATATTGATTGAACTTTGGGGATAGCCAGTATCAATCTTGCTGCTGCATTCTGATCAGTTTTCAACTTGGTCACAGGTGACTCACCGATTTTCGGATATAGCCCGTTGCAATTGTCGTCATGAGCAAATCAAGGCCGGAACCACTACATTGTGTGTTGATACTGAGATAGAAGGGAAAAGTATGCAGTGGATCCTGAGGATATTAAAAAATGGAAACTGTATGGTTAACCTGATGATCAAAAGCTAGATGTTGGTGCACAATAACACCCAAGATTTTTTGCCGAATTGGTGGTACAGGCAATGATCCAGCATTTTTGACCACTGTAGGAAGCTGTCTCTGTCTATACTATACCAAAATGAAGTATAGTGTGCACAGAGCCCAGTAGAACCCCAAAGGTGGGCAGAGGTAAAAGTAGATAGCACCTTACTCTCCATTTGTGGTTGTGTGGCAGGGAAACATTGTTTACAACGCGGTGTTTACACCGCACAACCTTTACCACACAGCCATTACAACGCAAGTCATTACTACTACTTGCGCTGGATGGCGCTCTTGGTTAAGGAATAGTTTGATTTTCTATTCCAACACCTTCCCTACTTTTACGTGGGCTGGAGTTGGAATAGAAAATTAAATTAATCCTCAATCCAGCGCCCTCCGACGCAAGTCGTTGTAACGACTTGCATTGTGAAAACCACGTTGTAAAGTACCGCAATCAAAAAGATCGCGTTGTACTGACATACATCCGTGTGGCAAGCAATAAGGCTTTATCAGAGGGTAGTGTTAAGCATTTGTTTTACACACTCAGGGATCAAATGATGTCATACACTCAAAGACAGAACTCAAACCAATTTGTTTGTATCAAAAATATTATTTAGTTACTTTATTTCTAGAACCAAGCCAAGCCTGGTGCAGGTAAGTGAAAAATACTTTGCAAAATGTTGTGCAGTGATTTACAGATGAATGCAGGCACAAATGCATTTTGTTGAATTACAGGTAAGTCGGAAATCAGAATTACTTTTCAGTTACTTTGTAGAGTACAATACTCGTTACTTCTTGGATTACTTTTTAAGTTGCTTTTGCTAGTCAGTGTGATATGCCTAGATATCACTGAAACATTTCCTAAACAAAAGGCAAGTAATTTACTTTTGGTACATTTCCAGTTTTTCAAGTTTTCATACAAACCAACTTCACACTTCGTAGAATTTATAAAGAAAAGCAGTCAATGCAATCCTATGGGAGGAAATTAAGTTAGCGGTTTACAGGCAAGTACTGGTTTGTGGGAGTTGGAATTCTGGGGTTAGAACCAGGGCTTCCCCAGTGTCGAGGATGCACTCTCAGAACACCCTCAGCTGCACTAGGGCGGCCGGGTGCAGAGTGCTGAGGCCCGATGTTATCCAATGGGGGATAGGGGGGCCTCCACTTGGTGGCTGCTCACGAACAGGCCACAATGTTGTGGGAGCAAAGCTCCTGGTGTTAGGCTCAGGGCACAGGGGGGTCCGAATTTGAACATTTAGATGTACCTGCCGCGGCGCAGGGCAGCTGGGTGCAAGGTGCTGTTTTGACGTCGGTGGCCTGTTGTTTTCAATGGGGATTGCCGGTTTTGGCTTTTACTGCAGGCTCGCTCCAGGAAGTCTTCCAGGAGGAACCAACAGCTGGGCAGGTACGTTGGAGGGCTCAGGACGTAGGTGCACCTCAGGTTCACTTCTCCAGGGAGCATGGCGGCTGGATTGCAAGGGTGTCTTTTGAGGTCGGATTTCACCTTACCTGGCCACCCACTATTGGGGGGGAGGGGAGATCTCCGTGCAGAGGCTGCAGGCGACATCAGGGAGTCCTGGAGGGGTCAACCCATGGTGGACTCGGACTCTGAAGTGCTGGGGGGCTTCACTGGTACCGACGGGCCACTCAAACTCGGGCAGTAGGCGACGGGTGCAGTGGTAGTTTCAGGCATTGGGTTTCTTTGTCCTCAGCAGACTCAGAGTCTGTCTTGGATGTTTCTTTTGAACAGGGCTACTGTTCACAGGAGATCCGGTCTTTGTTGAAGGCTGTCAGTCCTCCCAGGGGTACTGGAGGTCCCTGGCTGCAGGACAAGGAAGACTTTTGGTGCAGGATCTCTGAAAACTGCAGATGGGCTGGTAGGGTTGGGACCAAGTCAGTTTTTCTCTACAGTCTCCTCTGCTGGGCATCTTATTTTGTCCTTCTTCTTCGTAGGCTATGGAAATCTGTCTTCTTGGTTTAGGGCTGCCCCCTAAATACTGCATTTAGGGGGCGTTTTTGGGGTATCAAGGTCAGTAGCTAATGGGCTACTGACCTTAGGGTGACTACACCCTTGGTGTGCTCACCCCACGTGGGGCAGTGGGCACAATTCCTAATCCTGATTGGAGAGTGCCTGCCATCGGCAAGATGGCGAGCACTGAAGAGTGGGCTTCACCTCACCTCCCCTAACTGAGGGGTGGAGTTGGCAGAGTTGGGCACGCCTTCTGGGCTGTGTTATTTTTTCCCACCTGTCTTCCCGCCAAAAAGGAGAGGCGACAGGAAGGGGGCCAGCTCCTAATAGCAGGAGAGGCTGGGGGTCGCATCACAAAGGCTGCCAGGTGGCTCTTCCGGCCTGGAGGAGGCGTGAATACCTCCGCCCAGGAAAGGCTTTGTTTCTGGGCTCAGGGAGCGACGGCTCCCACCCCAGGGGTCCAACAACATGTCTTGTGGTGGCAGGCTGGTGTGTACCAGTCTGGGAACCCTCCAGAAGCTGGTTGTTTTTCAGGGGGCATCTCTAAGATGCCCTCTGAGTGCAATTTTCATTAACTCCATCACTGGCATCAGTGCGGGTTTAATGTGCTGAGAAGTTTGATACCAAACTTTCCAGTTTTCAGTCAACCCATTATGGTGCTGAAGAGTTTGCAATGACAAACTCCCAGCACCATATATTCTTAATGGCATTTACTGCACTTACAATGCCTAAGAAGTGGTCTAGACACTTTAGGGGTACAGGGCTCATGTACCTGTGCTCTCACCACTGGTATAGTGCACTGAGCTAGAGGTGTAACTGAAATATGCCAGGGCAGTGGGTTGTAGGCATGGTATAGAGGGATGTGTATCATGTTGACTCTTCACTTTGTTCTGCATCAAAACACGCAGCCTGCAATGGCAGTGTGTGTGTAAAGGTACAGGGCCTCTAAGGGTGGCACAATAAGTGCTGCAGCCCTTAGATGCCCTTCCTGGCCACAGTGCCCTGGGTACCTTTTACAAGGGACTGACATGTGGCCAGAGAGGTGCCAATTAAGGGTACAAGGTACAGTTTTGGGAAAGAACACATGCTCTGGGAACCTGATTGGCAGGGCACATCAAGTCAAAGTGCATAAGTAGTCTGGCAAAAAGTGGGGGGTTACTGCAACAGAAACCCAGCTTCCTACACAAGCCCCCCCCCCCCCCTCCCCATCACCAGCCCAATGGGCAGGAGACTGAGCCAAACCTGGGAGAGTCTTCCCAGTCTTTCAGGTAAGTAATAGTAGAAGAAGTGGTTTGAAAGTTGCAGGGCCTATCTGCCTTACATCCTTCTGTCCAGGGCAATCCCTTTGGGTAACTGGCCTACCTCAGCAGTAATTCCCAAATGCTCCTTTCCTAGCTTTTTAGTGTCTTTACCCCATCTTTTTAGTTTGGGTTCAGAGGTGCCTACCTCTGAAAATTCTAACTTAGCTAGGGCAAAACCCAACTTACACACAGAGGTTACCCAAAGCTCGAGTAGCCCCACCATCTCTAATAGGGTCAGGGGGCCTAACTTGCTCTTTGGCAGGGGGCTTTGTCCACCACGCCAAGAGCAGTGCTGCCATGAAGGCTAACACCCAGCAGAGGCTATTGACAGCTGGCAGTGCCCAGAACCACACCAGTAGCCCCTCATTGGTAGGTGATGTGGCTCTCTTACAGGCTTCTTTGGGTTCTGGTGGCCCGTCTGTTGTTTTAGGGTAAGGGGCACCACACTTTGTAGCAAACATGCTTCTGCCACCCTCCCGTCTGTCAACTGAGGAACACCAACTCAGACTGGACAGTTGCCTGACTAGTCAGGTCTTTTGTTGGCATGGGGGGACTTTACCAGTGCAACACTGTTTCTTCTTTTTCTTTTGGGGCTTAGCTGCACTAACTGCAGGTTGAGCCCCCCACCCCCTCAGGTTTCTTGGGTGAGGTCTGTCATTGGACCAGCACCTCTCTTTGGCTCAGACCAACCTCTGGGTGGTCATTCCCACTGAGAAAATCAAGGGGGAGGTCTTTATTAAGTACCACCTTTCTCCAAATAAGGGACCCAGCTATTTCTAGGGGCGCAGCAGCCCTGACAGTGACCTCCCCTGGGACCACCCTTACTTTGTCTCCACTGGGTCATACTGGTTTGAGAGAACCAACCTGTCATGCACCACAGTGTGACTGCCACAGGTATCTTTCAGGGCAGTGGCTGGGATTCCATTCACCGGTAGGTGGTGGAAGTGTCTACTCCCCTCTGGAATCTACAACTCATCTTTTGCACCCATCTTCAAGTTGAAGGCTAAGAGGACTTCCTCATCTGAGAAAACCACCCTCCAAAGCTACCCTGGCAACCCCTGGAGCTACACTAGGGCATTGGTTTTTATGACAGACAGGGTCCTTGGTGTGGTGTCCTGTCTTTTGACAGTTGCGACACCATACCCTGTTGGGATCCTAACTCTTACCTTGGTACAAAGTTTTAGTTTGTGTATGGTGTCTTTGGGTCCACCCTCCTGGACAGGTTTTTTGGGGCTACCTGGGACTCCTTACTTTTATCTTTAAGGGGTTCACTGTCTTTCTTCTGGGGAGGTTTTGTAACCCCTTTCTTTCGGTCACCCCCAGTGGACGTCCTGGCCACCCTTGTCTTGACCCAGTGGTTCACCTTCTTTCCCAATTCTTTGGGAGAAATTGGACCGAGGTCTACCAGATACTGATGCAACTTTTCATCAATGCAATTACTTAATATGTGTAAACTGTCACAGTGTGGTCAAGCGACCTCTGAAGAACACCACAGAAGTCCAGGCACTATTGGTTATCCTTGAAGGGGTCTCTAGTAGAGGCGAGAGGGTAAAAATCACTTACTCCGTGAGGATCCAGGCACTCTGCACATCTCCATCGACATCCGGCGAGAGGATGCCCGTCACATCTTTGATTGCCTGCTCCAGGACTCCAGACTGGGGGAATTCAGAGGAAGGAAAATGAGAGAGACACAGACAAGCAAAGGAGAAGGAGGGTAAAGCAGACATAATGATTTAGAAAAGACGCAGATTAGATCCACTTTGGAGACCTCAGGAACATAACATTTTTTCTGATCTTTTGTATTTCTCTTTTTATTTTCTCTGCTTTTCTCGTCTACTTTACCACCATATAATATTTTTGATTTACTTTCTCATTTACTATTGCCTTGAAACTACAACCAACGCCTTCTTTTTCGTGCAAATTCACTAGGATAGGCATTCCTTATTTTTGTTTTAAAAACATCATTTGAAATTTAGAAATGGGGAAATATACCCCATTTACAACATTTGTAAAAACACAAACCACACAGTTAATGAAGTGCGGCTATTCTCCCAGAACCCCTCCTGGGCCAGATTTCAAACTATCTGGGTGGTCACAAAAATCCCCAAAAATCTCCTGGAAACCTTGGGCAGCTCTAGATTCTTAGGAGTGTGCCTACTGGGCAACATTTACTCGCGCAGATTTTCCACATGGCGCAAAAACCATGAAATGTAATCTTGCAGAAACATACATTTACACATTTAACTTTTTTATTCTCTGAATGGAAAATATTTTTCCCAGTGAAAAAACTTCTTCCTCTTAGCACCCCCATGAATTATTGGGGTGATGCCTTCCCTCTTCCCTACTGAAAGATGCTTGATACTAGCTGGAAAAATATTGTATTTCTAACCATTATAGTTTGCACTTCGAAAATGTCACTAATCGTGATTCTGTGAATTGGCCTTTGGAATTCTGAATTCTGGGCTGTCCTTTGCCCCATTCAAATCAAAACTTGGGCGCTCAAAAACTTTTGTGAATCAGGCGCTAATTTTTCATTCATAAATGTATAAACACCTTTTTGTCGACGCTGTACTTCCAGAACAACAAGTTAATTCTAGTGGAAGGAAGGGTGGAAAGAAAAAAAGTAAAAACATTGAAGAAAGTCGCCAAGGACGGAAGGAAAGATAAAAGGATGGACATATCAGTGGGAGGAAAGATGGCAGGAAGGATTTATACCAAATAAAAGGCATATTGTGGTGTTTTCCTTTGCAAAATGTGCACGGGGGACACCAGCCGCTCATACTTAGGGCTGTGTTTACTCACTCACTCCACTCGCTCACGTAGCCATTCAGCGTGCAGCTCAGAGTGGGGGCACCATATTGCTCCGTTGCTTCACTTACCCACTCCATCACAGCTTCACTCACGCCTCCAAAGCCTCACTCACGCATCCCCAATGGTTTAGTCACGCATGCCCTCGCTGCGTCACTCATATTTCCTTGCGCTTTCACAAGTGCACTCTTTTTTTCTGGCTGACTCGTGCACACACTCTGAGTGCTGGGCTGGTTCCATGCCCCAGTTCTTCGCTGGATCCCTCATGCGTGGCCCTGTTGTTCCAGTTATTCGTCCCCCCTCACGCACTCACTCACGCACGCACTCACTCACTCACATGACATACTCCTTCACATACTGGCGCACTGGATCACGCACACACTCCCTCAGTGACTGACTCTCCCTACAAGAGAGGCGTGAGTCATCAGTCCGACGCCGGTCCCTCTTACCCTCAGGATGAAGTAATCGCCGCCGCTGCGCCTCGGAGCCGGCTCCAAGGCGCTAGGGGCGTACCCCGTGCGGGGCTCTTTGGGGTACAGGCGCGCGAGGGGCTTCTGGTGGTCCGTGTAGGGGCCGGCGTCCGCGGGGGTGTCCTGGAGCCCCCCACACACCGTCGTCACCGGCTCCATGGCGCACTCTCGCCGTCTCTCTACTGGGGCCGCCTCTCTCGCTGCTATTTCTGTATTTCCTGCCGCACCTGCTTTTCACTCTCTCTCTCCTCCCCTTAGACACCCGGAAGATGGACACAACAGAGCGCTTTCAAAGGCGCCCCCGCCCCTTCCCGCCGGCCCTCCCGCTTTCGAAATGCAACAACATATACATTTTTATATAGTGCTTCGTGCTGGACCTCCGCTGCTTCTGGGCGCTGATAATTGGTGGCACAGCCCATGTCAGTGAGGCTCGAGCCCCCATCCTGGGAAGAAGTGAAACTAAACGAGTCTATTGTGCACGGTTCAAAGATGCTGCACACAGGCCAGCGGATCTCTGCTGCAGGCGCACTACCCAACTGAGCTGGTTTCTGTGTGACGCTATCATCTCCAGGTTTCGCCCAGATTCCAGCAGGGGGCGCATCTTTTCTTCCATGTTATCTAGCAAATGTTTACAATTTTATTATTTGTGTGGATCTGGTTACCAACTGCATGCCCCAGAGACAGCTTTTTTTCTGGTACTCGGTGCATTATGGGAGTTGTAGTCTTAGTTAAACGGAATGCAATCAGTTGGGCTAACGCACCTGAAACCATGTTTTGTGAAATGACAGCCCAGAACTGGAAAAGCTGAATCCGGCAGTCATGGAGTCATCTGGTCAGCCTAGTTCTAGAACTGAAGAAAATGTCTCTAACTAGCTGCTGGCCTCATAGTACATACATACTCTCTGCTGCTTCTGCCACCGGATACTAAGCAAATTAACTTCACTGTTTACCAGGCTATCCACCTCAATCTAAATAACTGACTTACCGCTCCACCACTCAAATGACTTTCATATTTCACTACTAATTCAACACTAATACTTTATGGGTTTCGGAGTAGCGTGCTACTCGCCGAAAAAGCGCTTCAACGCCTCGTCAGGGGTAGTAAGCTCTATATAAATTCAATTACAATACAATAAGGCTTTTGGTGGCCCGGGCCGCAGTTTGCTAACGCATTGCTAATCGGAACAAGGGCTGCCATGCACCAGAGAACAATATGCTCCATAAAGGGGGGAAACCGGATCCTATGTCTCAGGAAGTCCAAAACCCACTCCCTGTGTGCATCTAAAGAACCGTGGGCCCGATTCACAGAACTAACTTAAGACAAAATCCTAAACGTACTACTTTTGGTATTCACAGAAGTTAGGATTTTGTCTTAAGTTTGTCTTAAAACAGACTTAAGACAGACTTAAGACAAATTTAAGACAAAATCCTAACTTCTGGGAATACCAAAAGTAGTACGTTTAGGATTTTGTCTTGTTAGTTCTGTGAATCGGGCCCCACAAGTCTTCCCAAACTGCTGCCTGTTTACATTCTGCTCAAGTATAGTTTGAGACGTCTTCTATTGAGGAAGGGTTCCACAGTACGCCCTGGAATCATTGGAACTGTCGGCAAAAGGGCAAATCCTGCACTTTATGCCCTCGTGGTCTTGAAACTCCAACGGCTGCCACTGCCACACTTGGGGTCATATGTACGACCATAGCCATTTGCGACTCGCACATGCCATGTACAACACATTCCCAATGGGGTCCCAAATTGCATGCCTCTTCAATATTCATGAGGCGGTCGCAAATTTAATTTGCGACCCCGCTGAGAATGGCGGGCCCTCCCAGGTATGGTGGCCCGCTGGGCTCAGCAGACTCCATGTCTGGGACTGGTTTTAAATAAAGCTTTTTTCAAAAAAAATGCAGCCCGTTTTCCTTAAAAGAAAACGGGATGCATTTAAACAAAGAAAAATGAGACATTTTTGTTTCATTTTTTAAAGGTAGGTAGTGGTCCCTGGGACCAATGCCTGCCCCTAAAAAATATTTTTCCCTGCATTCACAAAGGGGAATCGGTCCCCTGGTAACCCCTTCCCATTTGCGAATGGGTTACCAATCCACCCTCTTGAAGAGGGCGGTAAATTGCGAGTGTTTTGCGACCGCAATTGCGGTTGCAAAACATTCTTACATAGGGTAGCGAGTAGCTATTAGGAAGGGACGCCCTTGGAACACCCCTTCCTAATAGCGAGCCTCAAATCCTATTTAGTGAGTCGCAATAAAAATTGCGATTCACGAAATAGAGTTTGTACATGGCCCTATTGGATTTTGCATGCACAAACGGGTCGCAAACCCGTTTGCGCATGCAAAATAGGGTTGTACATCTGGCCCTTGACCCTTCTCTTGTCCTCAGGCTTTGAAGCTAGTTTTACACCCTAAGTAATCGCAGCTGAAATTAGAGTTAAGAATAAATTACAAGGGAATGTGGGAGTTGGTATTCAGAAATAGGATTCCGCCATAAAATCGGAGTTTCTGATAAATTACTCATAACATTGTACTTGTAATTCGATCTATAAAGCTCTTACTACCGCATACAAAGTGTTAAAGTGCTTTACGGTGAGTAGCACGCTACTCCGGAACCCAAAGTTAGAGGTTAATTTAGTGGCTATTGTGATTAGACATGTGCACTAAAAAAATGACATGCTTTTATCCAGTAACTTTGTGATATATTATATTGATAGCAGTTAGGTGCCATCATTAATGGGGGCTGTGTAGTTTCACGAGAATGGTTGGTGAGATGGACAGGCTGGTGGAGATCAGGTGATGTTGGTTTACAGGGATAGGGTTTTAAAGAGAAGAGGTTGTGACCAATGAAATGAGGTGTCAGCCAATTTCAGAACAACAATAAGGTTTAAGGCAGACAGACATGAGGCTGAGAGGAGGCTATACTTAGGAATAGAAGACATGGGGGGAGGTAAGAAGAGAGTCACTCTGAAGAAAGGAAGGGAAGGAATCAAGCGAGAGTAAGTCAATGTCAGTTTTCCATGCAGGATCTCTGGAGGATAGTGCGAGAAGGCTTTCTGAGATGCAAGCAATCGGGGAATTGTAAGCAGAAGAAAGAAACAACATGATACACAGTGCTCCATACCCCCCGGCTGACAGCTTCATCATGCAATTTCAATGTACACATTATTTATTTTATGTTGCAATTTTATATAGCGCAAACATGACCCTCAACACCTGGCTCTTCAACTGATCCGGAGCCGTCCCCCACCCCCCTGCGCCTTGAGACCCTCATGGGTGAATAGCGCGCTTTACAAAACCCTGATTGGTTGATTGACCCGAAGGTATTGGAGCGCTTTACATGAGCGGAGCTGGAGGCGGTGTAGAAGTTGAGTCTGTTGTTCAGGTAGGCTGGTCCGGAGTTGTGGAGTGCGATATATTGGCCCTCCCATCATTACCTCCTTACACTCGTCGGGGATACTGGTAAGCAGCACAGCCTTTCAATTAAAAAATTTAAAGCCTCATAAATATGGTGGGAAGAGCCCCAAAGCCCCAGAAAAGAAGCCACTGCTAATGGGATCAACATAAACAAGCATTGGAAATACAATAGGCGTCGCATTTAATTGAGTTATAGCTGCCCTAGGCGAGAATTGAAAAATGCCGGGAATGACAGCTGACTAAATGGCTGAAGAGGATGGATCAAATTCCCTCTATTTTATTACATGTCCACTTATTTTTTGATTAACGTTTTATATTAAAAGAACTAGGGGGTGACATCTAAAACTATTTGTAGCCTAGACCTATCAATATAATTAGTGCAAAGTATTACCCAATATATAGAATACACGCAATTGTATGAACCACTTCCGCTTGCGTTTGCGGATGTTACTTCATTCCCTAGTGTTAGTTACTTCAAACAACAAATTGCACCTCTGGAGTTACTAAATGGATGTTTTTAAGGGGCCTTTGGGTGTCAAATGATATGGAAGCATTTGTTGTCTTCTTGTCTCAAGGACTCCAGTGACTGTGACGGCCCTCAGGGGAAGTGAAGGTCGCAGACCAGTCTTCCCCCGGGGCTATTCGCGCGATGGCTGGAAGGACAAGGTGTGGGAGGGTTTAGATGATTGGGGAAGGGGCGGGAGTTAGGAACACATATAAGGTGTCAGGAGAGGATGATCTGGCCTCTTCCTGACACCTTAGCACCACCGAGGGGATTTGAGGGAAATTATTTGTCCACCCACCCACCCTACAGGTTACGTGGAGGGCTTGGGATTGGATCGGTCTTAGCATGCCAGTTTAGGGCAGGTTGCAGAGTAGCGACGTTACGGTACTTTAGAGGGGTGGTAAGTCACTAACGGGCGGATCCACTCCTCGTGGGGGGGAGAACGGTACACGGGTGACTGTTAGCGGGGAGCGGGAGGTAATGAAGGAAAGTCAACAGAGGATGCTTGGAGGGCAAGTAAAGGTGAGAATGGGGAGAGGAAGGAGGTCACTGAGTGGATGGTTTTGAGAAGGCTGAACGGAGAATGTGTTGGTATGGGATGGGAAAAGTATGTTCTTGCAGTTATGTACTGTTAATAAAGTTAAATGATTGCAGCCTTGTCCTAATAAAATGGCCTTTTACGCTTCAAGTAACAGCGTGGAGTGTAGTTATTGTGCGATTGTATTTTACTTGACCACTAGATGTCAGCAGAGCACCGCGGTTTGCAGTTCCTTTCAGACCCGGGCTCTGAAGCTTGTGCAAACCCACGACACAGGGTGCGACCTGTTTTCCAGTGATTTGGCAGGGCCAGAAGGCCAAGGGTTTCCTGTTTGTGGGCCTGTTTTGTGGTTTGATGTGTAGTTTTTTTTTACTGTTGATTTCCCTGATAGTACCACAACCACTGCAAGCTCAAATGCATGCAGTCACTAATGCCTAACTAAGTAAGTTAAGACAGCCCCGATTTGGAAATGGTGCCACTTTTTAGGTGTGGCTTGATAGTGCAACAGCCATTTGAACTAATGTGATCAACATAAACAAGCATTGGAAATACAATAGGTGTCGCATTTAATTGAGTTATAGCTATTGGGGTTGTAATTTACAATGTCTTTTACCCATGTATTTTGGCGCGTATGTATGTGGTTTGTTAGAACACAAGTCCTGAAAAAAAAATTGGGGGGATGCTAATTGCATCAGAGAAGCCAGCGCGTGAGCAGCGTTCTGAATGGGCTCTGATCTCGCCCCAGAGAGGCCAAAGAGTGAATGTGTGGCTCCATTTTCTCCAGTTATCGAGCTCCCGGAAAAATGAGTGGGGGGCGCCGTCCCCCCAAACCTGACTCGAGCCCTATGGTGTGTAGTCGAGTTATGTGGGTTGGGTTGGAATTGTTAGTTCTTGAATTGTGTGGTGTGGTGTGAGGTGTGCACTGAAATTATGTGGATAGTAATTATGTGGTACTGAGTGTAGCGGATTTATTTGAAGTGGAATTGTGTGTCATGGAGTGTAATTATGTAGAATGGTATTTTGTGTTGTGGCGTGGTAAGTAGTGGAGTTTAATTATTTGGTGTGCTGTCGAATTTTTCAGCATGATATGGAATTCTGTGGGGTGGTGTGGATGTATGTGGTGTGTTGTGTAATTGTGTTGTTGAGTCGAATTATGTGGCATGCGTCCCCTGTTGGGCGAGTTGCTGGAAGGCCAGATAGATAGACAACTTATGGCCTATTTGGAAGCAAAACACCTCTTAGATCCTTCTCAATCAGGGTTCAGACCATTTTCTAGCACCGAAACTACTTTAGTGGCGGTCACCGATCACATTAGACATTAACAAACCTATTATGTTGGTGCTGCTCAATTTATCCACAGCTTTCGACACGGTGTCGCACTCTCGCCTGGTGTGGAGGCTTAGGGAGTGTGGCATTTGTGGTCTAACACTGGAATGGTTCGAGGACTTCCTTACTCATGGAACACAGACTATCACTTTGAGATCGTGTAGACCCCACACTTTACTATTGGACAAGGGTGTTGCTCAAAGCTTGTGTTTGAGCCCTACGTTATTAAATATCTACGGGATAGTGGTATCATATGGATTGGAATTGTACTCTTATGCGGACAACACGCATCTTTTGATTTCCTTTAACTATGAGTCTAACATAGTAAAAGAACATTTTGTAACTGGTCTGAGAGCCTTAGCGGTCGGGATGACAGAGAACCTTCTTCAGTTTAATGCGGGTAAAACCGAATTGATGCTATTCGGAAAGGCCCTTAACATATGGGCTTCCGATTGGTGGCCGGATAAACTTGGTATAGCTTTGACCCTTAAAACGGTTGTTAAGAATCTTGGAGTGTACCCGGACCAAACTCTTTCTATGAAAGATCAGTCCGTAACACTGCTGGGCTCTGTTTCCATCTGTTACACTCGATACCAGTTCGCGAGAGGATTGTCTTTAAAAAATTTCATGCAAGACTCACAAAGCCCTAACGGGACAAGGTCCTCAATATTTAGCCACAAAGTTCTCCCTTTACAGTCCTGGATAAGCTTCATCATCAGGAGTCAAAATGTTGCTTTTTTATTTATTTATTTATTTTATTTATTTAATACAATCCCTCGGATTAATAAGTCTCGTTAAGGGGGTAGAGCGTTCTCCTATTTGGCCCCCTTTTACTGACATGCCCTCCCATTTCACATACATTTGTGCCTGGATCATCTTATAATTAGGAAGTTACTCAAAATTGAACTGTTTTCGGGAATGCTTCTGTGACTGCTGCCTGTTGTCGGAAGGCTTCTGCGCCGAGATACCCCTTCGGGTATCAAATGACATGCTGCGGAGCACCCCAAAACATGATTTTGCATTTCACTGACAGTACAACAAATCTATGAGCTGCCCCTCGCCATTGCCACCATATATCTACATCGTAAGGCGCCTCTGTGGGGGTCGGACAAATGGTCGTATCGCCTGCAATTTGTATAATTGCCAAAACCAGTGGACGGGTGCACCCATCTCAGTAAATAGCGGCGGTTCTGGCATAGGCAGAATCAATTCACGCTCCAAGTCCACCAAATACCTGCTACCGGTAAATGAGGGTGGACTCACGATTAAACATGCAAGCTTCGCTAGAAAAACGTAATGGTAACCCCGCCCAGAGTTCAGCAGGCATATGGTGGACTTGAGGTGTGAATATCCATCCATCCATCCATCCATCCATCTAATTTTCTATCTATCTATCTATCTATCTATCTATCTATCTATCTATCTATCTATCTATCTATCTATCTATCTATCTATCTATCTATCTAATTTTCTATCTATCTATCTCTTACACATGTCTGGACAATCATTAGTGTTTCCAGTTGTCGATGGCCCCATCAGTTTTACCTATGGCCTCGTATGTGCCTCCCCTAAAAATCACTTCTAGAGACGCCGCTGCATTCATCTACCTCGTCCCCTGGTTTGTAGTCGGTGTACAACTCGAAATGCCTGCCACAGATCACGTCTGCTCCTATTTGTAGTGTTGTGCTGGACACGTTCTAGTGTCTCAGCAGGCACTTAGTTTGCCAGCCACTCCCTCGAGGGGTGGACACACTTGCACCTCACACCCATCCACCACAGGCATCACGAGTGACGTGACCCTGACAATAAAAGGGCCCGGATGCACGCGCTTGTGGCCAGTTAATGAACCATATACTCCCTGTGTCTGTGACACTCATTTAGTAGCATGTGGGCCCGGGGCCCACAACACCACAGTATTGTGTCCCGACGCCACCTCCATTGAATCTCGCTCAGTTAAATTGTGAAGGAATTAATGAGCCCCCACTCACATTCAGGTTCTCCAGGGTGGAGCCTGGGGCGCGCGCAACTCGGGCACAGCTAGCGAAACAAGATGCTTGGAGTCAGCCGTAAGACCAGCTCGACCAGTGGCGTAGCTAGCCCTAAGGGCACCTGGGGCAAACGCTTTGAGGAATGGGGCGGCGGGTTGCTCTGCCCTTGCGCCCGAGACGTCAGGTGAGGTGGTAGCTGAGAGAGGTCGCCGGTGCTAGGTGACCAGAATCTTAAAGCCAAAACCCGAAACATTTCACAAAAATAGAAGAACTACAAATTTACTTCAAGCGATGAGAGCGCTCCTCAGCAGAGGATTACAGAACAGGCAGTAAGAACATACATAAAATGCAATTTGTAAACCCAGTAGCTTGCCTGCGAATTAAATTGCTTACTTGAAACAACTGCTAACTATCCCTGCTTCGTAAAACATAAAAACCGTTTTCAGTCGACCCTCTTTAAAAACCGGGACGTGAGCTAAATTTCTTGAAATTTGCCGGGACAGCGGGTTAAAAAATGGGACCGTCCTGGCAAAACGGGGACGCCTGGTCACCCTACTGCCACCCCAAAAACGTGTGCCTCTCAGGGCGGACCGCCCCTAGCTACGCCACTGATCTCCACAGGCAGGTGCGCACAGCTGTCAGAGAAGCTCAGGTGTAGCAGGCAAGTTGGGACTGGCCTTGTAACAACCCCTCCCCCAGGTGATATGTTTACAGAGCAGGTCGAATCCCCAGGCGCCTTTGTCAGCACGAAGTGTGTGTTGATGCCGGCAGGGCCAAGGAGGGCGTGGCGGCGGCAGGAGGGCCCGGACGTCAGTTAAAGGGGCCTCACATTCAGACAGCCGGCCCCTGCGGGCCCCAGGAGGGCCCCGATGTGGGATGGCATCTGTAAAAAGAGGCTGGCAGGCTAGAATCTTAAATGGAAGAGGCGAGGCAGGGCCCATCTTGGTTCAAAGAGGCAAAACATGACGTCATGCTGCAAATACATTGTGTGAACCCTGATTTGCTTTTGGGAAATCAGAGAAATGCCCTCAATTATGCCAAACAGATGTAAGCGATATGCATTGAGCCCGAAATGCAGGTACATAGCATAGACAGCAGCAGCATAACATGCTGAGCAGGAACACATCATAAACCGCAGCAACATCTCACATAACACAAACATCAGCTGCATAACGAAGCATAACATGACAGAGAAATCAGCTACATAACAGAACAGATAGCAGCTACACAGCACATATCATAGCATCACATAGCAGCAACTTACCGTGTCCTTTCAATGGTGGACTCCACCAAGCTATATAACAACACACACAGAAGTTGTGTAACACAACTGACAACAGCTGCATATTACTCAACATGAAATGACATCATCGACAACAGCTAAAACAGAGACACAAACCTAAAATACGATAATATTGACAACAACATAACACGACATAGACAGCAGCTTCACAATACAACATGGGCAGCTGCTGTAACATACACAATACATTTATAACACAGCAGTCAGCAGCTACATAATCTACCATGGACAGCCGCTAGGAGGACATTGGGTCCACTTACCTCGTTGGTGTGTGATGCTGCTGTGCTCTCTGGGGGGGGGGGGGGGGTAGGTATGCTCGATGCAGCAGGTGCAGTGGCACCGTTATGTTTTTAATGGTCCCAGATAGGGAAGCTCCTACTTCACATGGCTAAAGAGAGGCCCTAGGGACCACGACCCCCTTGCTGCACCCCTGCTGCTCTCCTACCTCAGGTTCAGAGTGATGGGCACCTTTTATCAAGTGCTTTCCTCACCTCCATCCTCTCACTAGTTCTCCTGATGGTCTGTGAAAGGGCTAATCATCTTCACAAAGCCAGCAGCAGTGACTTTGATGGTGTGGGGAACAAAGGAGGTGATGGTGTGGAGACCAGAGAAGTTGATGGTGTGGGGACCAAATATGATGATGGTGTTGGGGGCAAAGAAGGTGATGGTGTTGGGACCAAAGAAGGTGATGGTGTGGGGACCAAATATGGTGATAGTGTGGGGACCAAAGAAGGTGATGGCAGGGGACCAAAGAAGGTGATGATTTGGAGACTAAAGAAGGTGATGGTGTAGGGACCAAAGAAGGTGATAGTGTGGGGACCAAAGAAGGTGATGGTAGGGGACCAAAGAAGGTGATGGTGTGGAGACCAAAGAAGGTTATGGTGTAGGGATCAACGAAGGTGATAGTGTGGGGACCAAAGAAGGTGATTGTAGGGGACCAAAGAAGGTGATGGTGTGGAGACCAAATAAGGTGATGGTGTGGGAACCAAAGAAGCTGATGGTGTGGAAACCAAAGAAGGTGATGGTGTGGGGACCAAAGAAGGTGATGGTGTGGAGACTAAAGAAGGTGATGGTGTGGAGACCAAAGAAGGTGATGGTGTGGGGACCAAAGAAGCTGATGGAGTTGGGACCAAAGAAGGTGATGGTGTGGAAACCAAAGAAGGTCATGGTGTGGGGAGCAAAGAAGGTGATGGTGTGGAGACTAAAGAAGGTGATGATGTGGAGAGTAAAGAAGGTGATGATGTGGGGAACAAAGAAGGTGATGGTGTGGAGACCAAAGAAGGTGATGATGTGGGGACCAAAGAAGGTGATAGTGTGGGTACCAAAGAAGGTGATAGGGTGGGCACCAAAGAAGGTGATGGTGTGGAGACCAAAGAAGGTGATGGTGTGGAAACCAAAGAAGGTGATGATGTGGGGAACAAAGAATGTGATGGTGTGGGGACTGAAGAATGTGATGGTGTGGGGACCAAAGAAGGTGATGGTGTAGAGACCAAAGAAGGTAATGATGTGGGGACCAAAGAAGGTGATGGTGTGGGGACTGAAGCAGGTGATGGTGTGGGGACTGAAGAATGTGATGGTGTGGGGACCGAAGAAGGTGAGGGTGTGGGGACCAAAGAAGGTGATAGTGTGGGGACGTAAGAAGGTGATGGTGTGGGGACCAAAGAAGGTGATGGTGTGGGGAACAAAGAAGGTGGACACTAAAGAAGGTGGAGACTAAAGAAGGTGATGGTGTGGGGACCGAAGAAGGTGATGGTTTGGCGACCAAAGAAGGTGATAGTGTGGGGACGTAAGAAGGTGTTGGTGTGGGGACCAAAGAAGGTGATGTTGTGGGGAACAAAGAAGTTGTACACTTAAGAAGGTGGAGACCAAAGAAGGTGATGGTGTGGAAAGCAAAGAGGGTGATGGTGTGGGGACCAACGAAGGTGATGGTGTGGGGACCAAAGAAGCTGATGGTGTGGAGACCAACAAAGGTGATGGTGTGGGGACCAAAGATGGTGATGGTGTGGGGACCAAAGAAGGTGATGGTGTGGAGACCAAAGATGGTGATGGTGCGGAGACCAAAGAAGGTGATCGTGTGGAGACCAAAGAGGGTGATGGTGCGGAGACCAAAGAAGGTGATCGTGTGGAGACCAAAGAAGGTGATGGTGTGGGGACCAAAGAAAGTGATGGTGTGGGGACCAAAGATGGTGATGGTGCGGAGACCAAAGAAGGTGATGGTGTGGAGACTAGAGAAGGTGATGGTGTGTGGACCAGTGAAGGTGATGGTGTGGGGACCAAAGAAGGTGATGGTGTGGAGACCGAAGAAGGTGATGGTGTGGGGACGTAAGAAGGTGATGGTGTGGAGACTAGAGAAGGTGATAGTGTGGGGACGTAAGAAGGTGATGGTGTAGGGACCAAAGAAGGTGATAGTGTGGGGACCAAAGAAGGTGATGGTAGGGGACCAAAGAAGGTGATGGTGTGGAGACCAAAGAAGGTTATGGTGTAGGGATCAACGAAGGTGATGGTGTGGGGACCAAAGAAGGTGATTGTAGGGGACCAAAGAAGGTGATGGTGTGGAGACCAAAGAAGGTGATGGTGTGGGAACCAAAGAAGCTGATGGTGTGGAAACCAAAGACGGTGATGGTGTGGGGACCAAAGAAGGTTATGGTGTGGAGACTAAAGAAGGTGATGGTGTGGAGACCAAAGAAGGTGATGGTGTGGGGACCAAAGAAGCTGATGGAGTTGGGACCAAAGAAGGTGATGGTGTGGAAACCAAAGAAGGTGATGGTGTGGGGAGCAAAGAAGGTGATGGTGTGGAGACTAAAGAAGGTGATGATGTGGAGAGTAAAGAAGGTGATGATGTGGGGAACAAAGAAGGTGATGGTGTGGAGACCAAAGAAGGTGATGATGTGGGGACCAAAGAAGGTAATAGTGTGGGTACCAAAGAAGGTGATAGGGTGGGCACCAAAGAAGGTGATGGTGTGGAGACCAAAGAAGGTGATGGTGTGGAGACCAAAGATGGTGATGGTGCGGAGACCAAAGAAGGTGATCGTGTGGAGACCAAAGAAGGTGATGGTGCGGAGACCAAAGAAGGTGATCGTGTGGAGACCAAAGAAGGTGATGGTGTGGGGACCAAAGAAAGTGATGGTGTGGGGACCAAAGATGGTGATGGTGCGGAGACCAAAGAAGATGATGGTGTGGAGACTAGAGAAGTTGATGGTGTGTGGACCAGTGAAGGTGATGGTGTGGGGACCAAAGAAGGTGATGGTGTGGAGACCGAAGAAGGTGATGGTGTGGGGACGTAAGAAGGTGATGGTGTGGAGACTAGAGAAGGTGATAGTGTGGGGACGTAAGAAGGTGATGGTGTGGAGACTAGAGAAGGTGATAGTGTGGGGACGTAAGAAGGTGATGGTGTGGGGACCAAAGAAGGTGATGGTGTGGAGACTAGAGAAGGTGATGGTGTGGAGACTAGAGAAGGTGATAGTGTGGGGACGTAAGAAGGTGATGGTGTGGGGACCAAAGAAAGTGATGGTGTGGAGACTAGAGAAGGTGATGGTGTGGAGACTAGAGAAGGTGATAGTGTGGGGACGTAAGAAGGTGTTGGTGTGGGGACCAAAGAAGGTGATGTTGTGGGGAACAAAGAAGTTGTACACTTAAGAAGGTGGAGACCAAAGAAGGTGATGGTGTGGAAAGCAAAGAGGGTGATGGTGTGGGGACCAACGAAGGTGATGGTGTGGGGACCAAAGAAGCTGATGGTGTGGAGACCAACAAAGGTGATGGTGTGGGACCAAAGATGGTGATGGTGTGGGGACCAAAGAAGGTGATGGTGTGGAGACCAAAGATGGTGATGGTGCGGAGACCAAAGAAGGTGATCGTGTGGAGACCAAAGAAGGTGATGGTGCGGAGACCAAAGAAGGTGATGGTGTGGAGACCAAAGAAGGTGATGGTGTGGGGACCAAAGAAAGTGATGGTGTGGGGACCAAAGATGGTGATGGTGCGGAGACCTAAGAAGGTGATGGTGTGGAGACTAGAGAAGGTGATGGTGTGTGGACCAGTGAAGGTGATGGTGTGGGGACCAAAGAAGGTGATGGTGTAGAGACCGAAGAAGGTGATGGTGTGGGGACGTAAGAAGGTGATGGTGTGGGGACCAAAGAAGGTGATGGTGTGGAGACTAGAGAAGGTGATGGTGTGGGGACGTAAGAAGGTGATAGTGTGAGAATGTAAGAAGGTGATGGTGTGGGGACCAAAGAAGGTGATGGTGTGGAGACTAGAGAAGGTGATGGTGTGGGGACGTAAGAAGGTGATGGTGTGGGGACCAAAGAAGGTGATGGTGTGGAGACTAGAGAAGGTGATGGTGTGGGGACGTAAGAAGGTGATAGTGTGGGAACGTAAGAAGGTGATAGTGTGGGGACCAAAGAAGGTGATGGTGTGGAGACTAGAGAAGGTGATGGTGTGGGGACGTAAGAAGGTGATGGTGTGGGGACCAAAGAAGGTGATGGTGTGGAGACTAGAGAAGGTGATGGTGTGGGGACGTAAGAAGGTGATAGTGTGGGAACGTAAGAAGGTGATGGTGTGGGGACCAAAGAAGGTGATGGTGTGGAGACTAGAGAAGGTGATGGTGTGGGGACGTAAGAAGGTGATGGTGTGAGGACCAAAGAAGGTGATGGTGTGGAGACTGAAGAAGGTGATGGTGTGGGGACCAAAGAAGGTGATGGTGTGGAGACTAGAGAAGGTGATAGTGTGGGAACGTAAGAAGGTGATGGTGTGGAGACTAGAGAAGGTGATGGTGTGGAGACTGAAGAAGGTGATGGTGTGGGGACCAAAGAAGGTGATGGTGCGGAGACTAGAGAAGGTGATGGTGTGGAGACTGAAGAAGGTGATGGTGTGGGGACCAAAGAAGGTGATGGTGTGGAGACTGAAGAAGGTGATGGTGTGGAGACTGAAGAAGGTGATGGTGTGGGGACCAAAGAAGGTGATGGTGTGGAGACTAGAGAAGGTGATGGTGTGGAGACTGAAGAAGATGATGGTGTGGGGACCAAAGAAGGTGATGGTGTGGAGACTGAAGAAGGTGATGGTGTGGAGACTGAAGAAGGTGATGGTGTGGGGACCAAAGAAGGTGATGGTGTGGAGACTAGAGAAGGTGATGGTGTGGAGACTGAAGAAGGTGATGGTGTGGGTACCAAAGAAGGTGATGGTGTGGGGACCAAAGAAGGTGATGGTGTGGAGACTGAAGAAGGTGATGGTGTGGGGGCCAAAGAAGGTGATGGTGTGGAGACTAGAGAAGGTGATGGTGTGGGGACGTAAGAAGGTGATAGTGTGGGAACGTAAGAAGGTGATAGTGTGGGGACCAAAGAAGGTGATGGTGTGGAGACTAGAGAAGGTGATGGTGTGGGGACGTAAGAAGGTGATGGTGTGGGGACCAAAGAAGGTGATGGTGTGGAGACTAGAGAAGGTGATGGTGTGGGGACGTAAGAAGGTGATAGTGTGGGAACGTAAGAAGGTGATGGTGTGGGGACCAAAGAAGGTGATGGTGTGGAGACTAGAGAAGGTGATGGTGTGGGGACGTAAGAAGGTGATGGTGTGAGGACCAAAGAAGGTGATGGTGTGGAGACTGAAGAAGGTGATGGTGTGGGGACCAAAGAAGGTGATGGTGTGGAGACTAGAGAAGGTGATAGTGTGGGAACGTAAGAAGGTGATGGTGTGGAGACTAGAGAAGGTGATGGTGTGGAGACTGAAGAAGGTGATGGTGTGGGGACCAAAGAAGGTGATGGTGCGGAGACTAGAGAAGGTGATGGTGTGGAGACTGAAGAAGGTGATGGTGTGGGGACCAAAGAAGGTGATGGTGTGGAGACCAAAGAAGGTGATGGTGTGGGGACCAAAGAAGGTGATGGTGCGGAGACTAGAGAAGGTGATGGTGCGGAGACTAGAGAAGGTGATGGTGTGGAGACTGAAGAAGGTGATGGTGTGGGGACCAAAGAAGGTGATGGTGTGGAGACTGAAGAAGGTGATGGTGTGGAGACTGAAGAAGGTGATGGTGTGGGGACCAAAGAAGGTGATGGTGTGGAGACTAGAGAAGGTGATAGTGTGGGGACCAAAGAAGGTGATGGTGCGGAGACCAAAGAAGGTGATCGTGTGGAGACCAAAGAAGGTGATGGTGTGGGGACCAAAGAAAGTGATGGTGTGGGGACCAAAGATGGTGATGGTGCGGAGACAAAAGAAGGTGATGGTGTGGAGACTAGAGAAGTTGATGGTGTGTGGACCAGTGAAGGTGATGGTGTGGGGACCAAAGAAGGTGATGGTGTGGAGACCGAAGAAGGTGATGGTGTGGGGACGTAAGAAGGTGATGGTGTGGAGACTAGAGAAGGTGATAGTGTGGGGACGTAAGAAGGTGATGGTGTGGAGACTAGAGAAGGTGATAGTGTGGGGACGTAAGAAGGTGATGGTGTGGGGACCAAAGAAGGTGATGGTGTGGAGACTAGAGAAGGTGATGGTGTGGAGACTAGAGAAGGTGATAGTGTGGGGACGTAAGAAGGTGATGGTGTGGGGACCAAAGAAAGTGATGGTGTGGAGACTAGAGAAGGTGATGGTGCGGAGACTAGAGAAGGTGATAGTGTGGGGACGTAAGAAGGTGTTGGTGTGGGGACCAAAGAAGGTGATGTTGTGGGGAACAAAGAAGTTGTACACTTAAGAAGGTGGAGACCAAAGAAGGTGATGGTGTGGAAAGCAAAGAGGGTGATGGTGTGGGGACCAACGAAGGTGATGGTGTGGGGACCAAAGAAGCTGATGGTGTGGAGACCAACAAAGGTGATGGTGTGGGACCAAAGATGGTGATGGTGTGGGGACCAAAGAAGGTGATGGTGTGGAGACCAAAGATGGTGATGGTGCGGAGACCAAAGAAGGTGATCGTGTGGAGACCAAAGAAGGTGATGGTGCGGAGACCAAAGAAGGTGATGGTGTGGAGACCAAAGAAGGTGATGGTGTGGGGACCAAAGAAAGTGATGGTGTGGGGACCAAAGATGGTGATGGTGCGGAGACCTAAGAAGGTGATGGTGTGGAGACTAGAGAAGGTGATGGTGTGTGGACCAGTGAAGGTGATGGTGTGGGGACCAAAGAAGGTGATGGTGTAGAGACCGAAGAAGGTGATGGTGTGGGGACGTAAGAAGGTGATGGTGTGGGGACCAAAGAAGGTGATGGTGTGGAGACTAGAGAAGGTGATGGTGTGGGGACGTAAGAAGGTGATAGTGTGAGAATGTAAGAAGGTGATGGTGTGGGGACCAAAGAAGGTGATGGTGTGGAGACTAGAGAAGGTGATGGTGTGGGGACGTAAGAAGGTGATGGTGTGGGGACCAAAGAAGGTGATGGTGTGGAGACTAGAGAAGGTGATGGTGTGGGGACGTAAGAAGGTGATAGTGTGGGAACGTAAGAAGGTGATAGTGTGGGGACCAAAGAAGGTGATGGTGTGGAGACTAGAGAAGGTGATGGTGTGGGGACGTAAGAAGGTGATGGTGTGGGGACCAAAGAAGGTGATGGTGTGGAGACTAGAGAAGGTGATGGTGTGGGGACGTAAGAAGGTGATAGTGTGGGAACGTAAGAAGGTGATGGTGTGGGGACCAAAGAAGGTGATGGTGTGGAGACTAGAGAAGGTGATGGTGTGGGGACGTAAGAAGGTGATGGTGTGAGGACCAAAGAAGGTGATGGTGTGGAGACTGAAGAAGGTGATGGTGTGGGGACCAAAGAAGGTGATGGTGTGGAGACTAGAGAAGGTGATAGTGTGGGAACGTAAGAAGGTGATGGTGTGGAGACTAGAGAAGGTGATGGTGTGGAGACTGAAGAAGGTGATGGTGTGGGGACCAAAGAAGGTGATGGTGCGGAGACTAGAGAAGGTGATGGTGTGGAGACTGAAGAAGGTGATGGTGTGGGGACCAAAGAAGGTGATGGTGTGGAGACTGAAGAAGGTGATGGTGTGGAGACTGAAGAAGGTGATGGTGTGGGGACCAAAGAAGGTGATGGTGTGGAGACTAGAGAAGGTGATGGTGTGGAGACTGAAGAAGGTGATGGTGTGGGGACCAAAGAAGGTGATGGTGTGGAGACTGAAGAAGGTGATGGTGTGGAGACTGAAGAAGGTGATGGTGTGGGGACCAAAGAAGGTGATGGTGTGGAGACTAGAGAAGGTGATGGTGTGGAGACTGAAGAAGGTGATGGTGTGGGTACCAAAGAAGGTGATGGTGTGGGGACCAAAGAAGGTGATGGTGTGGAGACTGAAGAAGGTGATGGTGTGGGGGCCAAAGAAGGTGATGGTGTGGAGACTAGAGAAGGTGATGGTGTGGGGACGTAAGAAGGTGATAGTGTGGGAACGTAAGAAGGTGATAGTGTGGGGACCAAAGAAGGTGATGGTGTGGAGACTAGAGAAGGTGATGGTGTGGGGACATAAGAAGGTGATGGTGTGGGGACCAAAGAAGGTGATGGTGTGGAGACTAGAGAAGGTGATGGTGTGGGGACGTAAGAAGGTGATAGTGTGGGAACGTAAGAAGGTGATGGTGTGGGGACCAAAGAAGGTGATGGTGTGGAGACTAGAGAAGGTGATGGTGTGGGGACGTAAGAAGGTGATGGTGTGAGGACCAAAGAAGGTGATGGTGTGGAGACTGAAGAAGGTGATGGTGTGGGGACCAAAGAAGGTGATGGTGTGGAGACTAGAGAAGGTGATAGTGTGGGAACGTAAGAAGGTGATGGTGTGGAGACTAGAGAAGGTGATGGTGTGGAGACTGAAGAAGGTGATGGTGTGGGGACCAAAGAAGGTGATGGTGCGGAGACTAGAGAAGGTGATGGTGTGGAGACTGAAGAAGGTGATGGTGTGGGGACCAAAGAAGGTGATGGTGTGGAGACCAAAGAAGGTGATGGTGTGGGGACCAAAGAAGGTGATGGTGCGGAGACTAGAGAAGGTGATGGTGCGGAGACTAGAGAAGGTGATGGTGTGGAGACTGAAGAAGGTGATGGTGTGGGGACCAAAGAAGGTGATGGTGTGGAGACTGAAGAAGGTGATGGTGTGGAGACTGAAGAAGGTGATGGTGTGGGGACCAAAGAAGGTGATGGTGTGGAGACTAGAGAAGGTGATAGTGTGGGGACCAAAGAAGGTGATGGTGTGGAGACTAGAGAAGGTGATAGTGTGGGGACCAAAGAAGGTGATGGTGTGGAGACTAGAGAAGGTGATAGGGTGGGGACCAAAGAAGGTGATGGTGTGGAGACTAGAGAAGGTGATAGTGTGGGGACCAAAGAAGGTGATGGTGTGGAGACTAGAGAAGGTGATAGTGTGGGGACCAAAGAAGGTGATGGTGTGGAGACTAGAGAAGGTGATGGTGTGGGGGCCAAAGAAGGTGATGGTGTGGAGACTAGAGAAGGTGATAGTGTGGGGACCAAAGAAGGTGATGGTGTGGAGACTAGAGAAGGTGATGGTGTGGGGGCCAAAGAAGGTGATGGTGTGGAGACTAGAGAAGGTGATAGTGTGGGGACCAAAGAAGGTGATGGCGTGGAGACTAGAGAAGGTGATAGTGTGGGGACCAAAGAAGGTGATGGTGTGGGGACCAAAGAAGCCTCTGGCGTCTTTGAAGTTCCTGCCACGGTGGCTGCCAGTTCCTTGAGCTGAAACTAAATTGTCCTGTGAGGCCACCCCTTGGGATCCGGCCTGCCTGCCTCGGAGACATGGGGGGGAGTTATCAAAAATGGAAAAGCCCCGCCTTTCCCATAACACTCAGAGCGAAACCGTGAATAGAAGGTTCTTTTGACAACGATTTCACTCATTCATCTGCTCCTTTCATGGTACAACCCTAAACCTGCTTGTTTTATGTCTTAACATTAAAAGATAAACGTGCAAATTCTGTAAAACAAAATGAATGGATTCTTGAAGTCAAATATAATTCAAGGCGGAAATGAACCAAAAGTGCTTGGATGTCATTTCCGCTCCGACCCATCTCACACATACGGCAATTTCAAGCAAGACTGCGTTTAAATGTGTCCAAGTAAAATCAAAAAGCGGTGCACTCTTTTCACCCGTTTTCATTCAAATGAAATTTGCTTCCTCGAGTCAAAGTATCTTTTACCATTGTGAGGCCTCTACAGAAGCTCTACCTGCCCGCGCCGCCTCCATCTCCAGGCCGCATTCATTGAAAAGACTCTTCCTTCTGAGCTCAGTTGCCATAAATGTCGTTCCCAAAGCTGTCTTCAGGGATGTGGGCAGGTGAGGGATGCTGATTTTAGGTTCCACCTGAACAGTGCGCATGCGCTTTCAGCAGAATATATTGTTAACAAAAAAAAGCTTAACAATGGACTGAGGGGCATATTACCAACAACTAGCGATAATTATCGCTATGTTGGTTTAGCGCGATATTTTTATCGCAGAGCTGCGGCGATTTTTATCGCTTAGGAGCCTTGCTATTATCAAGGTTTATCTCCTAAGCGATAAAAATCGGCCGCAATGCATGAATATCGCTGTAAAGTCAGCGATATTCATGCATTACCGAGCTAATGCTCTTAGCCATGTTATCCACCTCTCATTGGATAACATGGCTAAGAACAGCTCAGGGGCAGGTATTAGCTTTTGGAGATATTCGCGCTTAGCGCGAATATCTCCAAAAGTTGGTAATAGGAGATAGCGATGTTAGCGACTGTTTCCAGTCGCTAACATCTTGGCACGCCCACTTTGCATGTCATTAGTGATAAATATCACTGACATGCAAAGCGGGGCCCAAGATGGCCGCTATGTCCTACTAGCTGTCGCTAACTGGTGTTAGCGACAGCTAGGTAATAGGGAGATAATTTTATCTCCGCTTTCTTGGCTTTTAAAGCCAAAAAAGCGGAGATAAACCCCCTTGATAATATGCCCCTTAGAGTCCCGCATTACTTTCCAATATTTATCATTGGTTGGCTTCTACATCACTTTTGTTTCCTTGCTCCTTATTGGTCACACCCAGGGTTGGATTGGGATTAAAAATCGGGCCGGGCATGCATAAAAAAATTGGCCCACATTAGCATAATGCCTTCCGTCAAATCACTGCTTCAGCGTAATTTTACATAAAAAGGGGGGGTGGGGAGGAATGCACGCATCAGTTTACACTAGTGAAACACACCTGAAAACAAGTGAGGCCACTTCTGCTCAGGCCCCCTGCCCCGCTCAGTATGCCAACATTAATGGGAGGCCCAGCGAGAGAAAAGGGGTGTCACCTCTACCTGTTGCTGCTATACGGGAGGTAATGAGCGCCCATCCCCCTCCAGAAAAGCCACTCAGACACCCACTGGGCCGCTGGCGGTATAATCGAACAACAGACACCGCTCAAATCGGCCCCCAGGCTACTCAAAAGCAGCCCTCAGGTGGAACTCGGACCCCGGCCCCTCGGGCATTGCCCGAATGCGCCCGTTACCAATCCGACGCTGATCACACCTCCTATTTCCTATAGCTGCTCGCCTCCTCCTGCTTTCTCCCGGGGTCTTCTGTCCAGTTCCGGCTGGTGCAGGTAAGCATGGTGGGGGCGAGGCGGGGGGAGTCGACAGACGACGGAATGGGTTTAATTTATTTATTTAACTGTACCTATTCCGTCGTCTGTCGACTTCCCCTTCCACCCCGCCGCACCGTGCTTACCTGTGCTGGCCTCCGCTGCTTCTGTCCCTGTCATGAAGCATATAACTAGCTCAGGGTCCTATTAGCGGCAGCGTCCTTCCACTGGCAGTGCTCCTCCAGGCAGTTTTTACTTTGCATGAATTGCATAAGGGTACATGACCTCTACCACCCCCCCCACCCCACGCTGCTGTCCCCTGTTGCTTCCCCCACCTTCTTTCCACTGTTTGTTGTTTCTTGCCATGCCTTCCTCCCGCTGTTTCTTTTCCCGACCCTCCTCTTGCTGCCCATATTGCAGCTCCCTTCCTCCTCCACCTCACCTCCCACATGCTGCTTACACACCGCCACCCTCGTGCTTCTTTTGCACACGTTGCACAGCAGCACAAGCTGATGTGCTACAATGCCGAAAAGAAAAGAAAGTTCTATGCCGGGGTCATTGCTGGCAGCGTCATAGCATTCTTTTTGGTTTACGCCATGTTGCACAGCAGCCCACGCTGCTATGCAACATGTCTAAAAATACATTGACAAAGCCAGTAGATCTCGCAAGCCTGTGTCTTTGTCAATGCTTGTTTTCTGTTTCTCTGACAATGCACTGGGTACTGTGCGGACACAGCTGGAGACTCCGCAGGAACTGTGTGCCAGAAAGCAGCAGAGAGCGCACATATTAATGGACTTTATCAAGGAAGGTCTAAGGGGCCTATTATGATGGCGGCAGATCGCCACCGCCCGAACGGCAGTGGCGAATTGCCCGCTATAACTCGACCGCCATTTACCCCCGCCATATTACCATGGCAGGGGGTACCGCGGCGAGGGGAAGTCCGTCCGCCGCTTCTCTGCCGGTCGGCAATCCGCACGATTGCTGGCCGGGCGGAAAAGGCCCAAAATTGGTGGCGTTGCCTAACAGGCACCGCTATCCATATAATGATGCCTGTGGTGGGTATGCCTTTCCAGGGCGGAGACTCTGCCATGGAAAGACATATAGTAAATCACTTTGGGGGCCCGTTGTGGGCCCCAGGGGGGTGGTTGAATGCACTTGGAGGGTACCGATGGAACCCACCTTCATTGTCACACACAAGGTGGCAGGCACCATGGTGCCTGTCACGTTGTGCATGGCAATGCACAACATGCCACTTTAACATTGCGGCGGGTGCAGCTTACAGCAATGCCCGCCGCAATGATAAAGATGCTGGATGCGACCGCCAGGGTAGCGGTCGCATCCTAATTGGCCCTGCAGGACCGCCGCGCCTCTGGCAGTCTGTCTCATTTTCCGTTACAGTGCCGGGCGGACAAAGTCCGTCTGCCATCGTAATGGGGCCCAAAGTTTGTTCCTTTTTAGTTTGAGACCCGCAGAGGAACTTGAGCAGAGCCAGGACCAGGCATCAGATAGGGGTAGAAAATATGCCCTGGCACCAAAATAAAAGAACAAAAACAACAGTTGATGGACAGAATGCAGAACAATGTCATACATTCACCCCAGTACAGAGGTCTAAGCCTAAATCCATCGTTTTTTACTCACCATGCCATTACAGTTTGAACCCAGCCGTATGCAAATCAGCATTGACCCTGTGCCTCATGGGAACAGTCCAGCCCAAACTGCCAAGCCAGGTCCCCCCTAGACTGGAAACAAGCATCCTAGGACCTGTTTCGGGGTTCCAGGATAGCTTGATTCCAGTGGCATGGAGAGTACGGGACCCATGTCTGGACACACCCGTCCCACTCGGGGTGACAAATGCAAAACCAACAGTTGATGGACAGAATGCAGAACAATATCATACATTCACCCCAGTACAGAGATCTGAGCCTAAATCAATCGTTTTTTTGCTCACCATGCCATTCCAGTTTGAACCCAGCCAAATGCAAATCAGCCTTGACCCTGTGCCTCATAAATAAAAGAGGCCCCGATTAGTGAATTAGAAAGCTAAAAAAGTGACCCATGTTTCCAAACTGGGGCCATCTTAAACATGACAGACACGCTATATAAGTGTTTTGCAGGTTATGATCGATTGCATGGATTTGAGCCTACTTCTGGCAATGTTTTAAGATCAGGGAAATGAACAGTAAACAACTGACCTCGCAGAGCATACAACAGACCCTCAAACAGCCAAAAACGGCTCAAACACTGGTCTTTTCAGACCAGCCCGTCAGGCATTGCCTGATGACTCTATAGGCCAGTCTGATCCTGCTGGTTTGAACCAGGCTTGAGCCTTCACTAGCACGACCACCCCTCCCTATAAACCCAACTCTCCCATCCTGCTCTGTGCCCCTTGGCCAGAGGGTTCACACCCTAGTCCTTAATCTATCTTGTCTCCACACCCGCTTGAAGATGTTGCTGGTGTCGGCTAATTCTGCACTGTCCCCGGTTGCACTTTATTATTATTACATTTCTTATATAGCGCCAGAATCGACCCCCGAAGGGGTATCTCCGCGCTTGCCTTGGGAACCCGTCCTGGCTTTTCCCTGTGAGATAGCCCCTACAGGGCATCCCCAAGGTGAAAGCCAGGCATCCCGCCGCAGGGGGGCCGTTGTGGAGATTAAGCAAGCTTAATGCCCAGAGTTGCAGAGTGTGAACCCATGATTAGGTCAGGCACCGAAGCGAGAATTATCGAGTCCGTGGACATTTGAGCTCAACACCCTGCCACGTCGGGAATCGAACCCTGGTCCCGGGTCTGACCTCTGCTTCAGGGTCTGCCTGCTCTAACCACTGAGCCACACTTCTCCACTTTCAGACCATCTATTCAAATGGAAAATAAACTTGCATGCCAGTCAATTGTGGTGTGCAGCAATGGTGTAGCCTGTATTGCATGCAGGTGGGATTATATATGTCCTTGGAGCTGTTGGGCTCTTGGGTGATCTGAGTACCTGGTGGGCATAATTAGGAGGGGTTGGCTTAAATGTAATAACCAATGACATATATGTCATCACTATATAGTGGTACAACGTGGTAGAAAGGAATCGTTTGTGGGAATCTTTCAGATCAATAATTAGTTTGCACAAATGCATGCGTACAGGAGGTTACTGCCTTGTTACAGTAAAAAGTAGCATTCTATAGGTAAATCTTAATTTCATCAATTTGGGGGGATTTAAAATCATGCTTATTTACGGTCTGAAGGAATCATCTGATACTTGTTTCGATCAACAAAATACATTTTTTTCATTTTTTAGGTTTTACCTGTACAGCGCTTGTGCTGTGCCTACGAAATCTCTTGTAAAGAAAATAAATCTCAAATGGGCTTAGAGCCCACCCTTTACTTACTTTTACTTACCATTGGTTGGCTCCCACATCACTCTCTTTACCTTGCTTTGTATTGGTCAGCGCCTCGTCCTCACCTTTAGCTTCCTCCTGGACTTCGAGCCTTCATCTCTTCCAAGGAGCATGAACCAAGTGCAGCTTGCTGTGGTGAGTTTCCTTCCAATAGCTACAGGCTCCTACAGGTACTTTGGGGCAGATTTACAAGCTCCTTGCGTCACTTTTACGCTGCTGTTGCACCCGTTTTGTGACGCAACGGTGGCAAAAAAAAATGCGACAAATTTACAACATGACACATCGAGGGAGATGCATTACGTGTAGTATCAAACAGTATAACTTTTTTAAAATAGCAACAAAGTCCTGAAGAAGGCTAGGATAAAATCGCCGAAACGCTGCGTTGACACCTGTTTTAATTAATTCGAATCTTTGTTTATATTTTATGCACAATCATATAAAACTATTTTTAAAAAGTTATACTGTTTGATGTACAGAACTTATATGTGAAACTGGATATTGAAATGTGAATGTAGGTGAGATTATGAGTCAAATGCTAACAAATCCTTGACAAGGTGAATCCATCTTCATTAGATTTTAACAAAATAATGTTTATGTAGTGTGTTACATGTTTTTATATGAATTTAATGTAATAAACTGATTTCAATATATTATTGTTGTCATATAGTTATTTAGAGTTCAGTGGTTACTATTTGATTGACACTACTTCAATAAATTGAAGCACAGAGGAGAAACTTGTTGTTTATTTACTTTAAGTCATTGTACACAGCTGCCCATCTGGCTGTGCAACATTTTTAAAAACATACTTTTTGAATGCACTTTAACCACTGATTGGGAATTATCATTATTAAGAAACATTCCACTTTGGCCACTTTACCATAAAAAACATTAATTCCGAGATGGCCGCCCTGTTAGGTCAGTCTAAAGGTGACCTGCATACACACGTCCTCTCTCCAAGCCCACACAACAGTGCTTTGTAGGAAAAGACCCATGGGTGGGAATTGTTAATTAAGAGGTGTAAGATGTTGCAGAGTTTCCTGGAAGTTTTACTGTGAGGTCCAGGCAGGTAGTGCTGACAGTGACCGATGCCATGCAACACGGACAGGTACAGTCTAAAGATAATTCAGATTTTGTTCTAATAGTAGGTGATGGGAGTGATTACGGTTGATTTGGAATGGGGGGCGCCCCCGGGTGGCGCTGAGGACTCTTTATGCGGCCGCAGAGGCCGGAGGTCTGGCGGTTCCCAATCAGGAGCTTTACTACTTGGCGGCCCAGCTCCAGTGGGTTGCCTATAGGCTCAGCGGCAGAAATCTGAATGACACTGCCGCCGCTGACACGACCCTGACTTTGTCCCAGGTTTTCACGCTCTTTCACCCCTTAACACGGGGACGTCCTCCTGACCAGATACACCTAGCGGTCGCAAGGCAGTGCTTTGTGCGGAGCCTCAGGCTCACTAAAGACACAGTGCCATACGCCCCGAACTTGCCACTGTTGGGGACCCCCTGGGGGGGCGGCGTGATGTCACAATCCACGCTGCGCAGTTGGGCAGCGGCAGATTTGGATAGTCTGGTAGATTTATATGGTGAGGGGGAGTTGCTGTCCTTCGCGGCTCTGGCTGCCAGTACTGAGCTGCCCTTGGGACAGTTCCTAGTACACGCTAGGCTCCTCCGTGCGCTGTCAAAGGCTTGGGGGGATTTGTCTCAGGAGCCGACCACACATATGTTGATACAGTACTTGCACGTGATCGGTGATGGTTCTCATCTGGTGCATTGGCTACCACAGGCTTTACACCATCATACACAATTCTCCTCCCAACGATTGAGGGATAAGTGGACGGCTGATCGAGGCAGTGAATGGTCGGACAAACAATGGACCATGATACTGGCTGGAGCAGGAAACGTCCCTCGAAATGCACGGTTTAAGATCATTCAGTATTTTATAATACACCGGGCATACCTGTCTCCGGACAAACTGAATCGCTATTTTGGCCTCACCTCTTCGGCGTGCCCCAGATGCGGGCTCCTGGACGTGGACCTACTACACACTCTCTGGCATTGCCCTCACCTTAGTACATATTGGTCGGCGGTTACCGCCACACTGACAGTGGCCACTGGCGGCACCCTTCCCAACACATGGGAGGCATGCCTGCTGGGGCTCTATAAGAGACTAAATTACAGGCACGGTTCTGGGATCTGGGGCTGATAACAGCTAAGCGACTCATTACGAAGCGCTGGAAGAATAGTGCCCCCCCGCGGCCGGTAGACTGGCGTCATTCATTTGCTAACTGGGCTAGCGCGGAAAGCGTGGCGTTACACAGGGAGGAGACGGCGGGGCTCCGCATGTATCCAATTGCCCAGGAATGGGACACCACCCTGACCGCATACCATCAGGCCTGCCTCCAGTCGGGCATCACATGATTGCCCATTTGCAGTGGGGTGATGACCAAGTACCTATTGCACCCTGGGGCCTGGCCCTGCCCCCATTACCCCCCACCCCGCCCCCCCCATCGGGGCTACGGTCACCTGGACTTGTCTACCGTTCTCCCCCCTGCCGCCTCATAGCTACAGCAACCCTTAATACACGACTGCTCCCGCCCTCTACTGGTCATCCCCGTTTGTCCCCAGTATGCCGGCACTACAGTCACACTGCTATACATGCGAACACTAGTCTTATTGTTGTTGATGTGTTTTTCCCCCCCTTTTCTTTTCTTTTCTGATTGCAGTTGGTGATGTTTCTGCCGTGATCATGATTTCTGTTCTTGCGTTTTAGTTCTATGTAATTATATACTGCCATGATCACATGACTGTGGCCACATGCTCCATAATATACTGCTGGGAGTGGCTTAGCCCAATGCACCATCTGTATTGCCCAGGAAGCACAGCCCTGAACAACCGCTCTGGCCGGTCATGGACAATTTTTGCCCGTATGCAGTGGGGTACACTGCAGATATAGCATGCTTACTTTATTCTAGCTACCGTTAACTGTGGACTAATGCATCTTTCCTGGCTACTGTTTACTTTCACTTGAATACGTCCGGAATGCCGGTCACACTGCTGAGTATGAAGAGACTGCTGATTATATAACATTGTATGATTGATTGGCTTTGTATACATTTTACTTTGTGAAAATAAATAAAATCTGAGGCCGTGGGTCTCAAAAAAAAAAAAACATGGGAGTGAATACGGTTTTAATAGCGAGAAAGGCTGCAAACCCTAGACATACAATTGACACTTGACTATACGCCAAAACAGAACTGGAATAAAGAAACGTTTATAATTGTTTACGAGAACACACCGGCCATCTTGGATTAATTCCAGCCGCATTGAAGGAATTGGGATAGCAGATTAATTGACATATTATAGTGACCTACATGTGAATTAACACGTCCCCTTTGTTTTTGTATTGATTACTAACATGAACACAGTAACAGCTGGTGTAAGGGAAATTTGGTGAGGCAGCACGAGGGAGCTGAAACAATTTTTAAAAACTTACCTGCCGGTCTTCTGCTCGCGGCTCTGCTGGGCAGTCTTCTCCTCTGGGTACAGGCGGAAGATCCCAGCTTCCCCTGTAGCCAGTCCCAAGGCTGCTCTCACCATGGAAGCAGTGTCGGGATTGGGTGGCGCGGCCTAGTTCTGCTCTCCATTGGGAGCTGGGAGTCTGTGCCTGCTTATCTCTCCACCCAGCAACACATCTGGGTTGAAGAGATGTCAGTGCGCATGACGGTTTGGCCGGCCTGAGTCAGTTGGGCAAACCTTTATCTGCACTGACAGCAGGGACCACCACTCCTCCTCCCCCTGCTGCAGTGCCCCCAGGACTCAGCCACAGGACGAAAAATAAAATGCTGTGCATTAAGATCATTTTATTTTTTGTTTGCCTCTGCGGGCAGTGGGGCGAGGCTCCTCGGCCATAGCAGAGGAGCCGCCCCTGCATTAACAACCGGTTACATTATTTATCTTCCATGGTTAGCTGCACATACATTTGTCTTGGCCACACATTTGCTGCACAATTTCTAAAGTCTCTTCATTGATGTGCTCTACTGGACTGCAACACAGTAGCAGCCGGCATGGATCGGGGGTTGTGGGCCAGAGAGAGAGCAGGAGGAGTGGGAGGGAGGGGGGGAGAAGTGGATATATTTTCTTTAAAAATTACCTTGCCCCCACGTCTCTCCGTCATCTCTCCTCACGTCAAAATGGAACGAAGCATCCAGGCTCCCCTGACCAATCACAACACTGCAATGCAGCATTTTGATTGGTAAGCACCCAGGCTCCCCTGACCAGTCACAACGTTGCAATGCTGCGTTGTGATTGGTCTGGGCGCCGTGAGACCTGGGCATGTGCTCCATGCAGACTGTAATGCATCCTGCACAGAGAGTAGGGAAAGTGCGCATGACTGTTTGGCCGGTCCAAGAGAATGGTGCTACCACTCCTCCCCTGCCCTGCAGCCCCGCCACGTCATGTAAGCTGGCGCAGCAGGAGGACAAAATAAAATGGTAATAATATTACGTTATTATCATTTTATATTTTCCTTTCTTTTACTGCTTTAAGGCGGTGAGGCAACGCTCCTTTGCCTCAGCGGAGGAGCCACCACTGCTGCAACAGAGCCTCACATGCTCTGTTTGATTTTTCGTCCAGTACATCTTTCCCAAGAGTAAATACCTTGCCATCACTCCCTTTGACTTACTTTCCAGTATGTCTGCTGCATGTTTGTGGCACTAATCTACCTTTCCTGACAGTTCAGTTACAAAAGCATACACAGATTTTCCATTGAGCCAAGCATTGTAAAGGCCAGCAATGAGCTCAAAAAGTGCTATTTGAAATCTAAGCAGTAACTATAAAAATGTTGGAAAAATATAAAACCACTAAGATAATCAAAAATATATGTTTACATAATTAACCTTCAATGGTTATCCTGAAATTAAAAGAATGAACGCACTGACAAATATGTAACATCCCCAGCGCTGTACCAAATCAGCTACAGGGTGGAAGTATTTTGAATCCAAGCCTGTGCATCTAACAGTGCTTAATTTGAGCCGGTGGTTACCAGTGAGGGCCACCATTTTTCGGGACCTGCACTTATTTTTCTGCATCAGACAATTTACTTAGAGCAAGGGAGGGATGAACAAGTAAAGTATTAAGATGGAGTAAGAGAAAGTTGGTAAAACCGTCATAAAAGGCGAAAACAGGGACCTGCAAGAGCGAGAAAAGGGGCAGGGGGTGTGAGGCAATGGATTAAAGAGGCCTAAAGTGGATTTAAGACTACGCAGCCTTGGTATTTGGCTCCCCAACATTTAATCACACTAACTGCAGGCTTCTGAGCACAGATTTGGGCCCGGCACTCACTTTCTTTACACATTAAGCACTGGCTAGCCCCCAAAACTTTAAAAGCTTCAATGTGGAAAAGCATTCTGCAAACTGTGAGGGAGCGGAGGCACGTGTTGAGTCTTTAATTAAACTAAGCGAATCAGTATCTTCCAATAAGCTGACGCGTGTTATTAGCAATGCCCTGGCTGGTAACCTACTTTCTAATATAATCTTTCCATCTAATTCCAAAGAGCAGTCAGCCATTAATGAGAGAGATCAGGTTATAATGCACGGATCAGTTTGCTGATCCAATATTTTGCTGCTGTATCCCTCCCCACCCACCCCTAAATACAGCATATTTTGTTTTCTTGTAGTTCGATGCAACTTAGTGGGGGTCATCAGACAAGAACCTTGCTAGGATGGTGGGATACCCCTGACCTAAATCTGGCATCTTAAACAACCAGCAATTTATACAATATTCGGGGGCATATTATCAAGGGGGTTTATCTCCGCTTTTTTGGCTTTAAAAGCCAAGAAAGCGGAGATAAAATTATCTCCCTATTACCTAGCTGTCGCTAACACCAGTTAGCGACAGCTAGTAGGAGATAGCGACCATCTTGGGCCCCGCTTTGCATGTCAGTGATATTTATCACTAATGACATGCAAAGTGGGCGTGCCAAGATGTTAGCGACTGGAAACAGTCACTAACATCGCTATCTCCTATTACCAACTTTTGGAGATATTCGCGCTAAGCGCGAATATCTCCAAAAGCTAACACGAGCCCCTTAGCAGTTCTTAGCCATGTTATCCAATGGTAGGTGGATAACATGGCTAAGAGCATTAGCTCGGTAATGCATGAATATCGCTGACTTTTCAGCGATATTCATGCATTTCGGCCGATTTTTATCGCTTAGGAGATAAACCTTGATAATAGCAAGGTTCCTAAGCGATAAAAATCGCCGCAGCACGGCGATAAAAATATTGCCGCTAAGCCAACATAGCGATAATTATCGCTAGTTGTTGGTAATATGCCCCTCGGTTCCATAGATAGGGCCTGGTTTAGATATTGTGATCAAGTAACCCGTTCGCCAAAAGATCAAACCCAGACCCCTGGTTTTATCCACCTGGCAGCTGCTGTTTCCACTGCTTCATTTCTCTTTTATGGTTCAGATGAGGTAACATTATCTCTTTCTCCGTTGACAAGAAATAATATAATAAAGCTGAAAATCAGTACCATAGAAACCGAGAGAATGCACTCCGCGAGCCTCAGACTGCCTCTCTTACTGCCTCAAACACTGACTCGCAGTGGTGGCTGCTAGGGAACGGTGGCGAAGGGGGGGGGGGGGGGGGGGGGGGTTAGGGAGGCTAGAAAAAAAAGAAAAAAAAAGAATAGACGACTTACCTGCCGAAGGAGGGCCACCACCTCTCATCTGCCCTCCCTCTGTTCATGGCTCCCGGCGGCACCCAGACTCCCCTGGACAATCAGAACACTTCTGTCACCTGCATGACAGCAGCGTGGTGATTGGTCTGAGTGGCCTGGTTCAGTTCTCAGACAGGGAGTGGGAGCCTGTTCAAGTTCTCCACCCAGGCTGTGCAATACAGCCAGGAGGAGAACATGCTAAGTGTGCATGTGACTGTTTGGCCAGCCCAAGACGGCCTGTCAAACCGTCATGCGCACTTAAGTGCACCTACCACTCCTCCATCTGCTGGCTGTGAGGACAGCACCGCCCCAACCGTAAAACTGCCTCATTACGAAAAAAATTTAACTAGAGTAACATTGCATTATTATTTTAATTTTCCTTTCTGCACTGCTCAGAGAGCAGTGGGGCGGACCTCTCCCGCCTTAGCAGAGGAGCCGCAGCTGCTGAAACACCTGCTCCACAGGTAGATCCATTCTGGCCAATTATGCACATAGCAGCTGATGGACAAGAGCAGCCAGCATAACAGAACACAGCACTACTGGGTGATATTTCTAATTCTCATACAAACCAGGACAGGTCACTCTGCCTGACCACTTGGTCTAGCTGCCCGCCTTGCCCTATTGGGACCTGGCATCGACAGCGACCCTAGCTCTGCCATTGATGGTACTTTTTGCCCTCTAGGATCCCTCCTGCATTCTTACAAGAGGGCCCGCCTGTTGCCGTAGGGACTCCTTCCTTGCAGGTTCCCACCAATAGCAGCTTTCATTCAGACAGAGAATACACTCTCTGACCAGTAATTAATCTACTTTTTTAAAGAAGGCTGGGTAGTCTGAAGGATTTTTGGGTCCCGAAGCAAGACATATTTTGGGGTCCCCTGTTCATAAAAACTCAGAATTTTACTACCCACATTTGTTTGCTAATTGTAGTCTGCAAGATGCCAAACAAACTTTCAGAAACAAGTTTCACCCAAATACAGTTGCAATATCCTAACTTTACGACTAGGAATTTGTCTCAGTTTAACCTATGTTTGTCTTAAGTTTATCTTAAGCCCAAAACTTAAGTTTAACTGAGACAAAATCCTAACTTTACTACTCCTAAATGCCTTCTGTGAATACCGAAAGTCGTAAAGTTAGGATTTTGTCTCAGATTACTTTTTTTAATCGGGCCCTGAGAGTCTCTCATCTGAGTGGTTGGTGTTTCCAAGTGTGATGAACTGTATCAAACTGAGCACCAGAAAAGTCAGTAAAAAGATAAGAAGACATGAAAGTCAGAAGTAGATGCGTGCACACCAGTTTCGGAAATTGCATTAACAAAATCAACCTAAAATACGTAACTAATTTTTTATGCACTCTCTGTACCTTCAATCTTCTAAATGTGAAATGCTTTATTATTAAGCACACCCAGGGAACTGTGCATACTGCTGGTAATCACCTGGACAACAGTAGGCTTTTATTTGTATCCTTTTCCTGTCCTTCTGCATTTTGAAATTAATCACAGGTCTGGGTTATCAGAGACGCTGGGCCGGGAGAAAAATGGATTGGCATCCTGCCCACCCTTGTAAAGGCCTGCTTCAGACTCCTCCAGCAGTGGTCTGGCAAGAGTGCCAGGGTCCCTGATGCAAACAAATAAAATGGGGCGAGTATAATTCCATTTAGACGTGTAAGGCAGTCATAAGGGTGGTGCAGTGGCCCCTTCAGTGGTACCCCTGACCTCCGGCTTTAAATATCAACTGTCTCACCTGAAAGAGGTTCAGAAACCCCCCACCTGGCTCTGGGTCACCTCCATATAGACCCAGAAACTCTCAACTCACCATCAAAGGCGATGGAACACAACCATTGGTCTTCAACATTATATAGCGCTTAGCTTAGAGACACTGAGCATGTACTTTGACACTCCCAAAAGGCCTTCAACAATCCCTCAGCACAGACTGGCCTTTGCTCAGATAGGGCCATGTGTAACTGCAACAAATGATGGATGGAATGCTGAATGATTCAAACATTTTCCCCCAGTCAAGAGATCTGGGTTAAATCCATCATTCTTTTGTCCACTACGCCACCCCAGTTTGGACCCAGCCATATGCAAATCAGTCTTGACCCTGTGCCTCATGGGAACAGTCTAGACCGAACTGCCAAGCCAGGTCCTCCCTGGACCGGAAACAAGCATCTTGGGACCTGTTTCGGGATATGTCACCCTTCATGAGCCAGGTAGCCTGAGCGGAAAGTAATTTTTTTTGCTACTAGTAAACAAAATGAGGGAGGAGGGGGTCCTTTTCACAGGTCAGCCCCAGGCTGGCTAGATCAATGATTTTCCTCTGACCACAAACATCTCCACCAGTGGCTGCTGGTATGTACTGAGGGTGGTGAGGAGGGGGGACACAAAAAAATAAAAAATAAAAATAAAATACACTTACCTCCCTGCGCGACTCAATCTCCTCCTCCTTTGGTCTTCTCTGAAGGCAGGCCCCAACAGGGGACCCAGCCAAACCCCCTAACTAATCCTGGAGGTGCTCTCACCAGCATGAGAGCAGGGCCAGGATTGGAGGGAGCAGCCTCACTCAGCGCTCCAAAGAGCACCAGAGGCCTGTGCTTTCTCAAACCCAGCTGTCTAAGGCAGCTGGGTTAGAAAAGTTTAAAATGCGCGTGTCTGACTGGTCGTCGCAAGACGGCTTGAGAAAGAGACATGCACGTTTTAAAGCACTCAGCTCTCTGATGCCGCTAGGAAGCACTGGCCACGCCCTGTCCTGTCGCTGAATCCGGAACAGGTCAGTTGCTAAAAAATGAAATGGTAATAAATAAACTTTAGTGCCATTTTGTTTTTCAGCTCCGGCCTGCGGCTTTTCTTCGTGGGGCGGCGCTCCTCCGCTGAAATGGAAGAGCCACCCTTGCTTTTCCTAATTCACAAGCAGCTCAGCTCCATCAGGCTGGAGCCAAGTTGTTTGTTGGGTGGGGAGGGGGTGTTCGAGTATGGCGCCAGGGGGTCAGAGGTAGACGGGAGCGACTGATAGGATGTTAACTGCAGAAGGTTAAAAATGAATAGCAGCGCTTTAAACAGAGTCTCTGGAGCCAAGGTGGAGGGGGGCTGTCTGCTGGACCATAACCGCATCGCTGCGGCGGCTTTTCCCGCTGTGTGCGGCTATTTACGAAAAGCTGCGTTACATGACGAGCTCAGCTCGTCATCCGCACACGACTACCGTGGCTGATGACGAGCTGAGCTCGTCATCAGCAGCGAAGAGGTTAATGCAGAGGGCTTCGTGAGCCTCTCTAGATATTGGCGCCCTGGGCCTGGGCTCAGCTCGCCCACGCCAAAAGCCGGCCATCCCTCAGCCATACCTTAGAGAACCATCGTCTGCCTTCGGACACTCTTCGCAAACAATCACACACCTCTGGCCTCTTCCGACACCCTGGACCAGCTCTCAGAGCTCATCTGTATGGTCTCAGAGATCTTAAGGTTTCTCCATCCTTCAAACACCCATGTGGGTATTAGATACCTCTGCCAGCCCTCACTTCACACTCAAACATGGCCTGCCTTTTATTAGCAAAACCAAATGTCTCTCAGAATCTCTCAGCAGACCTTCAAAAATTCACAGCCAGCACCCTGACAGCAAAGTTTATCAATAGATACTCCCAGGTGGCCCTCTTCCCCCAGCAGGTATCCCATAATGGTCTTAGACAAAACCAGAGATGCCCAGCCTGCCTTCAACTTCCCTAAATGTGGGCTTAAACATCAGTCAGAAACTCTTCTTCTGTCTTCAGAGACTCCCAGCAGGCCCTCTTTGACCATCAGCACATCATTATGACTAGACCTGGGCAAACTTTAAGTTACGTCGGCGTAATTTGCCTTATTTCAGTAACTTTGTGTTATGCTTTCTGCACGAAATTCTGCCATTATGCCACTTCACATAATTATGCGCCATTTGCTGTACAGAATTACTGCGAGTGCGTAATTTGCTGTAAAAAATTACAGAAAACAAATTTGAAAAGCGATCGCCAATGGCTGTTGCTCGTGGTCCTTTTGTTTAAATGTGTCCTTGCTAAAATATAGCACACAATGACAGATTTGCATTTTGTGTAACTATATGTAATTTTGCCATCCTTTTGTGTAATTACACTTAAGCAAATTCCTCACAAACCTACGTAGAACCTCCATCTTGTCCTCAGTTACCCACAGATGATTCTTGGATACCACTGGCCAACCCACAGCGGCTCTCGGTGTCCCTTCAGAATATAAAAGCCGGCCCTCAGAAACTCTCAGCAGGGGCAGCCTTAGGCATGTGCAAGCTGTGCACCTGCACAGGGCCACCAAACCCAGGGGCCACCACGCCAATATATATCCTTAATATAATAATCTTCTGAGGATGGATACATATTTGCGTGGGGGCACCTGGCAGGGATTTGGCGGCCTCCGGCTCTGTCCCACTTCCAAACACCCTGACCCCCCCCCCCTCTTCACTGACCAATGCGCTCCGCCCCGCCCGGACCCCCTCTTCCGGGGCCCCCTACCTACGCTCCCTGCCCAGGACCCCTATGAGCCTAGAGCCGCCCCTGCTCTCAGCCTTCCCGTCACCCCAGTTGGCCCTACACTACCTTCACTGACCTTACACTTCCTCAAATGGCCCGTAATCACCTCTAGCAAGTTCTCCACTCTAGTAATTTATCAGAGACCTTTCTCTGATTTTCAGACACCCACTGCTTTCAGCAAGTCTCAGCTCACGACCAAACATAGCTAGCTGGCCTTTAGAGGCCCTCAGACAGCCCCATATGCGCCACCAACACCTTCATTATGGTTTGAACCTCAAACGACACAGCTTACAATCAGACGCCTCCAGCTGTCCTTCAACACACCCAGATGGCTCTTTGAGAGGATGTGGCTTAACGGCTAGAGCAGTCGACCTCAAAGCTGGGGAACCGGGATCGAGTCTCGGCAGGGACGCCCAGCATCCTGTGATTCTGACTGGCCATAGCAGGAATCGGGCATTTGCCCAGGAGGCTGGAAGGGTGGGGGTCGGTTTTGGCATGGTGGGGCCCGGTATGTTCCTTTGAGCCGGTTTGGCAGAGGTGCTGCAATATCGGCTCCCAGTAACAAAAGCAGCAGTGCTGGTGGGGGATATTGTTAGGCAGCAGCGCTTCATGCTTGCACCCCCCACCCCGCAGCTTACCGTCAAAATTGCCAGGGCTGCTTTGGATTCCCGGTCCAGCCCTTGACAAAAAGTGCTGGAAACACATCCTGAGAGTGGGTTTCTAACTCGTGTGAGGAGGCTCTGCACAGCCGATGTCCATTCAGGGGTTTTGGAACCTCCAAAGGACATCAGCGGCAGCCTCAGAAGCATTTGTTTTCTTTTCTCGATGTAGAGTCCATACAAAGAGATTATAGGTACTTTTTAATTAGAAATATGCCTTTTCTTGATCACAGGCAACATTGAGGGGATGCCATGTTTCTTAAAATCACCTTAGAAAAGTCACTAGTAATTGTCCGGAGATTGGATGTCACAAAATAAGTCACCAGGAAAAGGCTTATCCTCCATTGTTGAAGATTTTGTTTGGAATAGCAATCATTTTAAACTGCACAAGTCTGTCTTCTGACAGCAATGGTGATATGTTTTTTAAAAACCGCAGGGGGTTCCGCAGGCTCAAGGATCGGACTTGAGCCGCTCTTTACGACGGACATACTGTCACAAAAGGTAACTGACACCAGATGTTAGTGATGGGTATCTTTTACTTCCAACTTCTATACTGTTGTTTGTATCTTAGCCCTGAAGAAGTCGCTGCGCACAACCATTAAGCGCGCCGAAACACGTGTTGGCTAAGGATTTCAGGATTAAACAGAAGTGACTGTTTCAACGGAGGAACAAGAGTGTTTTTTGTTACTGTTAATGATATATAATATACACTGTTGGCATGTGCAAGGGATTGTTGTTTTAGTTTATCAGTGGTTATCTACACATTGGGGAGGAGGGTGGCTCTCACCACCCTCATGCATTGCAATCCTAATTACACACTAGTATACACCCACTGCGTATTACCCAGGAGCGCCCTTACCATACATAATCCACCAACCGAAAAGTTCCATTTGATTTCTTTCTGTTTGGGGTGGGTAAATGTGACTTCGGGCCTGTGCTTGAACAGAGCCACATCCATATATATATATATATCTATACTAATATAATTAAGAGAGAGCCCAAACCTTTGAGGCGGGTAATCTCAGGAACCACAGCACCAATCACAACACCCAATACAGCGTTGGAAAGGGCATTTGCAGCAGAAGGACATAGGCTATGCAGACGCCCACCATATACATTTAAAAGGTAAAAGAACCGTGCCAGCAAAGTAGTCCCTTGTGGGCGTGTCTGCGTTGTGCTGTGGGCGTGTGCTGGGGGCGTGTGGTACGTTCCGCCCTTCATGCCATGTCTCATATAGTGTGCTAATCCCACCCTGCTCCCTTTAAATACCCCTGCACCCCATAATCATAACCCACCCTGACTCCTTAAAGTACCCCAACACCCTTAAACACTAACCCATCTTAACCCTATAAATATACCCTGTACCCCAAAACCCAAACCTATCCCTAAACCCTAAAAATACCCCTGTACCCCAAAACCCAAACCTAGCCCTGAACCCTATAAATACCCCTGTACCTCAAAACCCAAACCTACCCCTGAACCCTAAAAATACCCCTGTACCCCTAAACCCAAACCTAGCCCTGAACCCTAAAAATACCAGTGTACCCCAAAACCCAAACCTACCCCTGAACCCTAAAATACCCCTGTACACCAAAACTCAAACCTAGCCCAGAACCCTTAAATACCCCTGTACCCCAAAACCCAAACCTACCCCTGAACCCTAAAAATACCCCTGTATCCCAAAACCCAAACCTATCCCTAAACCCTAAAAATAACCCTGTACCCCGAAACCCAAACCTACCCCTGAACCCAAAAATACCCGTGTACCCCAAAACCCATACCTAGCCCTGAACCCTAAAAATACCCCTGTACCCCAAAACCCAAACCTAGCCCCGAACCCTTAAAATACCCCTGTACCCCAAAACCCAAACCTACCCCTGAACCCTAAAAATACCCTTATACCCCAAAACCCAAACCTAGCCCTGAACCCTAAAAATACCCCTGTACCCCAAAACCCATACCTATCCCTAAACCCTAAAACTACCTCTGTACCCCATAACCCAAAACTATATCTGAACCCTTAAAATACCCAAACACCCCAAAACATATACCTCAGTACCCCAAAACATATACCCCTATACCCATACTTACCCTATCCAAATATTAACCCTTTCGATGCTCATGATGGAACGGTTCCGTCATGAGCATCGGTCGAGCTGTGCTCATGACGGAACCGTTTCGTCATGACCACACCCATTAACATTGGGGCCCAGCACCGGCGGTAAATAGGGGCAGCACGGATGAGGTTAAAAAAACACATGCTTTTACCATTCATGCATTTACAACGAATTTCGTTGTAAATGTATGTGTGGTAAAAGCATATAAAACTTAATGCCATGTGTTATAATGGCATTGCGGAGTCATGGTACTTTCCTAATGAAAGTATGCGGAGTGATGGTATGCGGAAAGAAAGTTGCCGAATAATGGGTGTTTACTCTTCCCCCGGTAAGTACATTGGCGGCACGGCGGCCCACATCTCCAGCAACATACTCATATTTTTTCACCACCCATTTGAAAAATGCACAGGTCTCTCTCATTGATGGCCAGCACCGACATACACTTTTAGACACACCTCCCGCCACAAGTTCTAGAATTGCGAACTTTAGAGCTGGGGAGCTACGTTCGAATCTCGGCATAAACTCAACATTCTGTGATTGCAGGCAAATCGCTTTGTCTCCCCGTGCCTACCACAAAGGAATGTGTTCTTCTGTAATGTAAATTGTGCTCAGCCATGTTGTCGAGTTCGTGCTATATAATATTGCAAGAAAAATAAAGTAGGGAAACTCGAGTTCACACACTACTGAACACGCACTCTTAAGTGCATCAGCAGTGCACTGTGAATCGGAGCGTTTCACAGGCCTGTCACAGATAAGAACTGCTATCAAAACGAAATCCTACAAAACAATATACTACTGGCCGGCAGCAATTCATACCCGGACAACGTCGGGACGGGCTGCTAGTACATATATATATATATATATATATATATATATATATATATATATATATATATATATATATATCCACAATCCAGGAGAGCCCCAAAGGGAATGAAGCCTCAGACAGTCTAATAAGCTCTCATCTTTTATTTGGCAATGTGCAAGCAGGCAGCTCCCAGAATACATGCATTCAAAATCCTTCGCCAAACGCGTTTCAAGATATTTGCATCTCTTCTTCAGTGGCGTTGATTAAAAGAGGAAAGTCAAAGTTCATCACGCACATGTACATTTAAATCACCTGCCATAATGGGCGTGTCCGTGAGCACGGCCTTCTGGTGATTGTAGTGCAGTGTAAGTTTTTCCCGAGTGGGCTTGTTCTCCTTCGCCCAGCCGCGGAATGAGGCTCACTGCAAAGCGGGTCCGTGCCGGCTTCCACAAGTGCTGGCAGCTACGGGAGACATACAAGTTCTGTTCCATACGCAGGATGGAGCTGCCTTGGATGCTTACATTTGCGTCTGAAAAGCAGGGCAGGCTGCGGGCAGAACGGGACATCAACCCACATGGGTAAAACAAAAGGTCATTTTAATTTTGTAATGGATTGCATGCCCACTGTGGATTTTAAGACTACACACTACAACGACCAGGGGGCCGTGAGGGGCCACGCCCATAGGGCGGGTTGTTTAAATTAAACAGGTGTGCAGCTAACTTTGCATCCATTTCACAAAGACACGCCACTGAGGAAGGGATTAAAGAGGTCCTGAAACGCGTCTGGCGGTGAACTTTATCGATGACTGCTCTGTGTCAGCTGCCTGCCTGCAAGCCGTAAATAAATGCTGTCAAGCTGTGAGCTAACTTGTGTCTGAGGCCTCATTCCATTTGGGGCTACCTGCTTTTGTGGATATATATATATATTTAACACTCCTCCGCCGCTTGGACGAAAGTAATGGGCGCACTCCCTCTGAGTTCCACAAATTGATTTATTTAAATCTCTTCAGCAATGAAAACAACACGATCTACGCGTTTCTGGCCGGGAAACTGGGAACCGGCGTGTGAAGATATATATATATATATATATATATATATATATATATATATATATATATATATATATATATATATATATATATACTGGTCGGACTGGTGTTGGGTCTCTGAATAAAAGAAATTCTGCACTAACTATGGGTCTTGCTTCGTCTATCCATCTGCTGGTTTTTGGACGTTTCTACATACCGAATATATATATATATGCTCCGTGCGCCAACAGAGCCACACCCCCTTTCCATATGCCCGCCCCACCAACTGGTCAGACATTACCAGGCTCGAGGTCCCGCCTCCTCTCACACAATAATTCATTTTTCACGTTGACAGGTCTTCTCTCTGTAGAATACAGGATACACTACTCACTGGCCTACCCGGTAATTGGACAGCCCCACTGAAAACAATCCTTAACACAGCTGCCAGAATGATTACATGCATGAAGAAATGTGAGCTTATTACGCCTGTACTGGTCAAGCTCAAATGGCTCCCTCTACAAGCCCACCGCACTGTCAGATCAGCTTATATCAGTTTTAAGGCACTGAAACTTAACACCCCACTGCCTGGAGATGGGGAGAGCTTCACAGCAGTAACTGCACCTGAAACCCAATGATATAATAAGACTCTTATACTATCCCCTCCCTTCTCAGGGTTTGCACCCAGAATATGGAGGAACAAACCTATTGAGATGAGGCAAGCCATGCTTTATCTTATTTCAGAGCCCACCTATAATCCCACCTACTTCTGAATCAGTTGTAACACATCATGGAACCTCACCTATGCCCAGTGGCGGCTGATATCAGGACAAGTTGGCGGGGTGGTATGGCGGGGGCATAATAACCCCTTGGTATTATTGTTTATTTTTTTTTTAGTTTTGTGGCTGCTGGCAGGGGGACGGCGCTCCTCCGCCATAGTGGAGTAGCCGCCGCTACCTACGCCTCACCGCATCATACCGGCCATTTTGTTTCTAGCTGTAGGATACTCATTGAGTAAGAACTTAGTGTGAATGTCCTAAGGCCAAATTAGATCGCTTCATGTAGCGCCATGGCCAATGGCCAGTAGCCATTTGGAAATAAAAGTATTTGATTGTTGTGAACTCAATCCAGGTCTGATACCAGCTCTGCTATGGTGAAATCTTTAATTAAAATTCAGCATTTTTCAGGTGGCAATGATAACCCTGAAATGGAGACACACAGATCATATTGACCAATTCAAGAAAGTGATGACACTGCTGGGTTCCTCTTGAACAAGATCGACTCTATCTACCAAAAAATTGCCCAATCTAGTATCTTGGTCGATACTAGTGATTCCTTCCTAAGCCCTCAGCACGAGACTGTTGAATCTGGCCCCACTAAACTGTCCTGCATTCCTGAGATCAGTTTGGACGATGTTAATTCCCTGATCGGCACCATTAAATCAGGTTGCCCGGCGGACCTCGTTCCTGCCCGAGTGATGCATCTCATAGGAGACACTCTTAGTCCAACTATTCAGACCCTGATTATCCGCTCGTTATCTGAAGGTTTAGTTCCACTTGAGTGGAAAAATGCCCTTGTCAAGCCCATTAGGAAAAACACCTCCGTCCCTTGGTCTGATATGTCCAACTTGAGGCCCATCTCCCTTTTGCCGTTTGTCGGCAAACTGATGGAGAAACATGTCAACCTTCATTTCTCCAGTTTCATTGAGCAGGCCGGATGCCTGGACCATTCTCAATCAGGGTTCAGGCCAAAGTATAGTACCGAGACTGCTCTCCTTTCGGTCACGGATACTATACGTATGTCTCTGGACAGGGGTTTGTCCGTGGTGTTGGTGCTGTTGGACTTGTCCGCAGCATTCAACACCATATCACATGTCATTCTTCTAAGAAGACTAGAGGAGATTGGCTTGGAAAAATCTGCCCTGGCGTGGTTCACCAGCTTCCTCACAGACCGTACCCAGCAGGTGAATATGGGCACTTTCAGTTCCACTCCTTCCAAAATCACTAGAGGAGTCCCGCAGGGCTCCTGTCTCAGCCCTACGCTGTTTAATGTTTATGTTGCCTCTCTGGTCAGTATTATGAGGTCTTACGGGTTTGTACCCATATTATACGCCGACGACACTCAGTTGTTGTTTACCTTTAAAACTTTCACCCCTGTGGTAAGGCAAGCCTTCTCGAGTGGCATGACGGCGGTCGCCAGTTGGATGGCCAACAGCTTTCTCCAGTGTAACGTGGGAAAGTCAGAAGTCATGTTGTTCGGGGAAGCTAAAATCTTGTGGGCCCCTGACTGGTGGCCTTTCAACCTGGGAGCGCCCCCCTCCCCTAAACAGGTGGTGAAAAATCTGGGGGTCCGCCTTGACCAAGACCTCACACTTGCACATCACGATAACATCACGGTGGGGTCTTGTTTTCATGTCATCAGCCTCCTTCTGAAGGTGTTCCCTCTCCTCCCCGACAGCTCGAGGAAGACCTTGGTTCAGGCTCTCGTGCTGAGTCGCTTGGACTATTGTAATGGGCTTCTCCTAGCAGTCAATGAGGGCGTTTTAAACAAACTCCAGGAAGTACAGAGCACCGCAGCACGCCTGGTGACAAATGCCCCACCTAGAACTCCATCCCGGCCCCTTCTCAAACTGCTCCACTGGTTGCCCATTCGGAAACGTGTGGAATTTAAGACCTGCTGCGTGGTGCACAAAAGTCTGCACAATCTAGGGCCATCCTACCTAGCTGACAAATTTGTCCATCATCGCCCCTCACGGAACCTGCGCTCCAGTAACCAGCTGTTACTGCAGGTTCCCCTAATCAGCAAGACCAGACAGGGAGGACGTGCCCTTTCTGTGATGGGTCCACGACTGTGGAACAACCTCCCCCTTTCCCTTAGGCAGTGTACCAGCCACTCAATCTTCAGGAAGAGTCTTAAGACCACGCTGTTTCAGTACTAGCGCCCCCCTCTCCTAGAACCCTACCGACAGCACTGCGCGGAGATACACCTCCGGGTGTGATTCTGATGCGTTATAAACCCATAAATAAATAAATAAATACATTTCTGAGTATGAGCTGTAGTACTAAAGGAGTACCCCAACATTCCTTCGTGAATTGGGCAAAAAACGTCCAAGTCCTGATTACTAAACATGGAAAGAAGCCACAGACCTTTCTGTTTATATTAAGTGGGTATAAATGTTCCCTTAATATTTCCATTTTAGAAGTTTGGGGCCAATTCACAAAGGCATGTAAGAGTAGGAAAAAGAGTACTACAGTCGTCCTACTTCACCTACCCCAAAAGGCCCTTGCTCATGGGCTCCACAGTGTCAGTCAGTTCAAACATCTGTCCAACCTGTGGCAGCTTCGGAAGTATTTGCTCATTTAAAATATTTGCTGTGGGTATTGTTCTGCTTAGAAGCAACAGTTGTTACTGGGAAATTGTTTTTGTACCTGCTTAAAGTTCTACCAAAGCCTTTGCATTATTGCACATTAACACAGATTTTAAATGTACCTTTGGTACGCGTAGCCTCGTTTTGAAATTGAGATAGTGAAACGAGAAATGCAGATTTAGTGACCTCAGCTTCCTACTGACTCCCACGTATCTATACTTCAAAGAATCATCACATTATTCTCACGAGAAGGGGCCAGGCAACTGCTCGCTGGGGGTCTCTAGAGGTTTGCAATGTATCATAAGTTCTATCCTGTGCTTGGTGGATTATGGAAAATGTATAAAAGAAAGATGAAATTGTAGTGAATTTAGCATTGTATTCTGCAACGCCTCATACTGCGAAGCACTGGCTGCTGATTTGCAAATTAACACTTAGAGTATTTTTGTTACAAGGCATGTACTAGACTTCAGTGGGCTTCTCATAGTGTTGTTTTTCTTCCACATTAACCGCATGCGCGCTAGCGGAATTCCGCTCCTGTGCTGAGTTTTTTTAAACCGCACTTTACGTGACGAGCTGGGCTCGTCATCAGCGTGCGAGGAGGCTACGCCATGACGAGCCCAGCTCGTCATCAGCGTGGAAGGGGTTAAGGCCCTAATTACGAATACGGCGGTCCATGTGGTGGCGGTCTGGCAACTGCCATACTGCGGGACCAGCCCCAGTATAACGATTGCGGCAGTCAGACCGCCACCAGACCACTGGCACTTCCGGGTTCAAGGATCCTGCTGGGCCGGCGGTCTTTCCCTGGCAGGAATATGCTGGTGGTGCCACACAGTGATGGATTTAACCCAGATCTTTTGACTGGGTGTGAGTGTTTGATTGATTCAGATGCTCCGTCCATCACCACCCCCTGTTGTACCGGTGGTGCCACAGCCGGCACCACCGAGCATATTCCGAGTTTCCATTTCTCAGCCATTTTCATTGTGGTGAACCCGCCATGAAAAGGGTGGCAGAATGGCGACAAAAGGGGCCCTTACAGGGCCCCCTGCTGGATTTTGTCCTGGGGTGTATGCGGGGTGCACATGTAGTGTCCCCCTGGATTCGCACCCTCCTTCCTGCACGGTGTGGCATGTATGCCACACCGTGCAGGAGGGTGCAGGAGGGTGCAGTCGGCGCACTGACAGCAGCGGTCTGCCTGTTAGGCTCTTTTATGAGCCTGACAGACCGCCGCTCTAACACCAGTAAAAAACCTCCTGATCAGGCGGGCAGTCACTCCATAGGTTTGGCAGTCCCACAGCGGGCGGCGTGTTGCATCATCGGTTGTGGTACCGCCAAACTCGTCCTCAGCCCCTAAATATCTTATTTTATTTTATTTTAGAGTTTTATATAGCGCAAACTAGACCCAAGACATCGGGTATCAGAGCGCTTTGCATGAGCACCAGTTTCGTTACAGATGGACACAACATTACCAAAACTATAAAACGTCTGTATTATGAGTGATTTTTACAAAACGCTGAGGAACATTGGCATAGATGCATCAAGCTAAAAACCGCTCGCAAACGGGCAGATTCTCAGAATTTGCCCCTTTGCGACCGGTATTTTTGCATTTGGGGTGCATCATCCCAAATGCAAAAAAATCGCAATTTAAGAAATCACAAAATTGCGATTACTTAAATTGTGATTGCACTTAAGGAATCTCAAATTGAGATTCCTTAAATGTAATGCATTAAAGTACAAAAAATAGCGATTTTGCTAATAGTGGGAGCAAATTACCATGAAGTTCAACTTCATGGTAATTTGCAAAAACTTTGAAAAATGCACTAAAGTGCATTTTTCAAAGTTCCATTTCACACACAAACATGCCCTTAGGGCATGTGTGTGTGCAAGATGTACCCATATGCAGATTTCAGGGGTGCAACAGGGTGTCCTTTTGACACCCTGGCACCCTTGAAATTGCATTCTCAATTTGTGATTCTCTAATTGAGAATCACAAATTGAGAATTTCTTCCTATTCATTCCTAAGGGCCTAAAGGCCCATAGGAATGAATGGGGAGGTATTCCTTAATTGCGACTCGCAATTTGCGAGTCGCAATTAAGGAATTTTAAGAAATCCCTATTTTTTTAGCGAGTTCTTCATGCATAGCCTTTTGCTAATCCTTATTAGCGAATCCTTATTTTTCGCTAATAAGGAATCGCAGAATGGATGCTTGATGAATCTATAGGATTGTCTTTTAAAACTAGCTGCATAGACTGAAACGAAAAAACACTTTTAAAATGCACCCTAAATAGCACATGCAAATGGATCTGAAGGCTTGTTATGTCTTCTTTAATACTGCATTGAGCAAAATGACAATAAAGCATGGTATCTATTGGTTTTCACCCTTCAGATGAGAGTAAATAACTATCTCCTTCCAACTTCATGTAAGAGCCTAATTTTTTACCACACTAACACTTAAGCTGAGGAAGGAACTTATAAATTATTTGTAGTGGAGCTCTCATTGATTATAGAATAACAGAGTGTTGTTGTTATTTTAAGTAAGGTGAGATGATTCCTGTGATAAATGAACTTTGTAATATGATTTCAAGTTACTTTTTTGACAATAATTTAATGGAATTTTGTGTAAAGTTTGAAATCCGCTTATTTGGCTGATAACAGGTTTCTAGAGCATTGCTGACATCTTGTTTACCAGCACCCTCCCCTCTCTCTTCTCCCCCTTTCTAGGGGCGGCCTTTCTATACAGAATTTTAGTTTCATATCCTCACCCTACATCTCGCTCTTCCACTCTCTCTACTCTCTAGTATAACTCTAAATGGAACGCCTTTCCCCAGAATTAATCATTTTATGGTAACTTTATGTACATTTGTTCTATATTTATAAACTTGAACAATGCAGTTATCTCTCTTCCACAGCCTCATGGCGTAGAATTATTAATGTTATATGTCATATTTTTGGGCATTCATTGAACTGACTAAATAGGTCTACTTTCTCCAACCACTGTATTGTATTGTATTGTAATTGCATTTATATAGCGCTTACTATTCCTCTTGTAGATTCTGAAAATATATCTGGTCTGAAACCTCCATCTGATTTCACACCGAGCCTCGATGTCCTCGGACCCGAGGTCGGTTTTTTTGAGAAGGCAGTCATGAACAAACTTGATAATACACTTAAGTTTGTTCCATTTCCAGGTTATAACCTTCCTATGGAAGAAAATGTGGCCCTTAAACAACTTCGTGACAACCATGACTTGACAATCAAACCGTGCGACAAAGGTGGGGGTATTGTGGTGTTCAAAACATCTTCATATGTGGAGAAGATGAATAATCTTTTATCTTCTGACACCCATTATAACCACATTATGAGGTGCCCAGAGATTGATCTAAAAAGACGCATCCTCTGTCTAGTGACTGAAGCTGTAGAAGAAAGCCTCATTTGCACAAAAGAGGCAGAATTTCTGACCCCTTCCTTCACTAGAATGCCCATTATTTATGGGCTTCCGAAAGTCCACAAAGATCAAACTGATCCTCCGATGCGTCCGATAGTTTCAACCATTGGCTCCGCCACTGAACCCCTGTCTAAATACATTGACCAATTCCTGAAACCACTTGTCTGTAAACTTAGGTCTTACATTAAAGACACTGGCGATTTCATTTCTAAGATAGAAGAACTTTCGTTTGATCCGGATTTTGAACTTCTGGTCACGATGGACGTGGAATCACTCTATTCGAATATTCCGCAGGAAGGGGCTCTTCTTGTCCTTGAAGAAATTCTTAATCGACAGTCTGATCTCCCCAATGCCCCTGTCATTCTTGAGTTTCTCAAAGTGGTGTTGGGAGAAAACTACTTTGAGTTCAACAGACAATACTTTCATCAGGTCAAGGGGGTGAGAATGGGGGCCTCATGTGCCCCAAGTGTGGCCTGTTTATACATGGGCCATTTTGAAGATAGAAACATTTACAACGAGATTGCCCCATTCTATGAGAATGTGCGTGCCTGGTTGCGCTTCATTGATGATATTTTCTTCATCTGGAGCGGCGACCAGGCAACACTCAACGAATTCATTAGCTGGATCAACTTGGCAGACGCTAACATTCGTTTCACTGCAACAATCAGCGGTGAAAAAGTTGAGTTCCTTGACGTGTGGGTTCAACATCTTGAGAAACAACTCTGTGTATCTTTGTATACTAAGCCCACCGCAAAGAACACACTATTGGAGTATGGTAGTTTCCACCCACGATTAGCCATCGTGATTCCATCCCATTCAGCCAAGCATGGGCGAATTTTGCGAATCTCGCGTTCGCGAATTTTGCGGATTTGCGAACTCGCAATCCGCAAAATCCGCGAATTCTCGCGAATTTGCGGATTTTTTTTTTTGTGTTCGCGCAGGTTTCTGCCAGTTCGCGAGGGTTTTGTACAATTTCGCAAACGCGAACTTACCTGTCGGGTCGCAAGTTTTGCGAACTTGTTGTTTCTACGTGTCCAGCCTGTTTGGGACACTCTTCTTCATCACTGCCACTCTCTGTCACCACTGCCACTCTCTGACTACTCATGCCACCCTCTGGCCCACCCATGCCACCCTCTGTTTCATCACAGCACCCTCTGGTTGTCCAGTCAGTGTACATTATTGTGGCAAAGCAAAGCACACCTTCCCTGCCTCAAGTGACCTGAATTAATTTGGGGCTGATTAATGTGTCACAGAATATTTTTTTAGCTGGCACCTGCTTCCTTAGTGCTTCCTGATTAGTGATCTTTTGCACTTGCTAAGTGCTTTCATTGTTGCAAAATTAGTTACAACACCTGCCCTGCCCCAACTGACAATAATGAATTAGGGGCTGATTAATGGATTTGAACTTCCAGCCTGGCTCCTGCTTGTCTCCCTTAGCTGTAATTCAGGACCTTTGTGGCATATGTGTAACTATTCTGAGGTTCAGAGCAGGGTCACATAATAGTTGCAACTGGCAACTGAACTCTGGAGGGGCCCCTCAGGAAGCACTACAGGAAATGGCTACTAATGATGAGCCTGAACTTTTGAACCTGGTAAGTAGTTTCAGTTTTGCTAAGATCGTATTTCTGCAATTTAGCGCTTATTCGCGGGGCGCGAAGTTGTACTGGGAAGCCGCGAACTCACGCGAACAGTGCGAGCAAGCCATAAAATCCGCTGCTCGCGGATTTGCGGATTTTGTGGGAGATTCGCGAATCTCGCGGATTGCGAATTTACCGAAAATCCGCAAAATCCGCGAGCGAAACGGATTTTCCGCCCATGCTTACATTCAGCCAATTTCTCAGATTAAGGAGAAATTGCTCTCAAATCAGAGATTTTTTGTTTCAAGCTGGCATCACGGGGATACCCTCATCGCCTGATCCGTGATTCGTTAAAACGTGCGAGGTATTTTAACAGAGACAGCATGTTTCAGAAACAAAATCGTGAGAAACAGGATCAGTTGGTGTGTATTACGAGACATTCTACGATTGACAATAAATTGCGGCAAGTGATCAACTCTAATTGGCACATTTTAAATACTAGTGAACCCGGAAACCAACTGAATAAACCCATTTTTGCGTTTCGCCGGAACAAAAATCTCCGCAACCATCTAGTTCAAGGTCCTGTGGAATCACTAAAAGAACCTAAACAAATGGGCATATTCGGGCTACCCCTGATTGAGGGCAACCATCGCTGCGGGACATGCCAGGCATGCCCACATGCCATCACAGGCAATAACCTGAAGATTGGTAAGCATAACATCCAACTGAAGAGTATGAGTAATTGTCGAACCACCAACACAATTTATGTCATCATATGCCCTTGCGGACGGCCCTACGTTGGCGAAACGGGACGTGAGTGCCGAACCCGAATTGGGGAACACAAGTCAAATATTCGAAATCAGCAAAGTGGGGCTCCACTTGTGGCTCATTGGACTACGGCCAAACATTCAGAGAGTGATCTAAAATGGTCTATTCTTGAAAAGATTCGGAACAACCCTGGCAAGGATGCTACACTGCTGATAAAAAAACGTGAATTGTACTGGATCTTTTTTCTTGATTCTGTAAATATGGGTTTGAACGAGTGCTGCCCATGGGAGAACGCTATCCTGTAGGGACCTCCCAATTTGTCCAATACAATGAATATGGCTATGCTATGCTGCCTTGATCGGTGCGATATATATCTGTTATTATGCTTATGTTGACTTTCTTATGTATTTGACACCTGGGTGCTCTTTAATATCGCCCATTCCAGGTCAGACCATTTGGATGACTCAAACCCCCGATAGGGTCGGGCCATTATGTTATCGTCATTCAACTGGATTGGGTGTGTCTGCCATGTTATCTCTGTTTGTTTATAGTCTTCCATCCTTGGGCTCCGCTCTGGCCCTTAATGATGGTCTCTCCCTTTAAATTCTCAAGCTTTCTCGGGGTCCGATCCGGGTTCCATGTGTATGCTCCTTATTAGCTTGGGCCCGCCCCTGATCAGCAACGAGAGAAAGAGATGGAGGGAAGGGGGATGTGTCCTCCTCATGCTTTAACAACCGCGGGAACTCGGCCTAGGTTTCCTGAACGCCCGGACCGTTGTTTTTGCCGCTGGAGGACACGATATGTTAATTGCTGATCCTTATCTCGGAGGTAAGCTTTCTAAACACCAGAGGTTCCCATCCCAAACCCCTCTACTTTACGGCCCTTAGGCCTTGGCACTTTTGCCTATGGTATCCTTTTTTTGACTGCTTTCCTAAAAATTTGAATCGCCAACCCAGCTCCGTATGCACTACAACCGTGGGTCGGCTAGTAGAGAAAATGTAAATAACTGATGGCCCCTACTGAATACGGTGTTACAATATAACACCTTAGCCCTCAGAAACGCCGTTGATCTTAATCGTATACGGTGTTAGAATGTAGCGTTTCAACTGTGGGTCGCCTAGTAGAGGAAATGTAAATAACTGATGGCCCCTACTGAATACGGTGTTACAATATAACACCTTCGCCCTCAGAAACGCCGTTGATCTAAATCGTATACGGTGTTAGAATGTAGCGTTTCAGCCCTCCTAAACGCCCGAGATGTAATTTTGCTTTCGATAGCAGTTTCGGAATGCATTTATCATCTCCTGCTCTCTCTATTTTTAGAGCCTCGAGCCTACTAATATCGGAGATCCGTCTTGGCTGGTCATTTACCGTTTTTTTGAGCCACGAAAATTGACTTTTGGGAAGAAACGTTTTAGAATTGAAATACCTCGCCTGAATAGTAAGTTTTAAAGCACGGTAGCTTGTGTGAGGCTTAGACATCTTCATGAAGAACCTTCACTACTACTATTAAAATCTCCCTTATATTTATTTACAGGTTATCTGTTCCTCAGTCATGCTTTGAAAAAATGGGCATTTACAACAATGGCGGAGTAAGCAAGCAACTGCTACTATTTAAGATCTTTGAGTAAGTCTTGATCTAAGAGCAAGGAGTTTTAATACACGCCCTCTTAACAGAAATTTTAGAAACTGACAGAGAAAAAAACTTTCTTCCCTGTCTCCTAATAGAGCCCATCCAGAGTCAGTTTTGTCGTTCTATCTAACCTGCCTGAACCTCCTTAAGAAGCCGAAGTGGCACCCTGTTTTCACGGTGTGGATCTAAGGTATATTTAATCTAAGTTCTACATTACTTAGACCATAAACGCTTCAAATAACTCCATCGATAGATCCCTGGGTGGGCTAACTACAAGAGCACCCATTGTTGTCTAAAGCTTTCTCTCCTGTATATTGTGTGTAATGTCTTTTTGATATCTTTTTACATTCTGCATTGGTTGACTAGTGTTTGTTTGTCTCTCTCAAGGGATTCTTTTGCTTCATGACCCTTTTTGGGCTTATCATTAATCATAGTGTGAAAAGGCCTTTATTATGTAGCACACTTCTTTGAGATCGCTGTACGCACTCTGCGAACTGAACCATACCTGTCTATAATATGACTGTTACAAGAAGGACAATATATGAATTTGACTTGGTCTTAAATTTAATTATTTTATCATGGATATAACAGTGTTAGCCTTTTCAAATAATCATGCATTTAACTGTGTTGTAGAAAACGAAGTGAAAAGAGAATTTAATTGTCTAATGTGACTCTAAAAATTGTCTCTTTTGTTCATCACAGAGTGACCGCAGCTGTAAAATTGTATTGTTTCCCCTTTCTGCTCCCCCTCGTATACATGCCCTGATGAAGGTGCCGCCGTAGAACGGGCTGGGCACCGAAACGCGCGTCGGCGTGGTGATCATCTTTTCTGCTTATACCATCTGGCATCTCCCCAGCAAGTTGCTGAGAGGATACCGCAGAATTACCTCAGTGTATTTGTGTGCGATGGGTTTTGAGGTCTTTGTATTATGTTAATTGAATGAATGGATTGAATGTGTGAGTTAAATTGAGTGGAATGAGTCTGTGAATCTGAATGAAAGATGAGAGGGTGGTCAGGGGATATGTATTTATTTATACTGTGATTCCATCATTGTGCTTTGCATATACTTGAAGGATGATGCTTTTACATGTTTTTGAAATCACATTTATATTTTGAAAAATGAAAATAAAACTATATATTTATTCTGAAGTTGTGTTGAGAACTTGATTGTGGTGGCCGTGACCGTCAGTGAGCTCATAGTTGTGTTGTTCGACTATTGTGGGACTCTTCATGAGCCCTTAAATTAAAATATATAGGGCAGACCTCTCTTCTTTGAATTTGGATCTATTTCTCCCCTGCTAGTCTGCCCTACATCTGTACCAGGGGGACCCGATTTATATTTGGAGGCTCTTTTATGAGCCTGACCTGGTATTGTAGCGCCTGACTCTGCTGAAATTTCATCGTAGCGCTGACTGCTAACCTGTGATTGTAGCGCCTGACTCTGCCTCTGCAATTAGTATCGTAGCGCTTGAGTGCAGACCATTTCCCATTTAGTAGCGCTTGACTGCACTGTCTCTATTTAAATCATAGTGCCTGCATTGTTAGTGCTTTTCATAATGCTAGCGCGCACTTCTTGGCTGTGCTTGTTAGAGATACTTGATTTTAAAAGCGCCTCCGTTTCCCCTGCTGCAAAGCTTGTTGTTGTTGCTGCCTTGTTGTTGTTGCTGCCATTTTGTGTGCATCCCCTGGCCCTTCCCCCACCTCGCTCCCGCCTCCCGGCTGACCCTCCCACGCTCCGCCCCCCTCCACTCTCCACTTAAGGCAGATGTCCCAACGTGCAGCGTCCACGAGCTACGGCCGCGCCGAAGGTGCGCCAAAGGTAAGCCCGTCTACGCCCGTCCGCGCCTGGACCGCGCCCAGCGCCAGACCCCCTGGCCCCCGTTCCACACACCCCACCCGCATTACATACGACGCCTCCACCCTCTTAGCCCTAAACCCCGGCCGCCTCCCCAACTGCGCCCAAGCCGCTCCTGGACACACCCATGGACCCTTCACATGCAACTCCTGCAAGTATGACGGCACCAAGACCTACTCCTCATCCACTAACACCAAACAGAGATCTGACCCCAACCACCTAAAATGCATCCTGCTCAACACCCGCTCGGTCCACAGACACGCCATCGACCTTTGGAATCTACTAGACACCATCTCTCCGGACGTCGCTTTCCTAACAGAAACATGGATGAACGCCTCCTCAGCCCCAGACATCACCATTGCCATCCCGGAAGGCTACAAGATCATCCGTAAGGACCGCACCAAGCAAACAGGAGGAGGCATCGCCATCGTCCATAAGAATTCCATCCGCATCTCAACCAGCACAGACGTCAACCTCGCTAGCACCGAACACCTTCACTTCCAGATCCACACCGACCCCAAAACCACACTCAGAGGCACCCTCCTCTACAGGCCACCAGGACCCCGTGCACAATTCAGCGAAGACATCACTGACTTCATCAGCCCACACGCCCTCCCCTCCGAGGACTACATTCTATTGGGAGACCTCAATTTCCACCTGGAAAAGAGCAACGACAGCAACGCCACCACCCTTCTGGACAATCTCGCCAACCTCGGACTCAAACAACTTGTTAATACCCCCACTCACTACGCAGGTCACACACTCGACCCTATCTTCACCTCCAGCAAACATATCTCCTTCAGTCACACCACAGTTCTCCATTGGACGGACCACAGCTGCGTTCACTTTGTCTACAAAAAGACCACAAGCCACAACCATCCTCAACCTACTCTGCGAAGAAACTGGAACAAAATCACCATCGACCAGATCTCCTCATCACTTCTTCAAAACCCCCCTGCCCACTCCTCAAACCCGAACCAAGCAGCCATTAACTTCACTCAATGGCTAACCAACATCGCTGACAACCTAGCACCTCTGAAAAAACGTCAAATCAAACTAGGCAGCAAAAACGCCCCCTGGTTCAACGATGATCTTAAGAAATCCAAGAAACTCTGTCGCTCCCTTGAGAAGGCCTGTAAAAAAGACCCAAACACCAGCACCAGGGACGCCTTCAAAAACGCCACCCGCATACACCACCAACTGATCCGGACTGCCAAGAAAGCCGCATTCAAAGACCGACTAGACAACAACGCCCACAACAGCAAGGAATCATTCAACATCGTCAAAGAGTTTACCAACCCCACTGCCAACTCCAACGACATCACTCCCTCTCAAACCCTTTGCGACTCCCTAGCTTCGTTCTTCCACGACAAAATCGCAGACATCCACAACAGCTTCGACAACCAACTCGGAGTCCAACCCACCCAACCTCCTGCCGTACCTTCACCCCCCTTGAACATCCTTAATGACTGGAACCCAATCTCCACTGAGGACACCATCCGCCTGATGAACTCCATCCACTCAGGATCCCCCACAGACCCATGTCCCCACCACATCTTCAACAAAGCAGACTCCATCATAGCACCACACCTCCGAGACGTCATCAACGGCTCCCTCAACTCCGCCACCTTCCCGGAAAGCTGGAAACACGCCGAACTCAGCGCCCTTCTGAAAAAACCCACAGCTGACCCCACCGAACTCAAAAACTACCGCCCCATCTCGCTCCTTCCATTCCCGGCCAAAGTCATCGACAAAGCTGTCAACAACCAGCTCGCCGCCTTCCTCGAAACCAACAAATCCCTCGACTCCTCACAGTCCGGCTTCCGAGCCAAACACAGCACTGAGACCGCACTCATCGCTGCAACAGACGACATTCGAACTCTACTGGACAATGGAGACACAGTCGCCCTCATCCTCCTCGACCTCTCCGCAGCCTTCGACACAGTCTGTCATAGCACCCTGTTACAACGCCTCAGAAACATCGGAATCCAAGGAAAAGCACTGGAATGGATCACCTCGTTCCTTGCCGGAAGAACTCAGAGAGTCCGCCTCCCACCATTCAAGTCAGAGGCCACTGAAGTCATTTGCGGCGTGCCACAAGGATCTTCACTCAGCCCCACCCTCTTCAACGTATACATGAGCCCCCTCGCGGCCATCGCACGCCAACACAACCTCAACATCATCTCCTACGCTGATGACACTCAACTGATCCTCTCACTCACCAAAGACCCTAACACCGCCAAAACCAACCTACATGAAGGAATGAAAGAAGTAGCCGAGTGGATGAAGCATAGCCGTCTGAAACAAAACAGAAGTCCTTATCTTAGGAACCTCCCCCTCCGCCTGGGACGACTCTTGGTGGCCAGAGGCCCTTGGAAAAGCACCCATCCCGACGGACCACGCACGGAACCTCGGCGTCATCCTGGACTCCTCACTCTCGATGACCAGACAAGTCAACGCCGTTTCTTCGTCTTGCTTCAACATTCTTCGCATGCTCCAAAAAACATTTCGCTGGATCCCCACCGAAACTAGAAAAACGGTCGCCCACGCACTGGTTACAAGCCTCCTGGACTACGGAAACACCCTATACGCCGGTACCACCGCAAAACTTCAGAAAAAACTCCAACGCATCCAGAACGCATCAGCCAGACTCATACTAGACATCCCGCGTAAAGACCACATTCTGGTCACCTGAAAGAGCTCCATTGGTTCCCTGTCAATAAGAGGATAACTTTTCGCCTCCTCACCCACGCACACAAAGCACTTTACGATCTTGGACCCGAATGCCTCAACACACGACTTTCCTTCTACACCCCCACCCGCCAGCTACACTCTTCCAATCAAGCCCTTGCTGCTGTACCTCGCATCAACAAAACCACCATGGGAGGAAGATCCTTCTCCTACCTGGCGGCTAAAACCTGGAACTCACTTCCCATTCACCTTCGCCTCACTCAGAACCACCTAGCATTCAGAAAGCAACTTAAAACCTGGATATTCGACAAGTAATTCCCCACCCTTCTTCAAGCGCCTTGAGACCCTCTGGGTATGTAGCGCGCTATATAAATTCTTTGACTTGACCTGACCTGATCAGGCGGGCAGTCACTCCATAGGTTTGGCAGTCCCACAGCGGGCGGCGTGTTGCATCATCGGTTGTGGTACCGCCAAACTCGTTTTCAGGCCCTAAGTATCTTATTTTATTTTATTTTAGAGTTTTATATAGCGCAAACTAGACCCAAGACATCGGGTATCAGAGCGCTTTGCATGAGCACCAGTTTCGTTACAGATGGACACAACATTACCAAAACTATAAAACGTCTGTATTATGAGTGATTTTTACAAAACGCTGAGGAACATTGGCATAGATGCATCAAGCTAAAAACCGCTCGCAAACGGGCAGATTCTCAGAATTTGCCCCTTTGCGACCGGTATTTTTGCATTTGGGGTGCATCATTCCAAATGCAAAAAAATTGCAATTTAAGAAATCACAAAATTGCGATTACTTAAATTGCGATTGCACTTAAGGAATCTCAAATTGAGATTCCTTAAATGCAATGCATTAAAGTACAAAAAATTGCGATTTTGCTAATAGGGGGAGCAAATTACCATGAAGTTCAACTTCATGGTAATTTGCAAAAACTTTGAAAAATGCACTAAAGTGCATTTTTCAAAGTTCCATTTCACTCACAAACATGCCCTTAGGGCATGTGTGTGTGCAAGATGTACCCATATATAGATTTCAGGGGTGCAAAAGGGTGTCCTTTTGACACCCTGGCACCCTTGAAATTGTATTCTCAATTTGTGATTCTCTAATTGAGAATCACAGATTGAGAATTTCTTCCTATTCATTCCTATGGGCCTAAAGGCCCATAGGAATGAATGGGGAGGTATTCCTTAATTGCGACTCGCAATTAAGGAATTTTAAGAAATCGCTATTTTTTTAGCGAGTTCTTCATGCATAGCCTTTTGCTAATCCTTATTAGCGAATCCTTATTTTTCGCTAATAAGGAATCGCAGAATGGATGCTTGATGAATCTATAGGATTGTCTTTTAAAACTAGCTGCATAGACTGAAACGAAAAAACACTTTTAAAATGCACCCTAAACAGCACATGCAAATGGATCTGAAGGCTTGTTATGTCTTCTTTAATACTGCATTGAGCAAAATGACAATAAAGCATGGTATCTATTGGTTTTCACCCTTCAGATGAGAGTAAATAACTATCTTCTTCCAACTTCATGTAAGAGCCTAATTTTTTACCACACTAACACTTAAGCTGAGGAAGGAACTTATAAAGTATTTGTAGTGGAGCTCTCATTGATTATAGAATAACAGAGTATTGTTGTTATTTTAAGTAAGGTGAGATGATTCCTGTGATAAATGAACTTTGTAATATGATTTCAAGTTACTTTTTTGACAATAATTTAATGGAATTTTGTGTAAAGTTTGAAATCCGCTTGTTTGGCTGATAACAGGTTTCTAGAGCATTGCTGACATCTTGTTTACCAGCACCCTCCCCTCTCTCTTCTCCCCCTTTCTAGGGGCGGCCTTTCTATACAGAATTTTAGTTCCATATCCTCACCCTACATCTCGCTCTTCCACTCTCTCTACTCTCTAGTATAACTCTAAATGGAACGCCTTTCCCCAGAATTAATCATTTTATGGTAACTTTATGTACATTTGTTCTATATTTATAAACTTGAACAATACAGTTATCTCTCTTCCACAGCCTCATGGCGTAGAATTATTAATGTTATATGTCATATTTTTGGGCATTCATTGAACTGACTAAATAGGTCTATTAGTGTTGAATTAGTATAGTGACACATGAAAGAAATGTTAAGGGGTGGATAGGTTAGTCAGTTATTTGGATTCAGAAGGATAGTAGAAGGATAGAAGAGAAAAAAAGGTTTGTTTTTATATAGCGCTTGTTACCCCTGATGGGGTTTTGAAGCGCTTTTTGTTTTTTTTGTTTTTGGTGAGTAGCACGCTACTCCGGAACCCATAAAGGATTATTGTTGAATTAGTGTTGAATTAGAATAGTGAAATATGAAAGTAATTTGAGTGGTGGATAGGTTAGTCAGTTGTTTGGCTGCAGAAGGATAGAAGAGGGAAAAAAAGTTTGTATTTATATAGCGCTTCTTACCCCTAATGGGGTGTTGAAATGCTTTTTTAGTGAGTAGCACGCTACCCCGGAACTCATAAAGGATTAGAAGTGAATTAGTATAGTGAAATATGAAAGTAATTTGAGTGGTGGATAGGTAAGTCAGTTTTTTGGATTGAGAAGGATAGCGGAGGGAAATGTTGACACAATAACTTACGTGGACTGTTTTTAATATATTAATGGTGAATAACAACACTCGCTCCACCAGTGCTAACACGAAATATCCTATTATCCCTATCAGCCACATGTATATGTTTCTGTACATAGCACGTATGCAGTTTTTCCACCAATAGTCACTTACACTGCGCCAACACTCTCTAGGAGCACCTTACAATTGTTTTAAATCTAATGAATTGCATTGAAAACCTCTAAGAATAAATTGAATAAAATGAATGTATAACTTTGAGCTAATTATGTTAGAGGTGTCTGTACCTTGATCCCAACACTCTGCCGTGGAAGTCAGGGGCTACACTTTCCCCAGGTGGGCCATTTTGTTTTGTGAAATGCAATTTCCAATTAGCTGAAAATGGAAGGAAACCTTGGAAAGAAAATAATTAAAATGGAAAAGGTAGTCTTTAATTTTACACTCTTTCAAAATATTGGTACTGGAAGAATTATTGTACTTTAAAAAAGCAAGGAAGTTATAAGAAACTGAGAATGTTTGGTTTTGCAGAAGGCCTTGAATATCGAGGTACTGCTTGCTTTCTACAAGTGAGTTTAAATACAAAGAAAGTGTATTTGGATATTTGAATTAAGCCTTAATAACCCAATGATTGATCAATCTGGTGGAGGTCAAATTGAAAGTTAACTTTCTTTAAAAACATTTCAAGTCTTTTGATGAGCATTAAATATATGTGCTTGCCTGACATCTGGCAATTGTTCTACAGAGAGAAGCAAATCAGTGAATTTCCAGGTGTCATAGCATTGAGGCAATTTGTGTACCTGATGTAAGGAACATAGTAAAAGAGTGCCACACAAGGGTGTTTCTTTAAATTTAAGAATGAAATCAGTGGTTTTTATTTTCTAGTTCTTTAAATTTGGCATCACTAATATTCTGTAAAGGGTTACATTGCTGGCTTGAGTAAAAACAAGACTATAAAAATAAATTTGAGATGATAATAAGAAATGGAGTCATGGCCAACGGCTTGCTTTGCTGCCCAGCACCAGTTTCTCTTTTCCGGACTCGGTTGAACCCGCCAACATTTGTGTGTGGGTTGTCTGCCGTGTTCCACTCGCATCAGAAGCTCCGGTTAAGATGGAGAAGTTGTCCTTTATAATCCTCTACGGAAAGACCCAGGGGCCGATTCACAGAACTAACTTAAGACAAAATCCTAAACTTACTACATTTGGTATTCACAGAAGTTAGGATTTTGTCTTAAGACAGACTTAAGACAAACTTAAGACAAAATCCTAACTTAAGTCTGTCTTAAGTCTGTCTTAAGACAAACTTAAGACAAAATCCTAACTTCTGTGAATACAAAAAGTAGTAAGTTTAGGATTTTGTCTTAAGTTAGTTCTGTGAATCGGGCCCCTGTTCATTGTCACTAAGATGATAATAAAACCCACCATCGTCCCACAAATCTGAACATCACATGTTCAGCTGCAATTGCTTAATCCATATTACCTCATGGAGAGCGGGAAGGTTAATCACAATAAAGAATGTAGGGAGAAACAGAAAAGCATCCCAAGGGATACTAAATGGACTGCCATAGTACTGGGGCAAATCTTTCCATGCTTCCTTAATTCTTTTAATTAAAAACAATTGGAAATGTTTTCATCAAATTTCTGGCTTGAGAAGGTGTGCTATGCCCTTCAATTCCTGTGTAATTCTGCATAGCGAACTCCAAGGCCCCATCACCTATGGAAACTTCCGGCACTGTGTGTGTGGCAAACACAGTGTTGTTAAGAAGCGGGTAGGTGGATCCAACTTCGAAAAGACGCGTGGTGCCCCTTGAACTGTGGAAGTCAGAGACGATATCCAGCTGAGGAGATGGACCAAAGGATAATTACAACTTTCCATAGATCCAAATTGCACTTTGCTTGTGGGAAATTTGTTTTGAATCATTTAATGTCCTTTTGGTCTGACAAGTGGCATGTCCTAGATTACCAGAAGATTGAGTGCTGCTCTGTGCAATGGCAGCATGCATAAGATGGAACAACTTAAACCAATCTAGAAACGCATTAAAACCCTAACTCTTGGATTATAGGGATCACAATCCCTGACACCTGTCATTGGAATCAACATTAACAGTCTGATCAATGCAGTCAGCAGAAACCCTGCAAACACCCGCTAACACATGCTGGACGAAGAAAGCTACAGTTGTTTTATTTTATGCTTTGTGTCCTTCACAGCCCTGAAGAGTCACAATTGTACCACGTTGTGACAAAACACGTGTCGGCTGTTTTTTCTTTCTGTATTGATCTGAATTGATATAAAAATCCCCATTAAGATACTCCCGATGTCGACCTTCATAATTTCTGCAAGAAAAGTTCTTTAATTTTGGTTTTTACACTAAAACCTTCACCCTTATACGTGTGCACAGGACTTGGTTCTACAGCTGTACACTATACAGCACTAGGTCTACAAAGACCCTAAGCAGACAGACACAGCAGACAAGGGTTCAGTGGAGGCTGAAATGACACCCACCACAATACACCCCTTACAGACACCCCTGAAAACATCTCATCCTGATCCAGTCTTGGATCTTAGTTCACATGACTGCAAATGTAGGGTAAACCCAGCGTCATTGGGAGATATGTGGTATATAAAACTGATTAACATACCAATATAACATGTCTTCCTTTATGGATAGTCTGTGTTCAAATTATGTTCTTTCTTGTTAAACTCTTTGGATCAAAGCAAAGGTATTTGTGCAAAGTAAGTGCCCTGAAATTATGCATTGCATAGGTTAAGCTCCCCATGAATACTAGGACTGATGCTTAATTTAAGAAACACTGTTCACTTCACTTTGATGCCAAAGTGAATCTGAATATTTTTTACTAGTAGGCTGCAGCAGGTGTCAATCTGTGCATTGGGATAAAGGTCCAAAAAGAGTCATTTTATGTGCCATGTAATGCAACAAGTACATTTGCTGTGCTGAGTTGGGTAAGGGGGAAAGAGTGGTGAGAGACACAACTATTAAGATTGCCCCGCTGCTGCTGTTACCCTTCCGCTGGTGCTCCAACTAGGCTGCCTTGCGTGACACAGCCTCGAACCATGGTAGAGAGGTAAGTGTGTGTTCTCTTTCGTAAGATGTGTACTGAAACCATGACCTTCAACAAAGTCTTATGCCTAGACAAACTCAGATGAATCCCACATATATGTGTGTGCTGAAATGCGTTAGCTTTTGATGGGCAATCAAGGAAGGCTATTTCAGTATATCAAGCGTTTCTTCAAAACCGCTGGGTGTTTGTGCTAATCCGCCCCAGTAATGCCCACATGACAGAAGGTGAGGCAAAGCAGCTAGATAGATGCCCCTTTCTGACACAAAAACCTTTTGTGCTGGATAATAAGAGCCATGCGCCATTTTGCGTTGCCTTGGGTCATGGCAAAGCCTTAGTAAATGTGGCCCAAATCTCAGTGCACAAATGTGCCTGTGTGTACTTTAAAACAGGCCCTTATCTGGATGCAAATAATGTGAATGCTAAGACCAAGAGAAGGGATTGAGAGAGAAAATAAAGAAAGGAATCTGAAGAAAAAAGTCTACACTTCTGGAATAGGACTAACCATAGCTGTCTTCTAAGGGATCATTAAAGTGTAACAGAATCCAGAGGCACCTCCAAAGGAATGAGGCCTTCTTCATGACAGAGGGTCTGTCCTGTCCTGGTGGGCACCAACACCAGTGGAGCACTCTCCCACTGAAAGGACCTTTCTCTGCATCAGAGAGTTGATGCTCTCCTGTGAGTACCAAAGCTCAAGGGGCACCTGGTATTGGGAGACACATTCTCTATGGCAGAACATCTGCTAACACCTATGAGAAGCAGAATGCAAGGGTACACCAAGGACTAGCAGAATGTAAGGACACAACTTAGCAGTGGGGCAGTCTCTGCAGCAAACAGGCTTCCAAGACCCACGTGGCACCTTGTATTCCAAATCCTTTCACTCTGGCAGAGGATCTGTTCTCTCTTTGATGTCGTCAATGGGCACCTCAGAGGATCTGTTCTCTCCTCAGGGTAACCTATGGGTGCCACTGAGGATCTGTTATCTCTTTGGGGTAACCCTTGGGTTCCTATGAGGATGTGTTCTCTCCTCAGGGTAACCTCAGGGTCCCTCAGAGAATCTGTTCTCTCCTCTGGGTAACCCCTGGGTTCCTCAGAGGATCTGTTCTCTCCTCAGGGTAACCCATGGACTACTCAGAGGATCTGTTATTTTTTGCGGTGAAACATGGGCTCTTCAGAGGATCTGTTCTCTTTTTGAGGTCACTCATGGGCTACTCAGAGGATCTGTTCGTTCCTTGGGGTAACACATTGGCTCCTCAGAGGATCTGTCCTCTCCTTGGGAAACCCATGCGTTTCTCAGAGGATCTATTCTCTCCTTGGATAACCCGTGGGCACCTCAGAGGATCCGTTCTCTTTTTGGGGAAACCCATGGGCTCCTTAGAGAATCTGGTGTTCTTGGGGTAACCCATGGCCACCTCAGAGGATGATTGTTTCTCTCCTCTGGGTAACCTATGGACTCCTCTCAGGATCTGTTCTTTCTTGGGGTGAAACATGGGCACTTCTGAGGATCTGTTCAATTCATGAGGCAACCCATGGGATGTTTGGAGGATATGTTCTCTTCTTGGGTAACCCATTGGCACCTCAGAGGATATGCTCTCTCCTTGGGGTAATCCAAAAGCACCTCAGAGGATCTGTTTTCTCCTTGGGGTAACCCAAAATTTCTTAGAGAATCTTTTTTCTTCCTGGGGTAACCCATGAGAACTTCAAAGGATTTATTTCCTCTATGGGTTCCTCAGAGTATCTACTCTCTCCTTGGAGTAACCCATGGGCTCCTTAGAGGATCTTACTTTCTTGGGGTAACCCATGGCCACCTCTGAGTAAACTTTGGACTCCTCTGAGGATCTGTTCTTCCTTGGGGTGAAACATGGCCACTTCAGAGGATCTGTTCTCTTCTTGATGCAACCCATGGGCTGTTCAGAGGATCTGTGATCTCCTTGGGGTAAGCCATAGGCACCTCAGAGGATCTGTGATCTCCTTGGGGTAAGCCATAGGCACCTCAGAGGATTGGAACTATTCTTGGGTAACCCATGGGCACCTCAGAGGATCTGTTCTCTCCTCGGGGTAACCCACGGGTCCCTCAGAGTATCTGTTCTCTCCTTGAAGTAACCCATGGGCACCTCAGAAGATCTGTTCTTTCTAGGGATAACCAGTGGGCACCTCTGGGGATCTATTCTCTTCTTGGGGTAACCAATGGACACTTCAGAAGATCTGTTCTCTCCTTGGGGTAACCAATGGGTCTCTCCTATTCCAAAGGTCCTTTCACTCTGGCAGAGGATCGGCGTGCTCCAAGAGTCGGCAGAATCAATGGGACACCTCCTTCATGACAGATGGTCTGTACACTCCAAGGGGCAACACAACCCTCTCTCTGTGTTAGTAAGTCTGTGTCTCTCTCAGGCATAGTCCACTGGCCTAGTGCTAATAGATGGAGTGTTCACTGATCTTCGATGAGTATGATGATACAACTCTCGTAGGTGGGGAAGCCTTCAGAGAAGTAGATGGGTGCCTGATTTACAGGCTTACCCTAATTACAGAGGAACTCAATTGCAGGCATTAAGTACAGAATGATGTACCCGCGTTGAACACTGTAAGGATGTATCATTCACGAAAGAGGTCTGAGGCATGGATCATTGAGGACATTTATCAACTAAAATTGTACCTGAAGAGGGTACATGGTCCTGCATAATACAAAACTAACAATTGGTCTTCTTCTGAAACAATCAGGGGATTTTTTCACTTAGGAAACTTTATGTAAAGTTTACAAAGGCTGTGCAACTAGGTAGCTCTTAAAGTGGGGAGTGCACCATCCATCTATCAGATTGGGAGAAACCATTGACGTGGGTGTGTTTTTGTTGCAAATAATCAGATTATTTTCAAGTTTTGCTTCAGATAGTTGTTGAAGACTGTCTTTGCTTGCGTACACTTTCAAAGTAAACCTTACAGAAAAGTCATAGTTGTAAGTTTCACACACTGCTACTTAGCCGTAGATCGTGTGTGCTGAGCTACGAAATGAAACTTAAGGTGAATAGTCATGTCTTGCGCAGACGATCATAGAAAAAAATACACGTTTCCATCTTAAAAAGGCGGCAAAAACTCATGACCCTGAAGCGTCCAATCCAATTCATATTTTAATTCCATTTCCGGTCACTCTCCAGTGCTCCCTCAACACTACCTTTATTCATCACGGCATTTGGGAACCTATGTGTGAAGAGGTCAATCAGAGGTAAAGCACAAAGTGGGTCCCCCCATACAGTCAATACTCCCATTTTTACTTCCACTATGTGACTCCCCACCAGGTTTGCCTGAGAACTGTCACCCGTAATGTCCCACAGTGACCTGCAGTTGCTGATATGTTAGTTTGGTGTCGCGCGGGTGTCCTGTTCCGCCATTGAGGCATCTTTGGCACCGCCGTCTGGCACTCCCCATTGGGCTGCACCTCCAGAATTTCTAATCATCTGGTAATAGAAAGGCCCTCAGATCCCCTCCTCTCTGTAAAGTTATAAGTTCAGTTCTTGAAAGTTTTTCAGAGAGGGGGATTGGATCTCAGTGGGCCGGCAAGTCCTCTTAAAGGAGAGATCTCGTGGATCCGCCCTGCTCCGGTATGGTGGCCCTCTGGATGGAAGGCGGTCTGATCTGGACCGGTCAGGCGAGCGCCCTGGGTCCCTGTAGATATGGGGCTTCCTGGAATTGTATGGCTGAAGGCCTAAACCAGGATCCGTGAGTGAACAGCGGCGGGTCCGTGAGGCATCTGGCTCAGGTGTGCTGAGAGACATGCGGCGGTCACGACGAGGGCTGGCTGCCTGGGGACGAGCTCTGTACGGGCTTCCGGAAGGTGAGGCCATTGGTGTCTCATCAATAAAGGTGGTTATTTCTTCTCGGCAGAAGAAGGCATCGTCTGCACCATTGCCATCACGCATGCCCGCTTCCAAGAACTGACGCAGGGTAGAGAGTCCATCGTCAGATTTCTGCCGCCTTCGGTGGTACTCGAGAAGGTCAGGTGGCTGGTGGATAGGCCCACGGCGTGGGCTCCCGCCCCGGATATCATCAGATGACGACCATTTCTGGATGAAAGGAGTAGTGCGTTGCGAGAACATGTCACTCTCGTCATGGGACATGCGGCGGGAAAGCGGCACCTGTGGAGAGAAAGAAAAGAAAGACTTAAAGTTATTCTTTTCCCTTCTCTATTCTTATTTTATTATTTTGCTCCAAATATTTTATTGAGATCAAAAGACTTGAAGCTATGAAATAAAATGTGTTTGACGACTTTAAAGAATGGTAATTCGAAGGCACCGTGCTCTGTACACCTTGTCATGACTTTCTGTTCCGATTTATTGCTCCCTACTCTTACATTTCTCCTGTCTGTCAGCACAACTTCTGTATACTGGTCTGTTTTTCGATTTTCCTCATAAACAGAGCCCCTCTGATCACCCTGTCTTAATTTCCACGCCCCTCAATCCAACTATTGTTAGCTTGAAAATATGCATTGAATATGAATAGGGGTCCCGGTTTCATGGTATTTTTTTTTTACATTTCCATCTGTATTAATCCATATTTATTTTTTGCTAATTTTATCTGTATTTATCCATATTTATTTTGGGTTTTGTGAAAAAATTATGCTGAAATTAGTGTATTTCCACATTTATTTAACCGATAAATATGCACTCATGCTTGAATGTCTGCCAGATTTCAGTGCTGTGATCACCCGCAGAAGTTAACTCAGTGCCCCTATATGAAAATATGCAAATTTCAGTATCAACCTTGTGTATATTTATCTACTGCTGTTAAAGCCTCTTTTTTAAATCCCTCTCTTTTTTAGCCCCTTCCACGCGGGGCTAATTGGGGGAGGGGGCGTGCCACAGTGCTCGTGACGAGCTGAGCTCGTCATGACTCCGCCCACTCCTGTAGAACGCCGCACAGGAGGGGAATTAGCCCTGCGTGGGCGTTCCGCTGCAGTTATGACGAGCTCAGCTCGTCATGAGCTCAGCTCCACTGTGCCTCATGACGACCTGAGCTCGTCATAAGCATTGAAGAGTTTAACGCCCTTACCTATCAATCCACACAGCTATTGGCTTGGCAGTCATGGTTGACAGTATTTAGAATTACTCAAAAAGTAACCAATTTCTGTTTTTATCCACATTTAAAAATAAATACAGATATGAAAATAAATGTTTTCTGTCTGTATGTATCTGTAAAAATCAGTAAAAACGGAAAACAGGGAGCATTAATTAAGAGTCCCTGAGTATTAGGCAGCAGCTTTCCAGGCAGCCTGCAACTGCCTTTAATCACCACGAGATGGCAGAACAAGCTTACAAAATGCATTCATCAGACGTGTGCTTTCTAGTTGGGGCCACTGGTAGCTCAGTAAACATTGGGCCTGGTAGAGAACTGGGTGATAGAAAATCATCTGATTTGTGAAGGGAAATGCATAGTTCAGAGGAGAGTCCATTGGCGTAATTTCCACCGCCAGAGGGATAGCCTAGCGGATGAAATTCTCTCGGAAGATTTTCGTCTAAATCTACCACTTCCTTCGTAGGCCTGAGAACACATTAGCATATTTGGTGACATCACAGGAAGTGAAGTCACATAGACTTTGACATCGATGGTATAAAGAGAAATATTCATGGAAATTAAAAAAATACTGTTGTTTGAAGACGGAGTCTGTCACTGAATATTACTGCTTCCTGTGACCCGCTGCAAGTTCCCATGGATACAATACTATTTGCTTTTAAATCCCCAACGGTGCTCACTCTGGCTGGAGACGCTTGTTAAATATATATCTTCCTGGTCAGCAGCTACAGCAAACTATGAGGCATATTATCAAGGAGTTGCGATAATTATCGCAAATCGCGCTTAGCGCGATTTACTTTATCGCTGGATTACATTGCCGAATTAGCGATGTATTATCAACGTTTTGCTAACAGGCGATGTAATTCCAGCGATAGACGCCGATTATCAGGAATAGCGAGTGAAATCCAGTGATGATTTCACAGCGTTAAGTAGAAGCTTTCTAATAGGGGAGTGTGGACCTAACATGGCAATCCACCTCCCATTATCACTTTGCCCAAGTCAAATTAAAAGCAGGCGTTACATTCCTGCAATAACCGCGGTTAGCGCAGTTATTTTTATCGCTTCGCGGGTCTGCTGCATGGCTTGTAAATATCACAAAGCCGTGTTAGATAGAATTCCCATGTTGTTGTGCTCAGGAACGCCTACTTTGCAAGTCATTAGCGATATTGATCGCTGACATGTAAAGTCGCAAGGAAACATGCGCTAACGCTTTTTAGCGTGTCCTGGTAAATAAGGTGATTAAAAAATCGCCGCTTTTTCAGCGCTATGTGCCGAAAAAGCAGCGATGTTTCCCTTGATAATATGCCTCTTTGTCTGTGTCTCTGTCACTCTCAGGTGTATTCTGGGTCTCACACAGTTGTATGATGTTTCAAAGCACATGGAGACGCAATACAGGAATCCGAACAGGGATGGCGTCTGTGATAAATGGAAGTCTTGTTCAACATAAACTAAGCAGCGCCAGATATCAGAACATGACATAACGTGAAAAGAAGGAGGACAGATAAGACTAAATGCTGCGTGGGGCTGTCTGCTTCTTGTAATGAGGAAGTATTGAATGTGATATACTGGTGTTAATTATGTCAGCCTACTGAAATGGATATAGACAGCATATACTGGGGATTATAAGTATTGTTGCCGCTGAAGCGATTTGTTTAACTTGCAAAACCAATAAAAACATTTATAAAAAAAAAAGAAATTGTTCCTGCCTGAATATGCAACAGTGATATGCCGGGTTGCAACCCGATGATTGTGGAGCACATTGGCTCATTTGTTCCTTCTGTGGATAAAATCAATAAAAGAAATTTAAACAAAAAAAAACAAAAAAACCTTCCTGAAAAAAGTGGTTCTTTGACAGAAATTGCATGAAAAAAGTTACTTGGGGGCCTTGCACCGCATACACCAGGTACTGGACGCACCGCAAAATGTGTGTCTCAAAAGCAATTCCATGTGAATATCGGTTCCTGGAAGGCGTTTGACTTCTTATATTACAAACAGGCACTCTCCACTGCACATGCTGCGCGGCCCGCGCTGCAAAAGTGCAACTGCCGTACTGCGTTCACTGGGTTCTCACGACCCACCATTGCATGCACTAAGTCCTAGATGCTTTTCGCTGAGCACAATGCACAGTAGAAACCCCCCATGGCTATCCTACATACACTGGGCCTACAGGCTCCATAGTGACAGTGCAAACTGGATTTTGAAGTATGTTTTGTAGTACTACAATAGTACTACAAACGTGCTACAAAAAGCCACTCACAAACCTACATGCAGAGTTTCTGCCTTTCCTATTTCTTTTTCTGTGCAGAGCTCTTCGTCTCGACTTCAGGGTCTCCACGCACAGAGGTGTACGTTTTAGTAGTAAATGTGGAGGAACAGAGGGGGTGGCTGGAAAATGGGGATTATATGCGACTAAACGGAAGGATTATAGGGAGGGACGTCACCCATCCACAAAAGAGTAAGTAATTACTATTTACAAACTGCAGTTCTAAAGTTACCCAAAACAGTAGTAAATTACCCCATCTCTGAGATAAAATAAGGCCAGCACCACACATGGCCAACCACTGCTTTTGCAACACCCTCCCATAGAAAATAATAGAGTTAGGGACTTGAAATGAAACCCCATGGGAAATAATGTTACATTAAATTAAATAATTCAAAATATAAAAAATATGAATGTATTTAATTTAAGGTTAACAAATATAAAAATAGTACATATTAATTATAACATATTTTAATATCCTATTTTGAGTTTAGAAATTCATGTAATAATTATTTTTATCAAAATATAATAAAGTTACTTTTAATTAATTCTATACCTCACTTTTTAATAAATATACTCACACTAATATTACTACTTATTGTTTTCAGTTTTAACTTATAATCATAAATGTTTCTCCACGCCCTTTTGCAGGGGGTGGAGGAGTGTAAGAGTACACTTTTGAGTAACTTTACACTCCGATTATGTAAATAAGCAAAAGTTGTACAGTTACTAAAAAGTACAAGAGTGAATTACACATGCACATTACTCGCAAGTGTAATTTACTTTTGTGGATAGCCCCACGCATACCCAGGGTCCTCCATTACCTAGACTGTGTTGTTGACTTCCCCTAAATACAGATACACCAAGCATCATGCACAGGTTGCAGGAATGCATCTGCATCCTCTGTTGCATAACACAGGGTCCTGTGCATTCATCTTCAATAATACTGGGTGATGGAAATGTCTAAGTGCATGCACTGTATCCTTCAGGGTCCTCAGTGACAGCCCGGGGCCCCGATTGCCTACACTATGTTCTGGATTCCCTGCCCAAAACAGCGCAAGCCCACCTAACAGCATAAACACAAAATTTGGCCTCAGAGGCACCGACTTCCTCAAATTGTTCACAATCGTATATTGTTATATTATATAACAAATTACAAAATCCAGCAATTTCCTCCTTTTGCATATCTGTCTTAGTAACCCTTGCGCTGCGTCCTTGTAATCTGCTACTGAGTAACCTTGGCACTGGAAACAACCTTTACAATGCAACCATTACATCGCACGGCACTTACAACGCAGTCATTACATCCAGTGGCGGCTGGTGACATTTGAAAGTGGTGAGGCGTAAATAATGAACTGTGGTGAGCGAGTTCAGCAAGCGAGGCCGAACCACCTATGGGGGGGGGGGGGGGGTTTGGCGGGTTCGGGGGGTTCTCCCATGAGAACATTTTGAAAAAAGAGTGGGCAAATGGTGCATTCTGAAGCACATTTGAGAAAGAGGTTGCTTGGCGAATACATCTCTGGGAGTAACCAGACAAGTCTCTTTGCACTTGCACAGATACATCTCTCTCCCTGCATTCACATAGGCACAGTCACCCTGCAATCATAGACCCATTACTCGCCCTTCCCTGACACATCACTAAGCCAGCATTCACCCATCCACATCACTCACTCTGGACTCACACAGGTACACTGCTCAACCTGCACTCACACAGACATCACTCACCCTGGACTCACGCAGGCACACTGCTCACCATGCACTCACACAGACATCACTCACCCTGGACTCACACAGGCACACTGCTCAGCCTGCACTCACACAGACATCACTCACCCCGGACTCACACAGGCACACTGCTCAGCCTCTTGCAATACTCGGGGTCGTGCCGTGGGGGTCATGGCAACATTGTATATTTTATTAAAAGGGATACGGCTATTTTTTTTACCAGTAGGTTACCAACAAAACGACGTTATTATGGGCAATCTCCGGAGAGGGGCCAAAAAATGAATGGGCATATCATCTAAACTGACGTGTCTGAGCTGTTTTGAGGCACAATAGTACTCAGTGTGACAAACTGACACTTTCAGAATCTTCATTCAAAGTACCCTTTGTCTGCCTCATCTCACCTGCCACGAATCCAGATTCTAAACTTTTTAAGTAATTCTGTGCTGCGTTCCGGGCTTTGTTACAGCGCCTTGGGCACCCGCGGGGCACTGGGCTGTGACTCACCTCAGCATGAACTGCTGCAGGCTCGAGTGTGCGCATTCAATTTATATCTGACGCACATGCGCTGAATCCTATGCGTCGTGACACAGAGCACCCTTCACAGCTAATGGAAAGTCAAAATTGCACGTAACCCACATGGAGGAGGAGCGGAAGTTAGTAACATGATCTATGCAAACTTTACACGAGCCTATGTAGCCCGGGCAGGTAGAAAGACATCAAAACAATAGCAGCTAACTGTAACATTAAGTTGAAAACGAAATCATACAAACACGCATCTAGCCATACCTGAATAGAGCCCTAGGAGAGACAGTACTCAAGCAGATCCTTAGCAAGACTCATGGTACTCGGGCAATAGAAGATAGAAGTCACTAGCCAGGGTCGGCCTGTGCAGACTATGCCACATAAAAAAGGAAACCTTGGAGCATCTATTTTTGTTGTTGTAGATTTATGTAGCGCAAACTCGACGGGAAGGTATTGGAGCGCTTTACATGAGAACTAGGTACGTTAAACAAGGACACAATCATTTCTTAGTAGGCACGGAGAGATTCAATGATTTGCCCAGAATCACAGGAAACTGAGCCGACGCCGAGGGTCGAACCCGGTTCCCCAGCTCCAAAGTCGGCAGTTCTGGGCGTAAGGCCACAACCTCCCCCCAATAATGCATCCGCCCGGTTCTTTCAAATGCGCAGCGCACTTTAATACATTTCTATCTAGTGGGATGCGCACATGCTCTGAAGCAAAAGACCTACACTTCTCCGCGGAAACCCTGCTGACCCGTAGTCGGGGAAGCAGGGACTAACATGTGGGCTGTTTTGGCTGGCACTTCACCCAGACACCCCCTTTCAGATCCTGAAGTTCCGTTTCATGTGATATCCTATTGGGTTCTGGGATCTGTAGTCACTCACGGGATGCCGCATTAAATCAACTGGGCTGACACAGAAAATGCCAGGACACATTATGTTGCACGTGTAAGTGAACACGGTACACTTTCCTCAAAAGTCACCATCCCTTCTGTGCCAGGCCCCAATTGTGGCACAGCGGGTAAAGGGTGGTCTTTGAATAAGGGGGGGGGGGGGATCAGGTGGTGGTCTGGCTGCTGCCCTCAGAAGGCAAATACTCGTCCAGCAGATGGTGCACCGCTTTAACTGGGTGCCCTCCACCCTCCCCCCTCCCCTACCCCTCAGGTATCGCCCAGTGGATTAGCGAAGCCCAGAGACTCGCTACCAATCCACAGTTTCCCGTCTGCTTGGGTGAGCAAACAAAAAGGGTCATGTCGCGCAGGGCTGGGGTTAACAAATAAAACATTTCAATTTTTAAAACTTACCAGGTCCGCGCCTTCTATGCTCCGGGGTCCAGGTCTCATGATTGCTGTTGGCGCCTAGCCGCCTACAGGAACTTCCGCCGACCGCCGATCCCTCACAGCCAATCCTGGCGCCTATAGGGCACAGCTACTATCTGCCCACCCAGCCCATTAGAAAACGGAGGCTTGAGCCTTTGCCCCAGCCACAGCAGGCACTATTGCGCATGCGTGGGCACGGAGATTCGCCCTCCGTCCCCACTCATGCGTACTTGTGCCCCACTTGTGTCCCATGTCTGACGACAATGTGAATGCCTTCAAACCCTGAAGGGGTTGGGCGGCCCGACGTCATGCTAACTGACAGGCATTGTCAGTTCAGTTCTTCTACGTAGGCAGGGCATCTCCGACCGAACTTAAGTAAACTGACAGAGTTCAGTTTACTTAAGTTCACAAAAACCGAGGGAGGGAGCTGCGGGCACGGTCGGACGGCTGACGGCTGGTGGGGCAACGCCCCAGCGCCCTTAATGGACGCACCGCCACTGATTACATCGCAACATCCTTTACAATGCATACCATTACAATGCATGACACTACATCGCATGTCACTACAACGCAGGCATTACAACGCATACCATTACAACGCATACCATTGCAACGCATAGTACCCCCACACTATCACTATCCAACACTTACCCTACTTTTGCACCCCCTGGAGTTAGAATAGTAATTGTTAACCCCTACACTATCCAACACTTACCCTACTGTGGCACCCCCTGGAGTTAGAATAGTAATTGTTACCCCTATACTATCCAACAATGACCCTCCTGTTGCACCCCCTGGAGTTAGAATAGTAATTTTTACCCCTATACTATCCAATACTTACCTGAAATGCAATGTAATGGTATGCGTTGTAATGGTATGCGTTGTAAAGGTACAATGCGATGTAATGGAATGCATTGTAAAGGTAGTTTCTGAAAATGCGATGTAGTGTCATGCGATGTAATGGAATGCGTTGTAAGTAATGTTGCGATGTAAAAACTGCGTTTTAAAGGCATGCGTTGTAAATATATGCGTTGTAGCGTCATACATTCCCTTGGCACAGAGTCCCTCCACTGCATGTTCTAGTTTGGTGACTTCCTATGCTTCATCCAGTGGTCCAGTGCTGCATGTATAGCAAATACATACCTACTTTGTCCGAAGGCCATCCTTTACAAACACTGTGTCACTTCATACAGTGGGCCAGGGTATGCCTCTGCTGCACCCACTGTATATTAAGTACACATTACATTAGTCTCTTAAAGTTGTCAGAGTTCTCTGGCTCACCTGATGCCGGTTCACCTGCAGGTAGTGCACCCTGTCGCTGGGCCTCAGGGGCAGGAACTTGCCCTCCTTTGTCTCAGCCCCAATGAACTGAGGAACTCGCTTCATGGAGGCCGTGCCATTGGCATCAAAGCGCACCTCACATAAGCGCCCATCCAGGTAGCCGTCCCGTTCGTTGTCTAGAGAAGAGAAAAAGACACCTGATGAATGTTTAATTCCTCTATCTTTGAAGATAGTTCTTGCAAACCACCTCAGGGGTGTAGGGTACACACCTCACCACAAAGGGTGACTATGCTATTTCAGGCACATACAGTGTTTATAATCCAAGTCAGCCATATGCCTTTCCCCACTTCAGATCACATTGCTTGCAATCATCTCTACTTCCCTCCAAGACTACATCCTAAAGGCTTTTCTTGCACTCCGTGAACCATGTTTAGTTTTTCTACTGAAGGCAGGTGCAGATGTGCCTGATGACTCATCTTCCCTAAGAAGGCACATGCATTGTTTGTCTTGTCTTTTGGTGACAAGTAGCTTGCCATGTTCTAAGATGGTTCAGCCTTTCCCATCATCCATTAGCAAAGGAAGTAAAAGCACTGAATTTCCCATCATCCATCTGCACCAGAAGTGACATCATGGCATTTCGACATAATTCATGTGTGCAGCAAATGACATCACCTCCTGCCTTCTACCTACTTCAATCAATCCTTCAGGGCATCCCACCACTTGAGTGTCCGCAGCGAAGGGCAGACACAGAAAAGGGTGTTGCTTGTTTCGGCCTGTGGGGTCAGGGACGGCACTGGACAAGAATGCCTATTTTACTGAAACTCACCTTGTGCTGTCAGTCCTAACAATCACACCCAGATCTGGATGATCTCAGCACCCACATAGCATTCACACAACACATACACCCAACTTCGTACAAATCCCACTGACTACCACACACTCTCAAACTACAGAAATCACATTGGAGCTAATGCTCATTAACCTTTGCTCTATAGTACTACATTAACCAGTCATCGCAGACCTCAACACCTATCACAAGCTTGACTGATGCCCTCACCCCACATCCTCGTACATCCTAGATATCCTTCTTCCCACAGAGCCCAGCATCATCCTGTGGACCGAGCATGTATGATGGGAGGAGGCCTCGCTGTAGTCCATAAGTTCTCATGGTTCTGCATCCAAGGCATTTAACCCCTCCCATGCTCTCGTCGGCCGTTGGCTGACGGGAGCACTCCCTCCCCAGTGCTGCCGTCAGCCAACTGCCGATGAAGCCCCGCCCACCTTTTAGAACGCCCGCACTGGGCGGAAAAACCGCCGCGGTTAAGGCAATAAGTAACACACAACTCCATGGAGCTGCTGACATGCCATTACCTACTCTATTCAAACAAAAGCACTGCCTTCCATCTCATCTATAGGGTCCAGTGCACAACTAGGACTTCATTGATGAATTTCTAGATTTCCTCGCCACCATGACCATCCAACATTCCCACATCACACTTTATCCTCCCAAACGCACAAGCTCAAAAAAGCACAAGAGACAGCATCAACAAGCTCATCGTGGTACGGCATGTCATGCATCCAACAAACTCCAAAGACCACAATCTCCTCCTTGTCTCCCCAACATCACCAACAACCCAATGCAAACCAACCATGCCTATGTACTGGAATCGCCACTTTGCCACACCTCTCTCCCTGCTTAGTGTCCTACCAACAAATCAAGGTCAACCAAAAAAGAGAAGACTAAACCTTCAGATCATTCAAAGACTTCTCCGTAGAAAACCTAATGCTTCAATTCATCTCTTACCCTGTCAACTCCACAGCCAATGCCAACAATCTTCTAAACAACTTCAACACTTTTTGGGAAAACTATGTGAACATCCACACCCCAATTAAAACAGGCAACTGCAAGACAAAACTTTCAGCATCCTGGTTCTCTAAAGACCTTGCTTACAATAACAATCTTTCCACAGACAGGAAAGAAAATGGAAGAGAAATAGAACTGCTGATGACCTCGACATACTGAAGTGCCTCGGGACACCAGGCAGATATTTCATCTCATCAGTCAAAGCAAAGTGCTGTACCAACAACACCACTGAGGCCACCAATGGAGGCCAAATGCTTTTCAAGACAATGAAGCAATAAATCAACCCTCTGCCAGACTCCCCGATTCCTCATTCCACAGAAAAGTGCAATGCCATCAACCTCTTCTTCAGTGAAAAATACATAAGAAATGAAAACCCATCAACAACACCCCATGAGCTTCCTCTCTTATGCCCACCCCGTCCCGTGGAGTTTCTCAATTATCAGCCTTCGGAGCCCTGTCGCTCCCAGATCTCGCTTTCATACTCCACTCCCTCAAAGGCACTTCTTATGAAGATGATGTCTTAGACTTGTCCTTCATCACTGATCTCTTTGGGGACGTTCTCTCACCCCTATTCATGACTGCCCAAGCCTCACTTACTCACAGCATCTTCCCAATAGCTCTCAAGACAGGACAGAACACCCCACTCTTTAAAAAACCTGAACTATTTGTTCGATTGTTGGGCTTCATTTACGACATTCTTGAAACATGCTCTTGTTTATATGGCTATAAAAAAGGGAAAATCAGACCTTCACTATCCTCCTCTAAACCGTGAGACAGCTGCACTTTATCACGCCGCCGTGCCCCCGGGATGACCGCAATGGGCTGTGTAATATCTGAAGCAATGCATGTGTAACGTAATGCGCAGCCAGCCCGGTGGGTTGTAGGCTGAAAGCTGTGTATCATGGAAGATCAGAATAAAGGTCTTTAAAAAAAAAAGAAACCTGAACTAGATCCTTAACCCTTATCAAATCATGATCCATCGCTGGTCTACCCTTCATGGGCAAGATCATTGAAAAAAACAAGTCACGTCAATTCCAAGATCATATCAATACTAAACATCTCCTGCACGACTACCACTCTGGCATCAGATCACATGGAGACAGCTGCCTTACTTATTGTAGACAATGCTCTCTTGACCCCAGGAGAAGATGATCCCCTGCCTTCCCGTATTGCTGGACTTCTCAGCTGCCTTCGATATAGTCAACCATCCGTCCCTCACATGCACATGCACCCTGGATCCTCGAATGGGATTCACTGGGAATGTCCTTCACTGGTTCTCCTCCTGTCTTTCCAACTGAATCGAGTTTGTTGATAAGGGCACTGCCAGGCCCCAAAAAGTCCCTGTCAGGTACGTAGTCCACCGGGGTTACCTTCTGTCTCCTGCCATCTTCAACCTCAACGAGGAGTCGCGTGGTGCTCAACTCACAGATAACAGCATCAAGATTGACCAATGTGGCGATGATACACAACTCCCCTTGGATGTCTCCTCTGCTTCAAACATCCAACCCCTCAAACTGCCTGCACATCATCCGTGATATGACAGGTAACATCATACTGGGGATGCCAACCCCTCCTGTCCCCCATCGGCTCTCAAATAGTTAATTAATTAACCCTTTCAACAAATGTCCGACCCGGCCGTACCACACTTTTCAACCATTCAATACTATTTGAAATATTCAAGAGTGATTTAAGGCTGTGCTTCTCCAGTTCCTTTTAAAGAAGTTGACTTGTGATCAGTGGTGGCTAGCATGTCCCAAGGGTGGTGGTGGTGGGGGGGCACATAATAAAAAAAGGCACTGACCTTTTCTACGAGCGCAACGTTTTCCTCGATCCTTCTCTCATCGAGGCAGGTACACTCCCTACTCCCGGGCCAATTATGACGCTGCTCTCATGCAGCATGAGAGCAGCACTAGGATTGGTGGGACCTGCTCCTATCAGCGCTCACAAGAGCACTGGAGGCCTGCGCTTTCTCAAACACAGACTACAGAAGTTTAAAATGCACATGTCTGGCTGGCCGTCGCAAGACGGCCGGCCAAAGAGGCATGCGCATTTTAAACTCAAGAACACAAAGCTTCCTGCTGGCACTCAGCAGCCATGGCCCGCCCTGTCCTGAAGCTCAGTTCAAGATGGGTCAGTTGCTGAAAAATAAAATAGTAATAAATACACGTTATTACCATTTTCTTTTTCAGCTCTGGCCTGGGGCTTTTGCTTGTGGTGCGAAGCTCCTCTGCTCAAACGGAGGAGCTGACCCTGCTCGTTATCCCGCCTCCCCCTCAAAACTTCGCCCAGCTTCCAGCTTCCTGTCTTCTCTATGACCCTTTAACGGCTTCTCAATTGATTAGCTCCATACCGTCCCTCCTCCAACTCACCAAATTCATTACAATCTATTTGGCTTTTGCAAATGACAGTCCCCTGAACCAACCCTCAGCCACATCTCAAACACTCTCACTCTACTCCCCACAACCATCCGCCTCTTTTCTCATGGCTGTAACAGCATTTGACACAGTCAACCACGCTGCTATACTAATGACTCTTCCCTCTCTGGGAGTCACATAAAATGCTCCGAACAGGTTTTCCTACCCATACCAGTATTCCATCGCAAATTTCTACTCTCCGTGGGTATTTTATTGGCAATGAAATTCCCTACTTTTGAGCGATTACGAGTCTGGCGGTCTACGGCACGCCAGACTTGTGAAGGTGATTGTCAAAAGGCACCTGGGAGACCCGGCTGCCTTTTGACAATCAGCGTGGTTGGACCGCCAATGCCCGCCGCAGCTGCCAGGAAACCACTGTTCCCTGGCAAAGTCGCGGCGGTCCAGAAGCAGTAATATGCTGGGTGGGACCACCGATGTCCCGCCAAGCATATTACAAGTTTCCTCTCTGCCATGGTTTTCATGGTAGTTCCATTGCCATGAAAACAGTGACGGAGAGAGAACAAAGGGACCATACAGGGCCCCCTGGTGCCTCACGTCATGTAGATGCACACAGAGGATCACAACATGTGCTCCCCTGTGTGCATGCACACCAGTTCCTGCACAGCATGTAATGCCGCGCAGGAACTGTTTTTGGCATTTGCATTCATGTGCGCATTTTCTGAGGCACCGCCGTGGGTACGCCATAAACCATCCAGCCAGACAGGAGGAAACCCCTAATCTGGCAGGCGGCCTGACCAGGGGTTTGGCAGTTCGGCAGCGAGCGGACCCGGCTCCGCACTGCCAACCTCGTAATCAGCCTCTTAAATTTCTTGTGTCATCTGTATACAGACTACATCCGAATCTTTCTCTCATTGTCTTCCCTTACATCACATCTCAAAACCAAATTTTTGGACTAACTAGCCGTATGAAACGGGATGTCTCTAGGCTCAATCGTGCTAAATTTCTTCAAGACGGAAATCTTTTTCCCAAAGTTCTACATCTTAGATTTATCTCAGCTGCCCAATCTTATTTCCACCCAGTAGCTTGGCGCCATCTCCTTGAGCCAGGAGCTGAGGCGTCTCATTGACGTCAACGATACGACTCCAACTATTGGTCCCATGCACTATGACCGATGCCAGGCTCCAGCTGCTAAACATTAGAAGACCCAGCAGCCTCTCCCCTCCCAGATGGCGAAACCCCTATTAAATACACTGGTCATGAGCACGTTAGATTACTGCAGCGGCTTACGGGTGAGCCTGTCCGTCTAAGCTTTGTCCGCGTGCAAGATCATTAATGTTGCAATCGGATACCATTTATCCTACCCACAATCTCATCTCACTCACTTCACTAGCTGCAGGCTGGCTGGCTGGCAGCCAAAATTAGGACAAATGACTCCTGTTGGTCTTCAAAGCTTTCCATGGCACCCGCCCGCCATCCATCTCCCAATAGGTCTTATGTCACACCCCATGTCGGTACCGACAGTCGGCCAACTTTCAGCTATTTGCTGTACTCAGACCCGACTTGCACCTCATGCAGGTCCTGTTTGTTTGACCTTCTCTAACACCCTCTCATACCAACTCAAAGCCCCTGCCTCTATTTCTGAGTTCAAACTCCATCTTTTTAGCTGCTCCGGTGATGTCATTACATTTGCACCGCTCCGCCTAGGCCCGCAGCAGGTACCAGCTGCCTCTGTGCCCTGTTTACCATGGTAAACAGAGATCAGGTGCAGCTGTGATATTTCCAGGCGCTGAATTTACATTTAGAAGCAGGGTGCAATGTTACCCGCAACATTTTGCCATCCGACGTGGATTGAGGCTGCTGGCACCTGCCCAGGTGTTTTGTTCACAAATGGAAAGTCAGCATGAGTCAGATTCTAGCTGAACCTCAAATCCAACCCCTATAATTCCTGGGCACCAGCTAGTGCGATAGTCTTTTTTCCATTACTGCACTTCCAGTCAGCCATTTTACATGAGGACTTTCAGGCAGCCATTTTACGTGAGGACTTCCAGGCAGTCATTTTACGTGAGGACTTTCAGGCAGCCATTTTACGTGAGGCATGGTTGTGTCAAAAGTTGACTTGCTTACAACCCACACACTATTGGATTACGCCGCAGCAGCTCTCCTACTGTGCTGGTCGACATTTTTTTCTAACTCCTGATAACCACAAATATGAAGAAGGCTTCTAAAAAACGAAGCCTGTTCTTCAAATCGGAAAATGCTATCTCAATTGCTATATACAATGTTGAAAGATGTAGTGTGTTTGCTTGAGCCTAAGACAATTTTGCCTTTCCCTCCTTTGATTGTGAACATCTTCAGAGCTGTGATATGTGGGTAACAAGATGACATTTTTCAACTAAGAACCTATAATTTTTAGGTAAACGTTTTTGTTTCCACAAACGAAATAAGGTAAACTCAGCCAATTGTTTGCTTTGTTTCCCTTTGTTTCATTTTCTTGCTCGTCACAAGCAGGGCAACAAATATATGCATAATTCGCACAATCACAATGCAATTATTTTTTAATAATTTTCCAAAAAAGTGACTGGGCCAAAATTCACCAAACTTCGAAAAAAATGTAAATGAGACCAAGCCACACAAACCTGGAAAATATTCATCCAACTATTTTAAAACTGAGAAGAATAAAGAGACTGTGCTTGAACACAGATTAGGTAAGGAGAGAACACCTCTTGGAAAAAATTATGACAATATGGCGGCCATTAGCGTAGGAAGGGGCAAGGGCAAGCATATGATGGGTGAAGTGTGGTGGGTGGGAAATGAGTAAAGTAGCAGGGGATAGGGACGCAGAAAACAACCACGGGCACGTCAATAGGTCTCCATTTAATTAAAATGAGAGGGGCAAGCTGTTAACTTTGCCAATGTGTGTGTGTATTGTTTAACAGAGTAAAGGAAAAAAAAGAAAATAATGGAGAAAAAGCCAACACATATCTCAAGGTGTCGCAAAACTGCTTATTGAATTTAATTTTTTCAATCTTTGTACAAGGCATTTATTTTTCAAATATTTTTCACTCCAGAAACTCTGAACAAAATTTGCAGAATCTGCACACAAGTTCCTGGAACAGTGGATCCGTACTCAACGGTGACCACAGGGACTATCAGACTTCTATGTTGTGGAAAGGGCTCACAGGGTGCTGGTGCCACGGCCATCTCCTGGAGCTCAGCCGTGGGCTATCATAGCCAAGATACTTAACTAACACGACAGGGACTGAGTATCACATGCAGCACGGGAGCTCCAAAACCTCAACAATTGTAATAGTAAAATCACCATATACCTGGACTACACCAAGCAGGTATAGGAACTACGCAATCATTTCTTGGAGTCAAACAGAAGCCGTGGACCTTACAACTTCAATATATACTTTTGTAAACTGCCATATTGAAGATCCTGGTACAAGTCAGAGCACATTTCTCTGAGACACCGGAAGAAGTGTGGGAAGGCTTGAGGTTAGGGAGGATGCCTTGAGGCGCAGTGGCGACGATGGGGCTCTCGTGCTGGAAGGGGGGGCAGGACGGAACACACAAGCTGTGGAAGACTTCAATGATACTCTGCTGGGGGAACAGAGGGTCACAGTAGCTGAGGATAGCACCATGCACCCTGGGACTGTAGAAACGCAGGCAACGGACTCACATGCTGCTTCATTGGTGTGGGAGCTAGGTGATGTGACCATTGGCAGACGTTGTCCCAGATACCCTGCTGGTTCCTGCCCCAGAAATGGAAGACAAGTGGGAGCAGCGACTACAAGAACTCCTGACTATTTCATCTTTATTATAGTAGTATGACCATTGTGTGTGACTGGGACTTAGATCCTGGCAGCGAGTGTGGTGAAACAGCAGGACTGTGTGATGGACGCACGGGGGAGTTGTTACGCTGAAGCCCGGGTGGCTGCTGTCTGCATAGTGTATATAGTGGAAATTGATGCATACTGCCCCATGGCGGGCTTCGGCTGGTTACACTATTGGATCAGTCCCAGTCGAGATGCTAGTTTTCCCTTGCGGAGTTAATCGGTCCCTGTTTGACTGATGGGGAGGCATTGCATGTCCTGGCACGAGCATGGGGAGGGCACCTCCAAATGCACAGTTGCACGTTATGTGTTTGTGGGTAGGGGAGGGAGGATATTGTTACAGTATTGTTTGTTTATTGGTTGTAGTACTTTGCAGCAGATTGAGGTTGGAAGTCAGTGGTATGGGCAACTATTGAAGTACACAGCATATTGGGTTAGCAACCAAAATCAAGCTCCTACCCTGGAATGTCCGGGGCTTTGGCCCTTGTACTAAGCGAGATAGAGTACTCCCTTTCCTGAAAAGGCATCACATATCCATAGCAAGCTTACAGGAGACACATCTTGACGAGGTGGGCGCCACTAGATTAGCTGAGAAATGGTGGGCCAGTTGTTCCACTCCTCCTACTCGACCTACGCTAGGAGAGTATTGATATGGGTGGCTCCGAGGACACACTTTACCTTGACATACCAGAAGGTGGATGTAAGCGGTCGCAATATACTGCTCAGGGGGACACTAGACAGACGTGAAATTTCCATATTGAATTCTTATGCCGTAAACGTTGATGATCCAGCGTTTTATCAGACCATGCAGGATTTGATAACACAAGAACTTGACATGCCAATCCTGTAGATGGGGAGCTTTAACTGAATTCTGGACCCTAACTCGGAAAGACCCTCTCCCAGGCAGAGAACTAAACCCCTGATGACTAAAAAGCTCTGTGAGGTGATGCATGAAGTGGGCATACCCAATGCATGGGGAGTGGGTCGTTCGACACACACACATTCGACTGCTGCCAACTGAGAACAACAGTCTGTGCATTGATGTATCAGTGACATATGGGATAGGCTAGATAAATAGACACTCCGTCAATACCAACAATGCCTACACAGGGAGGGGGACAAGGCTGGCTGCCTCCTGGCCTGGATCTTGCAGAGGGTACAAACCTCACCCCTGACTACCAGCCTGCTCACACCGGTGGTAAAATAGTGCATACTAGAGCCGCCATACTAGAGGTGTTTCAGCGACACCTACAGCGAGTGTACACAGCGGGCTGCTACACACTGTTTTTGGAAGGGTTGTCCATGACGTGACTTCCCCCACTGCGTGTGAAGACACTGGATGCCAAGTTGTCACTGGAAGAAATACTTGCAGCGCTATAGGTACTTCCTAGGACAAAGGCCCGAGAGGGTGTAACAGCTTTGTGCCCGAGTACTATCAAGCGTTCTCGACTATGATGGGACAATCCCTACTACAGGTGTTCTGGGAGGCACTTGACCAGAGCGCATACTCTCCTCTATGAGAGAGGGGGAGATATGCATGTTCTGGAAACCGGGGGCAAAGAACTGGATCCGGCGGCTTATTGCCCGCTCACCCTGATAAACGTAGGTGTAAAAATACTATGTAAACTGCTGGCCACTTGTCTAGCCCCACTTGGTCAACAAGGGCCAGTGTGGGTTTATTGCCAGCCATAACACCAGCATTAATTTGTGGCCCTCCGAGGCACGAAGAGGATGGGACGGGGCCACTCCCCCTGACATCATCACACTGCTAAGGTACCAACTTTCTGATCTTCCTGACATTTTGGCAAGGGATTACAAACTGGACCTTAGCTGAAAATTCTTTAATACCCTTTGAATTTCTTGAGGTTTTGTTATAGCCTAACATTTGCACACCCCATGATGACTCATAAGGGGGCGACCAATAAATCAATCAGCCAGAGAGGCCTGTACTCAGGGCCACAAACTCTAGGAAGGCCATCTCCGCCCTCCGCCATCATAAATGAATCTGCCAATTCTAGCATATCCATTAATGAACCGCCCGACCCTACGAATGGTATGGCGCAACATCTCTCGCTGCTGGACGAGCTAAATTCCCTCTGTAAAACAAGCTATGCCACTGTGGAAGCCAGAAACGAAATCAATAGCTCTTCCCCTTGCCTCGCTAAACGACCCAGTATGTTAACCCCAATCGCCAGTCCCCTGGTACAACTTCCCCAATCCAAAAATGCCATTACACCAAACACAGTTTTTCCTCAATCCTCATCTAGTAAAAGGAAGTGGGATGGGGCTAAGCCCATAGGGAACAAATCAAAACAACAAAAACTGTGTTTTAGCTCTCCACTGACTGCAACTAACCCCCTTCTAAAATTGGATGAAAAAATAGACCAATGGATTACCTCCTTCAATGCGAACTTTCTGGCCCAGATTGAAAAAATGGTTGGCTCACTCATTTAGCTATTAATTGTTAAAATTGCCACCCTAGAGGATAGGTTGTTGGGAATAGAGAAATGCATTAAGGCCAACCTAACTCATACTGAAAATCATGTATCATCAATCTGTCCCAACCCACCTGGTACTAACAGCAACAACCAATTTCAACCTTTAGTCCCCATCCTTCCACCCCTCAATGTACCTAAAGTTAACCACAAACCGGGTCCTTTAGAACATACTGCTACAAGAGTAGAACCTAATAATAACACAACTCACATTCAGCTACCCCCGGAGGCTGCACCCTTTGTGTGTGTTCTTGCAGGAGTTCCAGTAATCAAACATGGAAAAACTCAGCGGGAAAAAGACTTACTCAACAAAGTCATATACTGGTTAACTAAAAACAGGCCCCTGCCCATGGGTTTTGATGGGACCATCATATCTGTTAGAAGAGTGGGCTGGCTAGGCCCCTTACAAAAAGATATTGACGGTGACCTTGTTCTTATAAAATTTAGAAGCAGTTCAGTCGTTCCCTACCTGTGATCTTTGTACCCCCGTGAAGGTGTTGGTCCTATATCCATCTGGGACTTACGCGACTTTTACCCAAGCAGGGTACTTATCCCTCGACTAAAACCAAGGGCAGAGCCAGCTCACACGAAGCGCAGTAACATCCGTGCACTGTGTGGCCATGGCTTTTTCGCCTTCAACCACCCTGTAACAATGTACATTGGCCATGGGTATGGATAATCACGAATGCTACTATGACACAAGTAATTTATTCACATAACATGGACAAATGTTTTATCTTTATGTCATTTTGTGCTTTTGTATGTAACTCTTGTCATGAGTGTTTTTTAAATGTATGCTTTTATGATTTTAAACAAAATCGAATAAAGCAAAAGAACTGACTGAAGTATCAATTTACATTTACACATACAGTATCCCGTAATGCACGCTTTAAGTTGCTGCATTACAACTATTTGCATTGTACATACACAACACCAGTGAAACTTCATCATATCACCCATTCCCGATCGCATATTTGCCCATGATGTGGTGAGGGAAGAGTAGATTTTTTACACTTAACCTGGAGGTGCCCTAGGGTGTACTCATTTTGGGCTCTGGTGAGGGACGATGTATAGAGGGATACAGGCTTCCCAATCGAAAGTTCACTGCTACACTGCTTACTGTGCCGCATTGGAAAACCTAAGGGGCGTAAGATGGCTTACAACCGATTACAGCTGCTTTTAGTGTTCGCAAAACGTAGACTTGCTATAACATGGATGGGTCACCATGCCCCCACAGTTGATACATGGCACTGGGATGTGAGAGAGTGGTCACAGCTGAAGAACCCAACGAGACGAGGTACGAGTGGAGCAGGGAGGCCGCAAAATCGCTGTCAGACCGGATAATTTATAAAATCCCCGTACCAAAGACGAATTGAAGGAGAACGGGATAATACACAAAGGCGCCCATTATACAGCGCAATCTTCAAAAGCATCCAGTCATAAGCTGTCTCACCATCCTTCCCAGACACGTGGCACCAGCTCTGCATCATTACAATATGGTGGCTCCCTTGACCTCGTAAAAGAAAATAGCCATTGCATATTTAAAGGTCTGTGCACTATGTAGAAGCACTCCAACATCCAATCAATCGCACCTATCCCTAAGAAGGTGATACAAATAGACATAAGAAGATAACCTCAATTTGATTGACGAGGCGGATATTAATTCCATTTCTTCATAAGAACTTTGTCCTGATGAAGGTGCTATAGCAAAACCGAAACGCTGCGTCGACAACTTTGTATTTTTAACTGTTCTTCATGTGAATTGACACAATTTTAACTGTATCTTATGGCACTGTAACTGTGTACGAAAGTACTGTTTTATATTGAATAAATTGTACATCTTTTCTAATATCATTTTAAATTGTTTTTGATTATATTTTGTCTATTGTTGTGGTTTATTAGAAATGTGGTTATGGCATTAATGGGTCGGGGAGTCTTGAAGGGTCGCACTTTATATGCCTTTCCAGTTTTGGGATAATAGGGACTTTTTTCTTAGTACTGGTTATTGCTCCTTGTCCTGAATTGGATTTGTAAGGAGACCTCCCTGATCTTTCTATTATTTCTATTACCATAGCTGAAGAAACCCATATAAAATTGAACAGAAGGGGCGAGAAATTGGTAGATGACCTTAGGTAATGGAGGGAGTTGTGTGCGGTATTCTTGAACCCCAATTTGGTGATTGTGACCCGCGTGAATCCGAAACTAGCGCGAATGCGTCTCCTGGAGAGAATAAACAATAATAGCTGCAGAGAAAAAAACTCAGTATACTACTGCGAACAGTAAAGCTTACTGGCTTACCAGTGTATGCTCTGCTGATTGCTAGCAATTTTGCCAACTGTATCTGTATAACTGCTGCAAATTTGTTGAAAATGAAAATAAAGGTATTCAAAAAAAGAAATTTAAAAAGCAATATTCCTTACCTTAAAAAAAATGTTGTCAGCAATATTTCTGCACACAATATTTCTGTATCCAGATATAAAAACTTGATGGTTGTGTAAATCAATATTTAAAATTCAATATTTTGTCAAATACTGATATAACAATAATGGGTGCACCCCTACTCTAAAAATCGTGGGAAGGGTATGCCCAAACGTGGGTCCTCTGCTCACTGTGCCACTGGATTCAAGCTAGCCTGGCTGATGAAGGGTAATATCCAGAAACCGGTCCCAGGATGCTTGTTTCTGGCCCAGGGAGCACCTGGCTTGGCAGTTCGGTCTGGACTGTTCCCATGAGGCCCAGTGACAAGGCTGATTTGCATATGGCTGTGTCTAAACTGGGGTGGTATGGTGAGCAAAAGAGCGATGGATTTAACCCAGATCACTTGACTGGGGTTGATTGTATGATTTATTCAGCATTCTGTCCATCATTTGTTTGCGCAGCACTAAAAATGTTTCCAGCATTACTGGGAGGGGAGCAACTGAGTGCAGTGGGGTATTTGGAGGAAAGGGGAGGAAGTAGCACATGCGAGAGAGAGGCGGGAAACACATGCACTCTCTTGGAGTCCTGAATAAAAAATAAAAAGTAGTTCTCTAAACGCGACCAGTGGACAGACACAAGTCAGATAATCAAATGGATGTTTAGGAGGCTATGGCCTACCGGAGTGACAAACACAAGAGAAGGAAGGCACACCATCGAATAAGAAACAAGCAAATAAGAGTGACAATACAGATAACCAATGGTGAGCAATGGGAGGGCTGAGAGCCCACTCTAAGTTCACAACAGGTGTTTTAACAACCAGGCAGCTTGCACTGTCTGGAAGACTATACCCCAAAACAACAACCCATGGTACCCGACATTACATGGGGTCTGTAGTGTGCATTAAAAAACAGGGTATGGACAGTGCAGAGTATGTGGGGTGGTGGACTTACAAGGAGCGTGGGGTAAAAAATAAAAAACACCATCCACCAACCCAGAATGGCATCTGACGAAACAACAAAAACACCATAGGGACCTGACAGAAAAGTAAAAAGACTATGGCAGGGGAAAGGGGCAGTTCACAAGGTGCACCTGGAGCACAAATCAGGAGTGGGAGCTGAAGCACTTTCAGCACTTCAAGCATGCCTGTTTTCAGACTGCTGCGGGGGACAGGCAGGGGGGTCACAGGGAAGCATTCCAGACGTAAGGTATATAAATGCAACGGCTATGCAATACAGAACAATAAGTGGGTGTTCACTAGACCTTGAAACAAGTTGTGCAATGCAGTCGAAGCTGCTCTTGGCTTCTACTATTTATGTATACATGTACGACACAGTAGCTGTAACCACTGCTTTATGGGTAAGTCGCACTTTCCATTGAAAAGATGTGTTTTAATTACCTGTGACTTTTGACCTCTGTGGTGGGGGAGCAATCCATTAGTCTAGGAAGCGTAGGTGTGGCACGCCATGTTTTGTGAAGATGGGTACAGGGGAAAATAGCTAAGTGCAGTTATAAAAAAAAGAAGTCATTTCCCATTTTAGCTCCCAAAGGAAATTTTGCTCAGGTCCAGCCCGAACCACTGAAGGGATTTACACCAAACTTGACATGAAATTAAAACGTGAGCCAGAGATTGTTTTTTTGTTGGTTTGGTGTGAATCCAATCGGTCGTTTTGGAGTTATACGTATTTTAAAACATTTTCAAAGGGGGTATAAACGTTTGTATATTTCTACTGTTTGGGATTTGCAAATTATCCGTTATCGTCCCTTTCAGACCCACAGTTCCGAAGTGGGACCCCTGATATGGAGAACAGTTTGTGTGGAAAATTAATACGGTTTGGTAAACATTATCTGCGCCATCTTGCCTTCTCTCCCGATGCCACACTCTTTGTCGTGCACACCCGCCATTTTAGGTACCTTGGTCAGAAACACCCTCTGCACGCCACTGACCCCCACCACGGCTCTTCGCCCTCACAAGCACCCCCCACGCACTGGTCACCCCCGCTCTCTCATGCATGGGCCATAAACCCTCCCCATCTGCGCGGCTCTGCCTCGGAATCCTATCCTGTTCCCAGCGCGACACCTCCCTTCATCCCTTTCATGGTCCCAGGTCCTTTGATACATACCCCTTTTCCTGTGTGCCCGTTTGTCTTCCTCGTTCCCAGACCACCACCTGGCCCTGCGGATACTGTTTATTGCCCCCCCGTACCGTAGGAAGCTTCCCCCACTAAAGGACCCTCAAATTGATCAAAGCCCCCACCCTATGAGATCCGATCAACCCCACACATTCCGTGAATCGGCGGAATGTCCAGCTGCGCGATAATCATCACCTGTTGTGACCGGGGTGGGACTTCAACTGTAAATGTGTGTGGGAACGGGCCTGAAGGGGAGATTCCGAGGATGTCCTCTCATACTTCAAAGCATTGCAAGAATGTGTTACATGCAATAAAGATCATAAACTTGTGTATAAGAGGCCAGGCCTCAGAGATGCGGTTAGAGCACCTCGTGACGATACTTGCTGTCCGAACGGATGTGTTTCTCCTCCGGAGAGAATAAAACTTCTGTTTCCTGCCTTCCAGTCTCCAGCGCCTGCCTCTGTGTTTGGTAAACTTGAGTGGGTATAGAGGCGGCTAACGCCGGGCAACTTCGGAAAAGGTCTTCTGCCTGTACCTTTTTCAACAATTGGCGTCCCAAACGTGGGGCCCATCAGCGACACATGGATCCAGTGGGAGAGGTCCTGACGACAGAGTGAACGACTGCAACGATCGGGAGAGCTCCTGCCCAATAGACCCTCGTCTGGCAGCCGATCATCCGAACTTCACTGGTTCCGAACAGACCTCTCTCGAGTGATCTACGGTCCTGACTGGGAACCAACAGGAGTGCCGCGAGGAATACGGAGAAAAGAGGACGATCGGGCGCTGGATTTGGAAGACAAGAAACTGACCATGCGGTCCGGGTAAGGTCGTGTAAACACGACAAATTGCGAAATGATTGTTTGATTGTTTGGAAAATACTAGTATTACTCTTTGTTGATTTGTTTGGAGATTCGCTGTCTGCAAACGGAGAAACAACCGGCTCTCTCTTTGCAAGCAGTGAAGGATAGGTAACGCAGCCGTCGTGCCTATCTTCCTCCCCCACTGATTGATTGTTTGAACCCGAACTACGGTTCGTGGATTGTTTTCGGGAGATTTCCCTCTCCCACACTGATTAATTGATTGAACCCGAACTACTGTTCGCGGATTGTTTTCTGGAGATTCTCTGTCTGCAAATAGGAAAGAACAGATTCCCTCTTTGCAGATAGTGAAAGGGTAGGTGACGCAGACCTTTGCGGGCCTACTTATTCTCCCCACTGATTGTTTGATTGACCGAACATTGACTGTTTGATATTGGTTCATGAGGTATTCACTGCCTGCAAACAACGTAGAATAGAAATATTCTGTCTAGTCTTTGCACGCAGTGATAAGATAGGTAGTGCTGACTTTTTGTCCCCATTGTGATCCGTCATGTCTATCTTCTCCTCACTGATTGGTAGCTGGTTCAACCCGGACCGTTTATTAGAGGTGGACCATCTAGCTCCGCTGGAAGGCACCCCTAATAAAGACATGTTCACAAAGTATGGATTAGTTACTATAGCTTATAGTAAGCTATGGCACAAGTATACCAAAGAAAATCAAGAGAAACAGTGGCCACTGATAGGATCCTTCGACCTTGATAAAATAGAAACGTTAGAAATAGCCCTTTGTAGTAGTAAGACAACGCCTATTATGCTCGACAGTCTCGGTATGTGGCGAAAAGAAGCAATGCAACGAAAAGAAAGAGACGAAGTCAGAGTAGGTAAAGAAACGCGACAGACAGCTTTCCAAGCACCCGATAGGCCAAAGGAAGGGATAGCGGCGACACGGTTCCAAGGAGTAAACACAGGAAGGGAACGGTGTAAAGGGATGTACCGACAGGACAACCCCAAGACACGACGACCCGAACGTAATCCCCCGACATTACGCGCAGGACGAACAGACTTAGGACAAAATCAATGTGCTTTTTGTAAATATTCCGGGCACTGGAAAGCCCAATGCCCGACTCTACTGAACACGGGTAAGAGCAGAGGGCCGACAGAAATAACAGACCGGCAGAAAGGGAAAAGGCGGGAGACAAAGATGAATCAGACTGACACGGACAGGCCAGATAGAACCACCACGTTTGATTACGCCCGATGGCACAGATTTCGCCAGACAGATTTCAGCGACATGATTGACTTCTCATAGGTCGAACAACGCTAAGACAGGAAACCCAGGCAAGCTCTAGGTTACCAGGTGACGAACCCCGTACTACCGCTACTGTTCCCGAACACAAAAACCACCCATTCGGATAACATACAGGAACAACACACAGAGTAGTTTCGGACAGATCAGTATACATTCCATTAACGAACTCAAAACTTCGAGTGCAATGGGACTGATTACTCTCTGTTGCCCCCCCACTCTGTGAACAAAAGCAATTACAGGCCTGCATAGACAACCCCCCGTTCAGGAAGACTGTTCTTGTGGACACCCCACCCCCCCATTACCCAGGCATAAATACCTACCCCCACTGTAGCGAGGTTCTCGTAGTAAAAGGATTCAAGGAAACCAAGTCTCTGTTATATAATTTAAGATTTAATTCCAGTAAAGTAACACCGTATTAATAGGAGCAATACAATACATATTACACCCACTCCGGAAATTCCCGAAATGCAGCAGGTCACCGGTCACGCCCATCCGGAAGGTGACACACGTAGCACGTGTGGGGCGGGGTCCTGCTGACAGCCGTCGATCGAAGAGGTCGCCGGTGGGATGTCCAGGAGGCACCACGGGCCCGGCATGAAATGGCCTTCCCCATCCTCTTCTTCCTGGGGCGGCGTCCCCGGGCCACGAGTGGGGAGGGGGCGAATGCAGATGACCCCCTCCCTCGTATCTCCTGGTCCGGCCATTACAAATACCTCCGCTGAAAATTGGTGCAGGGTGGGCTGGGAGAGGGAGGTGGCGCGAACGAGCCTCCCTCGCCTCCCCAGGTGGAGGTTTCCCAGCCCCGGCCCGGCGCCGACATCCTCCAGCCGGGCGACGGACATACTTGCACAGCACAGGACATACAATGGCCAGCAGCCCTACTTGCGCAGCACGAGACATATGATGGCCATCATGTAGACCCGCGCAAAGGGACGGCGTGGGGTGCACTGGGAGAGGGAGGCGGCGCGAACGAGCCTCCCTCGCCTCCCCAGGTGGAGGCGCCACAGCTACACCCTAGCGCCCCAAGCCGAATGTCCTGCTCCTACGGCACGGTGTCCCATTTTTCGCCCCAAGAAGTCTCATCCACTCTTGCAGACACGACGAAGGGCGACTGCTGCGGAGTCTCAAAATGGCGTCTGGGCCCCCTGGAAGCCGAGTCTGGGCCGCTAGAATAACTTTGACCAGCAACGTAACTTGGACGCTTGCCCACCTGGGCACGAGCCCCTGCCTCCGACAACATCTCCACAGCTTTGAAGATTCTACAAGAGTCCCAGGAGCCCTCGACCCCTACAGGCTTCCGGTGGGGAACAACTGCCTTGATCACTCGAACAAGTTCTGGCCGAACCTCAACTTGACCCGGTAGGGGAGATTTTACCTCCCTCCCCCCTTTTTTGATTGACGGTCCACATTGCCTGCCCCTTCTGTTAGCACAAGTTTTGAACTGCCGAAAAGGACTCTGGTCCAACCGCCGGTTGTTGGAAACATTTTGCCCCTGATGCTACTTCCGGACTAACCCGGCCTCGCCCAAAAATGGCGCCGGTGGCAATAGGAACTAACGAACACCTCGTGGTGTTTCTTTTGCTAATAAGACTTGATGTTCTGAGATATGTATATGATCCTTTGTACACTTGACGAAATAGGGGGAGGGTTCACTTGGCGAACATGTAAAAGGATCCCGTTAAAATGTTGGTTTCAATGTACGATTTATTATGATATTATTGTAACTGATCCATAACGTCGCTTATGACACACGCCCACGGTATGCATCTAGGAAATTTGATTGCAACTAGTCTAACTATGCTTCCAATTATGAAACGAATGCCCCCTGATCCTTCAACTATTGATAAGACGTTTTTAGCTTCCTGCAAATAACAAAACAAACCCTTTTTAAATGTTTTTTAATGCTGCAAAATAGCCCCCCTACTGTACGTGCTTCAACCAACGCCGCGTCCGGCCAAATACGATTGCACTCTCATATTTACATGCTGATCAAATCGTGTAAATAAAGGTTTTTCAAACTATGAACAGGTATCGCATACTTTTGTAAATGTGGGATCAGCGGGAAGGTTTTTTCTGTACGACCTGTTTTGTTCTCTTTTTAAGGTTATTAGAAGATGGTTGCTCAGCCCCGGATTAATGATCAAATCTAAGGCACGATACGTTGCCCCCAAATGTGCGACCGACCCAGGAACAAACGCATGAAGAAGGACCTCGACTTCTGAGAACGGGTAAAGTGAAGCGGTGTAAATGATAAAATGTTATAAAGGTATGATACTCAAAGGTACTGGGGAACAGGGTTGGCCGAAGAGCCGATAGGCCTTAGGACATCACAGCATTGGGAATGATTTAAGGATCCCGATAGCTAGATACATCTACCAACCAGATACCTTGCACTAAGCGCCTCTGATTTTTTAACGTTTCCCTACACACGACCTATAATGCCACACTCGGACCGTCTCCCTCATGGACAACCTATCGCTTGCCATCCTTACCACACTGCCCGCCCCCTGGCTTCGGAAACCAAGACCTCAGGGATTATATCCCGAGGGGATAAGACGAGTAGGTGGTAAGTAAAGGACTTTCGTGCCCGTACATGTGATATGCTTGAATGTTGTCCCCCTCCCTTCCCCTCTTTTCCTCCCTCTACAGGTTACATTGGAAACCCGACTGAGGTATAGTGAAGATCTGAAGCCACGCCATGTCTGATGTATGAAGTGGACTCACGCTGCAAGGTGGCACCTAAAGACACCCACAAACTACTCTTGTAACGAAAGAGCCAATAGTTGTATGATATGATGAGACGCGATCACCCCTAACCCGTGTTGCGTGAATGAGCACATGTCATGTATGTCTGAAACTATGAGAAAATGTTTTCTGTGTGACTGAAGCATTGACTTAACTAGGCAAAGGACCGAGAGTGCGAGAAGTGCGACACAATGGTGCTTTTTACTCAATGCATGTCCCTCTGTACCCGGCCTAATGCTCGTCCGTCCAAAACTGCATGCTTTCTAAATACTAACACAGACCTGTAATGTCTCATGTTGTGTAATGCGCTGAATAGCCTATCTTGGTACACGGCCACTCCCCATGTTGCACGTGTGCTGTTTAGCCTATTGTTGCACATCTCTCTCTCTCTCTCTCTCTCTCTCTCTCTCTCTCTCTCTCTCTCTCTCTCTCTCTCTCTCTCTCTTCTACACTCCCACTCTTCCTAACGACCGGCACCTAATTGGCGAACCCCCATCCCTGGTGCACCACCCAATTGGCTCCAAATACCGCAAGTATTTGAACAAATTTGTCCAAAATAAAATCACATTGATACCATGATACTACCTCTCCTTTCTGCTAAAAATTGATGAAACCTAAATTGGCCAAAAGGGAAAGGACAGGTAAGACGACTGAGGTTCCCTAATCTGACCCGTAATCAGGGAACTACATGTCAGTGGCTTCTATGGTAAAATGCCTCAGGTACACGACCTTCCCCGTCCCGAATTGTCTCAATACCCAAACAGTAAAAGTGATCGAAGCATCCCCGTCTTCCCAGAACGCCCCCAGTTTTGTATCAGCCGCCCCGAACGAGAGTTTGAAAAATGTGGCTCACCCCTGGTTGTAAGAGATGGGTCGACTTACGGCTGACCCAGGCCAGCCGTTGTTCCTAGAAATGATTCGTTGATGAACAAGCTACAAAGTTTAGAATTTGAGAAATGTCCCTGAACGCTTACCAACTGAACTGTAGCCTCCTGCTAGATAACGCCCTTGCGACTCGAAGCAAGACGATAGCCCCTCACCCCAGTTTGCTATGTTCCTAGTTGTTTTCCATAAGACCCTGGTCACCCCAAGGATGAGTCGAATAGTTATCGCAAGCCCCCCGTTTTTTTTGAAGTAGCCAGGTTGTAAGAAACTATGTAGAAATTAGAATGATGTTTGCGAAGTTAAGATTAGATCGAAATGAAGAAATTGTTGCAGTAAGCCCTGTTGAAAGTAAAATGTTTAGCTGAAAGATAAGATGCATTGTTAAAATGGAAAATTGTTTAGCCTATGTTCATTCCTCAGAAAGACACCCATCTGACTATGGTGATAGCACGTTGCACTTTTTCGTAAAATACAAAGCCCTGAAGAGCGTTGTAGCTTTGTAAGACTCGTACTAGAAAAATGGGTCTCTGCCAGAAGAACTAATGTGACTGTAATGAACAAATGCAGTGAGTAGGTATCAGACCTCGTACCACGACAATGAATGTAATACCAACAAACGCCAAAGAAATAAGATACGAAGGAAAGTTGTAGGGAATCCAGCAAACCTATCAACAATTATTTATACGTTGGTCGTAAACCCCCGTGTAACGGATGTTTCCCCAGTTGCTTGGAGTTGGGAGAGAAATAGACTTATGTGATTACCTTCTACTGCCAATTCTCTAAAGACTGTCTTTTCAAACTCATTTAAGGGTACCACCGTCGGAGGAGAGAGAGACCGGATGTGGGAGCACGCGGCCTGACTGCTGATCGTGGAACATCTGCGACTTTGACCAAGGCGGGACCGCAACAGTAAGGAGTCGCAGGACGAGGCATTGTTTCCGACCAAACGAAAGGAAAGGGCTGACCTGATGCCCCTGTTCGATGATCAACAAAATGCCGAAAGTCCCCGCCCTCTGAGCCCGATCATGGGCCCACCTACCTGAAATTTTTCGTCCCCCTGGTCTGTCCCCGATCTGGCCCTGCTCCATCCCCTCTTCCTCCGACCTACCCTAAGGACCGCTCACACACCCTCTTCTTCCACCTGAACTCTTTGACAATCGACTCGAGAAAGAAAAACTGCAATCAGATAGAATAGGGTTTTTGTTGCGAACTAAAATGAAACTTGGGTGCCCTGTCTAAGGTACCCGTGAAAGAATAGTTAGGACACAGGGCGAAAAAAAGGACCTTTGTGACCGGAAACACGAAGAAAAGGTCATGCCCTGCAACGCAGGACCTGGAATAGAGCTGGACGCATAGCTCCACCGCCGGTGCTCAACAGTACCAACAGAAAACGACAAAGAATGCTGAGAACTCACTAATAATGGTCCACGACAATAAGACACTGGAAAAAGCAACACCCCTCCTCTTCGAACAATGACACCCCTGGTTATCGTTTTTACTACGTCTCATTTCTCTCCCAGCTACCATTGTATTGATTATGCTCCAACCAAGTACAAAATGAACTTACATATGTAATAACCCATCAGTTCATATTCCGAATGACTATAAGCGTCTAATGAAATGTACCCAACGCTCTCACTGCAGAATCCTTTCTGTCCGATATTGCATTACTATGACTTTCCTGCAACGAGCTTAACGGTGGGCCCGCCTCCTAAGATGAAAGATTTTAAATGTAATGTTTATGCACAGCTCCTGCACCTGGGTCCCTACTTCTTTACTTATGACTGCCACAGTAGACATGGATAGGAAATAGGCCAGCAAGATGTCTTAGGAATGTTAAAGGGAGGACTGTGGAAAATTAATACGGTTTGGTAAACATTATCTGCGCCATCTTGCCTTCTCTCCCGATGCCACACTCTTTGTCGTGCACACCCGCCATTTTAGGTACCTTGGTCAGAACCACCCTCTGCACGCCACTGACCCCCACCACGGCTCTTCGCCCTCACAAGCACCCCCCACGCACTGGTCACCCCCGCTCTCTCATGCATGGGCCATAAACCCTCCCCATCTGTGCGGCTCTGCCTCGGAATCCTATCCTGTTCCCAGCGCGACACCTCCCTTCATCCCTTTCATGGTCCCAGGTCCTTTGATACAAACCCCTTTTCCTGTGTGCCCATTTGTCTTCCTCGTTCCCAGACCACCACCTGGCCCTGCGGATACTGTTTATTGCCCCCCCGTACCGTAGGAAGCTTCCCCCACTAAAGGACCCTCAAATTGATCAAAGCCCCCACCCTATGAGATCCGATCAACCCCACACATTCCGTGAATCGGCGGAATGTCCAGCTGCGCGATAATCATCACCTGTTGTGACCGGGGTGGGACTTCAACTGTAAATGTGTGTGGGAACGGGCCTGAAGGGGAGATTCCGAGGATGTCCTCTCATACTTCAAAGCATTGCAAGAATGTGTTACATGCAATAAAGATCATAAACTTGTGTATAAGAGGCCAGGCCTCAGAGATGCGGTTAGAGCACCTCGTGACGATACTTGCTGTCCGAACTGATGTGTTTCTCCTCCGGAGAGAATAAAACTTCTGTTTCCTGCCTTCCAGTCTCCAGCGCCTGCCTCTGTGTTTGGTAAACTTGAGTGGGTATAGAGGCGGCTAACGCCGGGCAACTTCGGAAAAGGTCTTCTGCCTGTACCTTTTTCAACATTTGGGATCCTGCGGACAGACATTTCCTCCCCATCAGCCATTTCAGAATGTGAGGCACAGTCCCCGTGTTGTGATCATTATCAAACAAGGGCCCACAAAGCGGTAGGGAGGGACACCTGGAACACACCTGGCTGCAGTGAGGGACACTCAAAGGCCCTTTCCTTTGCTCAAAAAGGCAAAGAAGTTGTGGGATTTGCAAGTCTGATTCACCAACCCCCCAAAAAGGGAACCCTTATAATTTGTTGGGGTTTCACACCCAATCCATCCTGAGCGTGGCTTTGGGGTGTGTGCAGTGGTGGTGGTTGTCTGCCAATGGCAGGTTGGGTGTAGGACCTGGACGCAGGTCAGGCCTTGCAGCCAAGCTCTGCATTGCTTGGCCAAAGGTCATGCGCAGTGCGGCTTGCCTCCCCTCTGTGGATTGGGTGCAGGGCCTGGCCATTCTCCTGCCTTCCCCTGCGAATGGCTGAAGGCCCTGCATAGCGTGGGTTGGCTGCCCACAGCGGGTGGGCGTGGGACCTAGCAACAGTCTGGTCTTGTGTTCAAGTCCTGCAGCGCACGGCCAAAGGCCTTGTGCCATGGGCTTCCCCTCTCATGAATGGATTGGAAGGACTGGCTGGCCACAGGCCGCATCGTCTACCCAACTCCCCTTCACTGGCATAACGAAAATTGAGGGGGCCTTCATGCACGGTACTTAGAGGGACCCCCTTCGGGCTCTACAAGGAGCTCTCGGGCCAGAGTGCAGTGCCGAGGGGGCCCCCTGGAGCTTGGGGCCCCCCCGCACCACGGCTGCGGGGGCCCGAGTTACGCCCCTGCTCCCCTTGTGCACGGTCAAATACAGGGAAGAGCGAGCATTGGTATCGGCAGCCTGTAGGGCATAGAGCCTTGCCACAGGCCAGGCCCTGCGACCCGCTCCCAATGCACATGTCCAAAGGCTGTGCACAGCATGAGTTACCTGCCAACCGTGCAATAGGCGAAGGGCGTGGGGCAGCCAATCCTATGGCGCCCTGCCAAAGACCATCTGCAGTAGTGATTGGAAAATAGGTGCAGCTTAAAAAAGCTAATGAAGTTCACTGATGAAAACAGTTAAAAATAATGGGTCTCATTTTGATGTTGGGTGGGCTGCCACCAACGGTCCACCGGCGGTGGTCCACCCGACATCCAGGTCATCTGTCCGACTGCCGGTCGGACCGGAGAGGTCGGGGGGAAAGACTGTCACCTCTGACAGGTTCCAAGATCCCGTTGGGCGGAGGTCGGTATTCTACCCCTACAATGGAGGCGGTGTCTGAGCAGGCACCGACGTAGGGATTAGGATGTCCCTTTCCGACAGCCTTTTCACGTGGCGCGGCCGGTTCAAGTAAAAGCGATGGGGCGGGGGGTAACAGACAATGGAATATGTAAAATGAAATAAAAAGATTAATAAAACCACTTAAATTGAGTTCACCGTATTGCCGAGTTTATTAATTTTTTTATTATATTTTACCTATTCTGTCACCAGTTGACTTCCCCCTGCCCCCTTCCACCACTCTTTTCTGAACCGGCCGCGCCTGCTTTTCATGGCAGTCAGACTGCCATGAAAAGGCAGACTGTGGGGGGTCCCATACAGGGATCACTGTTATGTTATGTTATGTTATATTAATTTATTATGCGCACAGATACTCCAGCCAAGGAGCGTCCCGGCGCAGAGACAAGGTAGAACATAACACAACAGGAAAAATGGAAAAACATAAAAGCAGCTAAAACAGGAATGTTTTTATAGCCCTCCGGAAAGTCAAGAGGTCCTCCAGCAGGCGAATTTCAACAGGAAGGGAGTTCCATGCTGACGCAGCTTTTACACTAAACGAGCGGCCTCCCATGCGACTGAGCCTGAATCTGGGGACTACAGCAAGGGCCAAGCCCTGGGAACGGAGGGTACGGGTGGGAACGTAAAAGGAGAGACAGCTAGATAAGATTTCCGGGCCTATACCTCTCAGAATCTTAAAGGCAAGGCACAGAACCTTAAAGAGGATGCGCTTCCTTACAGGGAGCCAGTGTAGGGAACGAAGGACATTTGCCACCGAGCTGAATCTGGGCAAGCCAACAATCGCCCTAGCCGCAGCATTCTGAACCCGCTGCAAACGGGTTAACTCGGCCTGGTTGGCCCCAGCCAGAAGAGAGCTAGCATAATCCAGGCGAGAGATGATAGTTGCCTGGATCACTAGCTGCCTGGTCGGGGCGTCAAAGAACTTGAGAACAGGTCTCAAGCCCCTTAGCAGTCCAAACAACAGGCCGCAGTTTTTTTAGTGTGCCCTACAAAGGAAAGGCCCGCATCCAGCCAGACCCCCAGGTTTTTCACCTCCGGTACCGGGGTCGGAGTGGGTCCCAGCTCTGAAGGCCACCATTGGTCACCCCACATCTCCACTCCCTTACCGACAACCATCACCTCCGTTTTTGTGGCATTTAGCTGGAGACAGTTGCCTGTCAACCAGCTGGCCACCGCCTTCAGTCCAGACTGAAACCTAGGGGCCTCAATCTCCGCGTCCCCGCTGAGAGTAACCGCCAGCTGTGTGTCGTCGGCATATGAGACCAAAGTTAGGCCCCACTGCCTAGCGACATCAGCCAGCGGTCTCACGTAAAGATTGAACAACGTGGGACTCAGCGAGGACCCTTGCGGAACCCCCATGGCCAGCGGTTGGAAATTGGACTTGAAGGGAGGGATGGCAACACAGAAGGAGCGGTCATCTAGAAAGGAGCGGAACCATTGCAACGCCTGACCGCCAATGCCAGTCTCCTCAAGCCGATGCAGGAGGATGCTGTGGTCTACCGTGTCAAAGGCGGCGCTAAGGTCTAACAATATAAGCGCCGCCGTTTGACCAGCATCCAACCTTGCACTGAGATGTTCCACCATCACAAGTAACGCGGTCTCCGTGCTGTGACCAGCACGGAAGCCGTTTTGTGTGGGGTCGAGGGCATTCGTCCGTACAAGATGTTCAGACAGGGACAGATTGACATGGGCCTCTGTGATCTTAGCTGGCCAGGGTAGCAACGAAATGGGGCGATAACTTTCAGGCTCGGACGGGTCCAGGGAGGGCTTTTTGATAATTGGGGACACCACAGCTTGCTTCCACTTAGCTGGAACTACTCCCGTTTCCAAGGAAAGGTTAACAAGGGAACATACAACTGAACGTCCCATAAAAGCCTGATCTCGAAAGAGAGCAGGCCTTACTGGATCAGATGGGGATCCAGATTTGACTTGCAACGCAAGTTTATCAAACCCGTCCAAGGTAAGGGGGGGGAAGACAAGCAGAGTAGTCTGATGGGGAGTCCCACTGGTGCTTTCCCGACCGGACCCTATGCTAGGGAATGTCCGATAAATAGCTTGGACTTTCCCCAGGAAATAAGAAGCAAGGGATTCACAGTGGGAAAGGGAACTTACGGTCGTAGAGGTAGTCCGCTTTGCCATGAGATCTTTTACGGCCTTAAAAATGGCTTTTGACGGATTAGTACTGTTCCGGAATTCTGCGGCATAAAAAGCCGCTCGAGCTCGACAGATAGCCCGATGGTAGAGCTTAACGGACCTGGCATATTCAGCTTTTAAATCAGCCCCATAGGTCTTCCTCCAGGCCCTCTCAGCCCGTCTACAGGCACCCTTCAGGGCACGAAGGGCGCCATCGTACCAGGGACTCGACTCTCTAGAGTTGATTTTAGTCGATACAATGGGTATCAGAGAGTCCAAGGCCCTAGTGATCCAGGAACAAAAGAGGTCATACCCCTTTTCTACATCCGTCAAAGGACCCAGCGGCTCCTCTAGTAGAAGAAGATGAAAATCTTCTAACCTAAGTTTCTTCCAGGCCCTCTTCTGTACCCGCCTAGCCGAGGAGATGGAGGGGGTGGCTGAGACAGGGCAAAGAATGGACACCAAGAAGTGGTCTGTCCATTCCACCGGTAAGATAGAGGTGATTTTAGTCCCCGACAGATTGGTAAACAAGGGATCTAAAATATGCCCCCCCGAATGGGTAGGCTGGGAGACCATCTGGGGAAGTTGAAAGGCCTCTAGGTCAGAGGAGATGGAGCGCACTGTCAGGCCTGAGAGGGTGTCGAAATGCAGATTTAAATCACCCATGATGGAGAAGTTGGCACAGTCTGCGACCAAAGGGCCAACAATGTCGGGGAAAGCATTTCTAAACACCACATCGCTGCCGGGCGGACGATAAACGACCATCCCGGAAAGCGTAAACTCAGGGCTGACAGAGACCTTGAACAAGGCACTTTCACACCCAGGGATATTTAGGGCACTCCAGACACAGGAATAAGTGGACCTTACTACTAAAGCTATACCCCCACCTCTGGACAATCTATTCAAGGTGTACATAGAATAGCCGGGTGGGCAGGCTAGATTTGAAATAGCAGTATCCGCATCCTGAAGCCAGGTTTCAGTCATGGCAAATATGTCCGGAGCTTCCTCCTCAATAAGGTCAAAGATGTTCTGATAATGTTTCAGCGCTGACCTGACATTCAGGTTCAGGATCCGCAAGGAGGAAGGGAAATCTGTAATGCGGCGGGTCGCCGGGGAGTTAATTCTAGGGAGAGGACTCGGAGAGTCAAGAGCCCACCCATTACAAGGGCAATGGTACGGGCCTCGCAATGGATGTACCGGTGGAAGGGTACAACTACGGCTTACCTGACCGATAGCAAACAGGCACTCCCGCGAATATGTCAGCATGGCGGCACTAAGATGGAATACTAGTCGTTAACCAGAATCCCGCGACGTCCAGCGCGTCCTTAGCGCGGACGGGCGCAGACGGGCAGGACTCTGGCACGACTCCGGCCACGCGAGGACACGCCCGCTGCGCGATCCCGCTGCGCTAGGGGAGGAGCTTTAAATAGGTGTTCCCAGGCGGCTCATGCGCACTAAAGCGCTGGTAGGTAGAGACGCCTCAATCCACTCACCCCACTCCAAGATGGCGGCCAAAATCGAACAGGGCACCCACCCCAGAACCAGACCCGCCCAAACGGCGGTGCGGGGGCCGATTATGGTGCAAGTAAGGGGCGATTAAAACCAGGGTCAAATAACCAAGTAAAACGGAAATAAAAGTTTAAAATAGCAAATTTCAATAATGCGCGCGAAGCGCTCACACAGCTTACAGCTACCTTGTCAGGGGGCAGTATCAGGAGGGAGTCGCCTTAAATAGGTGTTCCCAGGCGGCTCATGCGCACTAAAGCGCTGGTAGGTAGAGACGCCTCAATCCACTCACCCCACTCCAAGATGGCGGCCAAAATCGAACAGGGCACCCACCCCAGAACCAGACCCGCCCAAACGGCGGTGCGGGGGCCGATTATGGTGCAAGTAAGGGGCGATTAAAACCAGGGTCAAATAACCAAGTAAAACGGAAATAAAAGTTTAAAATAGCAAACTGCAATCTGCTAATTCCCCACCCCGCACATCCATATGCCGTATGCCAGGCACCACATGGTGCCTGGCATACGGTGCATAGATGTGTACAAAGTGATTTTTTCTACTGCTGCCCTTTTCCTGGGCAGCAGCACGAGCCGCAGTAGAAAAAGCATTTTCCGACCACCTTACTGTCAGTCTCCTCGTAATAGGGCGGGTGGGACCGACGACTCAGTGTCGGACGGTCTCCAGCCCCATGCGATGGCGGTCGGCACGCCAACCAACGGCCATCATAATGAGGGCCTTAGTTATGGGTCTGGGTCAAATATGTAAAACCACTGAAGTTTGCTAGTTATGGTTTCCTACGGACGCCATGACTTGTGCAACCTGTCATGGTCAAAACACAAATTTGCCAACAGCATGAAAACAAACATATAGACATCAAGAAAGCAACATGGTAGGCACCACAAGTTACGAGATGTGTTGTGCACATTGGAAACCGTAACTGGAGAGCTTCAGTAATTTTTTAATTTGTGTCAGAATCATAAAGTTTAACTGTGTTTTTTTCAGTGAATATATTTTAATATCAGAACTGTCTGTGGTACTAGGCTTAGGTGAAATTGAACTTACACTGATGTAATGCAAATCATTTTTGGAATTTCGAGTTACGAATCTTATGTGACAATCACAAAATTATGCCGTTACGCCACTTCACGTAATTATGCACCATTCACTGTTAGAAAAATGTGTGTGAATGTAACCATCGAAGGTAAAAATGTACTGGAATGCTAGGGAACAAGAGAACCTGAGCAGATATTGTTCACAGTACTTTGGTTAAATGCGCCTTGCAACAAAGTTTGACATGAGGATGCATTTTGCACTAAAATATAGCACAAAATTAAGGATTTACAATTCGCGTAATTTTTCTGCGTTCTCACATAATTATGCGATAGCAAATTATGCAAAATTTACACACCACTCGTCGATACTCAATCGCTCCCTCGCCATAAGTCCATAAGAATGGTTCCTGAAATGGAACAGCATACAGCTTGACGTGTACAGGTGATTGACTCTGGAGGTAGTATTCTAAACATCTGTGGAACCAATCGAGTATCAACTCTGTACATGAGTGGTGAGAGAGAGGCGGGATTCAGGCCAGAAGAAATCTGCTATGGTTCAGGGGCGGTCTTAGGCATGTGCAAGCTGTGCACCTGCACAGGGCCGCCAAACCCCAGGGGCCGCCACGCCAATATATATCCTTAATATAATAATCCTCTGAGGATGGATACATATTTGCGTGGCAGCCCCTGGCAGGGATTTGGCGGCGTTCCTCCTGGTTACTGATTGGCTTCTTTTTTTCCCTACCCACTCCCTCACGTCGTGTGTCACAATACCCTCCTCCTCCTAACTTTTATCGTTCTGAGAAGAATTCGGGAGGGTAGGAGCAGCCGCAGGTACTGGTCATCTAACGCCTTTTCTGGATGTTTTATTAAAACACCTTCCTGAGCTTTGGGGGCTCCGCCACGCCCGGACCCCTCTTCCGGGGCCCCCTACCTACGCTTCCTGCACAGGGCAGCCATGAGCCTAGAGCCGCCCCTGTATCGTGCCTCCTTGGACTGGTCTTGGATCAGGATGCGCTTACCTTCGTCGCCATCCTCCTCGGACATGATGGCCACGCACTGCTCCCACACCGTCTTCACATCCGCCCGGTACCGCTCGCAGGACCAGATGAACGAGGGAAGCAGCAGCGTCTGCACCATGGAGCACCAGAGAACACACAGCACCATCCAGATGGGGGCACTGTTGTACTTCAGGCTCACAAAGCTGACCACCTGCAGGGAGGAAGAAAGACCAGAGGGGTCACTGCAGGAGCAGAGACAGGAATCTACCAGCCACCATTACACCAAGTCTCCATCGCCTGGGCACACCCAAAGCTAGCGGTGATAGACTTTGTATCCCTGGCCCCATCTCCTGTACCATCAGTTCTGAGAGGTAACAGAGTACACCTCCCTGCTTCAGTCTGAAAAGTTCACCCAGCCATAGAGGTCACCCGTGGTGGCTTATCATAATGGAGGTGTGCAGGAATCACCACTGGAAGGGCCTCGTGTAAGTCAGTGAGTTTTGAACTAGGAACTCCTACTTTATGCACACTGCAGGAGAGCACACTGCACACACCCAGTCCCTGTGAGTGGCAGTAGGCAGCCAAAGGAACCCATGAATTTGTGGTGAATCTACCTAGAAAATCTGATTTACAGCTTTGGTGCAAAAGCTGAGAAGTTGGTAGCACAGGAACAAGAGGTGGGACAGGGCAGATATGTTTCTTTGTGACAGATGTGTGAGAAGTGAGTGAATGTGGGCACCAGTCTGAGAGTGTGTGTGTGTGTGTGTGTGTGTGTGAGAGAGAGAGAGGGAGAGAGAGAGAGAGAGTGAGTGAGTGGGCGCATGTGTGTATGACAATGTGTGTGTGAGACAGTACGCGTGTGTGTGTGTGTGTGTGTGCGTGTGACATTATATGGTTGTGTGTGTGAGAGTGAGTGTATGTGTGTGTTTGTTGAGGTGTGTGAGAGAGACTACATGCAACTGTGTGTGGGAGAGTGAGCGCATGCGTGTATGATAATATGTGTGTGTGTGTCTGAGAGAGAGGGTACATGTGTCTGTATCCATATGTGTGGGCTTATGACAGTATGTGGCTGCGTGTAAGACTGAGCGTATGTATGCATGACAATATTTGTGAGTGTGTTTGTGTGTGAGTGTGTGTGCTAGAGAGAGCAGAGCGCATGTGCCTGCACGTATGTGTGCGTGTGTGCTTATTACCATATGTGGCTATGTGTGGGAGAGTGAGCACATGTGTGCATGACAACAAGTGTGTGTTTGAGATAGAGAATACACAAGTCTGTGTGTCTGTGTGTGATACAGAATGAATGCTCCGGGGGTGGTATCACACTTCTACAATATCACCTGGGCGCTCACAGGATAAGGGGGTTCTTCTGTGGAACAATGGGGTGCAGCGCTGGCATGACTGCGGCATGTGTTCCCTATTGCTGGCATTTCTGGCATGGCCGGGACCTCGCCTAGTATAAAGGTACCAGCCTTGGCATGCTGAGGCCATACTTGGAGTGACGGAGTGCCCACTTGGCATAAAGGTTGCTCTGAAACAATAGTGCCCAAACCAGGCATTTTTTGGACAAACTTGGCATGTTGGTGTCCATCTGTGGCATTCTGTGGCCATTCTTTGCATACTGAGGTCATCCCTGGCACCTTGAGCCACATCCTAGCCAAACGTAAGGTTAGCCGTGTCTTGGCATGTTGTGGGCATTTGTGCATTAACGGAACCCATCCCTGGCATAATGGTGGAGCTGGAGTCATGGTGCCCATCACTGATATATCTCTGGCATTATTGACAGAATGGGGGCACTCCTGGCATAAGGAGAGTCGAAACTGCTTGCGTATGATGGATATCCATGGAGGCGGATGATCATATTACCATATAAACTTGAAATATGTGATGTAAAACCAAATTATGCGGCAAGGAAGATCCAAGTATGTGGCAATTCTACAACACCTCTTTCCATTAAGATAGCTCTGCAGAGTAGTGTATTGGGTATTTCATATATATTATATATGCTTTTCACTAGAAAGTACTTTAGGATTCAAGACAGGGACTCTTCAGCCTGGCTGGGAACTCTTAAGAAATTAATGAAAGAATGATCTGCTAATGACGCTTGTGGACCATCTGAATGCTCTTCATCTTACTTGTCTCATTGTGTTATCCGCATATGTCTAGTGCAGTAGTCTAGTAATTGTGACTTAACTTGTAACTAATAATTGTCCAAAACCAATTTGCGTTGGTTTACATGGTAATGGCTGTGCTGCAACAAGCCTCTATTTTTATGTGTTAACATTATAACTTTATTCAGTTATTACAAACCATTAAAGTGCATAAAACAATACAGCCAAATAGATACAATTCATCGAAATAAGGCTTCTTAATAGCCGTACAGAGAGGGGACAGGAGTGTATCCTTGCGCCAACCACCGGGGCCTAATCAGCCCCCGCGTGACATGCCACTTACACCTGTGACAGCCCCTTGAGCTCAGCCACCCCCTGGAAGTGACAGGCCCTGTGAGAGCTGTTCTCTCGTGCCCATGCAGAAGGGTGATGGACCCTGTGATCCTGGGCTGCTTTCTCCACCCCAAGTTATAAAGGTGTCAGTCTCTGTGAGCCTGGAGTTTTCTCTCCACCCCAACCTATGAAGGTGGCAGGCTCTGTAGTTCTAAACTGCTCTCTTGAGCCCATCTATAAAGATGCCAGACCCTGTAACCCTGGGTTGTTTTCTCCTCTCCACCTTATAAAGATGAAAGCTCAGTAATCGTGATCTGTTCTCTCCACACCAACATTTAAAGGCTACAGGCGCTGACAGCCTGGGCTGTTGTCTCTTATCCACCCTATAAAGGCTACAGGCTATGAAATTCAGAGATGCTCTCCCCACCTCATCTCAATGGTGAAAGGCTCTGTGATCCTGGGCTGTTCTCCCCACCCAACCTATAAAGGTGAAAGCTCTGTCACCCTGGGCTGTTCTCTCCACCCCAACCTATAAAGGTGACAGGCTCATGGCTCTGTAATGTTGGGCTGTTCTCTCCCCTAACCTATAGGTGACAGGTTCTGTAATTCTCTGCTGTTCTTCCCACCCCAACCTATAAAGGTGGCAGGCGCTGTTCTCTCCATCCCACAGGTTCTACCAGCACCAATCCTGTGAGTACATTCAGTCCTAGATGTGTCAGGTTCTGTATTCATATGCAGTCTCCCTGCGCCAATCACGTGCTAGAGGTGACAAGGGTGTGTCCCTGACCCCTTGTTCCTGGGAATGGGCTTACAGCACTGTCTGCCCGAGAAGAGCCGATTGGGTTCTTCTGCAGTGATTAAGTTGTCTAATTAACGTAATGAACTTGCTAATGTAATTATCCCAATTTAATTAATGGATCAATTAACTTCTCCCCCTTTCTGGGAAATGTTTTTGTCAGGAAGCAGACAGAGGAATTGATGAGGAGAGTAAAAATACCCAATAAACAGAGCCTGGTGGAGATAAACGGAGAGTTAGGCAGTGTGGAAGACAGAACGGGGCTGCGGTGATAGGGTAGGGGGAAGCACACAGTGAGAGGGAGAGATAAGAAGGAGGGGAATAGCAAGAAAGAGAGAAAGAGAAAGGATAAGAAGGCACAGGAAGAATGAAAAATGAGAGAAGGATGAAGGAAGAAAAAGGGAGAAATTGAGAGAGGATTGGGGAGATGAGAAGAGAGAGCGAGAGAACATATATCGAAAAAGTGAGACAAATCGTGAGGGAGAGAGGCGAGAGGGACTGAGCGAGAAGGCGAGAAGAGAGAACAGAAAAAGAGGAAGGAGGTAGAGGAACAGGAGAGACAAAGGAAGGGAGAGACAAAAAGGCCGCCTGAGTTCTAATAATAAGAGAAGTATAGAATGAGGAAACGAGAGTAAAATAAAGGAAGAGTGTTTGATAAAAGAGACGGGAGAGAGAAAGAGAAGCTCAGTGAAAGACAGAAGGAAGTAAGGGGGAATAAGAGCATAAAAAGAGGGAGAGAAAGGGAAGGGTTCAAGGGAAAGAGAGAGGTGAACAGATATATGAATAAAGGGGGAAAATATAGAGTTGGTGGGAAAACGATAAAATAAGTATTGAAAGTTGATGTAGGATGCATACAGTAAGATGAGGGGTAGAGAAGGAGGTGGAGAGTGAACGTGTCACACAAGACTGATAGAGATGGAAAAGAGCAAACCCATGAGTGAAATACTGTTGGTGTGAAGAATGAAGCAGGAAGGGGAGGAGTCTGGTGATGCACCCACATGACAAGGGGTTGGCAGTGTGTTGCAATGGGTTGAGCAGTGGGGGCATCAGCAGGAGCATCAGTGGGTTGTATATTGGGCTTGACAGGAGGTGGAGACAGTGGTCACTGTGGATGATGTGGCAGCAGGTGTGGCCATGGGTGGAGCAGAGGAGATTTCATCGTGGTGGGGCACGAGAAGTGTGGTGGCAGTGAGTGGGGTGAGCACAGCACATGTGAAGCAGTGGTGAGGCAGTGCGCATGACAGATTGAGGTGGCAGTGGGCGTGGCAGTAGGTGGTAGCAATGTACATGGCAGCAGGTGGTGGCAATGGGCGCAACTGCAGGTGATGGTAGCGGATGGGAAAGCAGGTGGTGGAAGTGAATATGGCAGCAGGTGGTGGAAGTGGGTATGGCAGCAGGTGGTGCACAAGAGTGTGGCTGAAGGCGGTGGATGTGAGTGTGGCAGCTGGTGGTGGATGTGCGTGTGCAAGCAGGTGTTGGATGCGAGTGTGGTAGCAGGTGGTGGATGTGAGTGTGGCAGGAGGTGGTGGATGTGAGCGTGGCAGCAGATGGTGGATTTGCGTGTGCCAGCAGGTGTTGGATGCGAGTGTGTCAGCAGGTGGTGGATGTGAGTGTGGCAGGAGGTGGTGGATGTGAGCGTGGCAGCTGGTGGTGGATGTGAGTGTGGCAGGAGGTGGTGGATGGGAGCGTGGCAGCTGGTGGTGGATGTGAGTGTGGAAGCAGGTGGTGGATGTGAGTGTGGCAGGAGGTGGTGGATGTGAGCGTGGCAGCAGATGGTGGAAGTGAGTGTGGCAGCAGGTGGTGGATGTGAGTGTGGCAGCAAGTGGTGGGTGTGAGCGTGGCAGCAGATGGTGGATTTGCGTGTGCCAGCAGGTGTCGAATGCGAGTGTGGTAGCAGGTGGTGGATGTGAGTGTGGCAGCTGGTGGTGGATGTGAGTGTGGAAGCAGATGGTGGAAGTGAGTGTTGCACAAGATGGTGGATATAAGTGTGGCAGCAGGTGATGGAAGTGGGTAAGGCAGCAGGTGTGGCAGAAGGAGGAGGATGTGAGTGTGGCAGAAGGTGGTGGGTGTGGCAGCAGGTGTCGGATGTGAGTGTGGTAGCAGATGGTGGCAGCAGATGGTGGATGTGAGTGTGGCAGCAGATGGTGGATGTGAGTGAGGCAGCAGGTGGTGGATATGAGTGTGGAAGCAGGTGATGGAAGTGAGTGTGGCAGCTGTTGATGGAAGTGAATGCGGCAGCAGCTGGTGGATGTGAGTGTGGCAGAAGGTGGTGGGTGTGGCAGCAGGTGTTGGATGCGAGTGTGGTAGCAGATGGCTGCAGGTGGTGAAAGTGAGTGTGGCAGAAGGTGGTGGGTGTGGCAGCAGGTGATGGAAGTGAGTGTGGTAGCAGATGGTGGCTGCAGGTGGTGGAAGTGAGTGTGGCAGAGGATGGTGGATGTGGGTGTGGCAGATGTTGATGCAAGTGAATGTGGCAGCAGGTGGTGGATGTGAGTGTGACAGAAGGTGGTGGATGTGAGTGTGGCAGGAGGTGGTTGATGTGAGCGTGGCAGCAGATGGTGGATGTGAGTGTGGCAGCAGGTGGTGGATGTGAGTGTGGCAGCAGGTGGTGGATGTGAGCGTGGCAGCAGATGGTGGATTTGCGTGTGCCAGCAGGTGTTGGATGTGAGTGTGGTAGCAGATGGTGGAAGTGAGTGTGGCAGAAGATGGTGGATATAAGTGTGGCAGCAGGTGATGGAAGTGGGTAAGGCAGCAGGTCGTGGAAATGAGTGTGGCAGAAGGAGGGGGATATGAGTGTGGCAGAAGGTGGTGGGTGTGGCAGCAGGTGTTGGATGCGAGTGTGGTAGCAGATGGTGGCAGAAGATGGTGGATGTGAGTGTGGCAGCAGGTGGTGGATGTGAGTGTGGCAGAAGGTGGTGGGTGTGGCAGCGGGTGTTGGATGCGAGTGTGGTAGCAGATGGTGGCAGAAGATGGTGGATGTGAGTGTGGCAGCAGGTGGTGGATGTGAGTGTGGAAGCAGGTGGTGGATGTGAGCGTGGCAGCAGATGGTGGATTTGTGTGTGCCAGCAGGTGTTGGATGTGAGTGTGGTAGCAGATGGTGGAAGTGAGTGTGGCAGAAGATGGTGGATATAAGTGTGGCAGCAGGTGATGGAAGTGGGTAAGGCAGCAGGTCGTGGAAGTGAGTGTGGCAGAAGGTGGTGGGTGTGGCAGCAGGTGTTGGATGCAAGTGTGGTAATAGATGGTGGCAGCAGATGGTGGAAGTGAGTGTGGCACCAGATGGTGGATGTGAGTGAGGCAGCAGGTGGTGGATATGAGTGTGGAAGCAGGTGATGGAAGTGAGTGTGGCAGCTGTTGATGGAAGTGAATGTGGCAGCAGGTGGTGGATGTGAGTGTGGTGGAAGTGAATGTGGCAGCAGGCGGTGGAAATGAGTGTGGCAGCAGATGGTGGAAGTGAGTGTGGCAGCAGATGGATTATATAAGTGTGGCAGCAGGTGATGGAAGTGGGTGAGGCAGCAGGTCATGGAAGTGAGTGTGGCAGAAGGAGGAGGGTGTCGCAGCAGGCGTTGGATGCGAGTGTGGTAGCAGATGGTGGCAGCAGATGGTGGAAGTGAGTGTGGCAGAAGATGGTGGATGTGAGTGTGGCAGCAGGTGGTGGATATAAGTGTGGAAGCAGGTGGTGGAGGTGGGTGTGGCAGCTGTTGATAGAAGTGAATGTGGCAGAAGGTGGTGGGTGTGGCAGCAGGTGTTGGATGCGAGTGTGGTAGCATATGGTGGCTGCAGGTGGTGGAAGTGAGTGTAGCAGAAGATGGTGGATGGGAGTGTGGCAGATGTTGATGGAAGTGAATGTGGCAGCAGGTGGTGGATGTGAGTGTGGCAGAAGGTGGTGGGTGTGGCAGCAGGTGTTGGATGCGAGTGTGGTAGCAGATGGTGGCTGCAGGTGGTGAAAGTGAGTGTGGCAGCAGATGGTAGATGTGAGTGTGGCAGCAATTGATGAAAGTGAGTGTGGTAGCAGATGGTGGCAGCAGGTGGTGGAAGTGAGTGTGGCGGAAGATGGTGGATGTGAGTGTGGCAGCAGGTGGTGGAAGTGAATGTGGTAGCAGGTGGTGGAAGTGAGTGTGGCAGAAAATGGTGGATGTGAGTGTGGCAGCTGTTGATGGAAGTGAATGTGGCAGCAGGTAGTGGATGTGAGTGTTGCAGAAGGTGGTGGTGTGGCAGCAGGTGTTGGATGCGAATGTGGTAGCAGATGGTGGCAGCAGGTGATGGAAGTGAGTTTGGCTGCAGGTGGTGGATGTGAGTGTGGCAGCAGGTGGTGGAAGTGAGTGTGGCTGCAGGTGGTGGATGTGAGTGTGGCAGCAGATGGTGGATGTAAGTGTGGCAGCAGGTGATGGGAGTGAGTGTGGCAGCAGATGGTGGGTGTGAGTGTGGCAGCAGATGGTGGATGTAAGTGTGGCAGCAGGTGGTGAAGTGAGTTTGGCGGCAGGTGGTGGAAGTGAGTTTGGCAGCAGGTGATAGAAGTGAGTGTGGCAGCAGGTGATGGAAGTAAGTGTGGCAGCAGATGGTGGATGTGAGTGTGGCAGAAGGAGGAGGATGTGAGTGTGGTAGCAGGTGATGGAAGTGAGTGATGGCAGCGAGAGAAGCAGCAAGTCTTGGCAGTGGCAGTGGCAGCAGCAGTGGGTGTGGCAGCGCAAGGTGCGGCAGGAGGTGGGGCACGGTGTGACAGTTGGCATGTTTGCAGGTAGTGGGTGGGGTAGCTAATGTGGCAAGGAGTGTGGCTGCAGGCTGTGTCAGTGAATCAGCAGCAGGTGGTGTGGGAACAGGATCTGGCAGCAGGAGAGGCAGAAGTTGTGTGACACCTGTTGTGGCAGCAGGTGTGGCATTGGTTGTGGAAGCAGATGGTGCCAGTGAGTGCGGCAGTGATTGTGATAGCAGATGTAGGAGTTGGTGTGGCAGCAGGTAGTGATAGTGGGTGTGGCAGCAGGTAGTTATAGTGGGTGTGGCAGCAGGTAGTGATAGTGGGTGTGGCAGCGGATAGTGATAGTGGGTGTGGCAGCAGGTAGTGATAGTGGGTGTGGCAGCAGGTAGTGATAGTGGGTGTGGCAGCGGGTAGTGATAGTGGGTGTGGCAGCAGGTAGTGATAGTGGGTGTGGCAGCAGGTAGTGATAGTGGGTGTGGCAGCAGGTAGTGATAGTGGGTGTGGCAGCGGGTGTGACAGCTGAAGATGGAAGCGCCTAAGGAAGCAATTGGTGGCAGTGGGTGATGCAGCAGGCACAGGCAGTGGTTGTGGCTTCAGGTGTTGAAGCATCTGAGGCAGCAGGTGGTAGCAGCTTGGCCACCGCTGGTGTGGCAATGGGTGTAGCAGTAGTGGCTCTGGCAGCTGGTGGTGGCAGCATACAGTGGCTGTAGGTGAACCAGTAGGTGATGGCAGAGGGTGTGGCATTGGGTGGTGGCAGTTGGTGTGGCAGCAGGTGGTGCACATGGGCACTACAGCAGGCTATGGCTTTAGGTGCAGCAGCAGGGGAAGCAGCTTGTGGTGTCATTGCGTATGCCAGTAGGTGGCAACAGTGAGGGAGGCAGCAAGTGGTAAGAAGTAGGTGCAGCAGCAGGTAGCAGCAGTGACTGTGGAAGTAAGTGGTGGCTGTGGGCGAGGCAATGGGTGGTGGCAGGTGTGGCATCGGGTGGTGGCTGTGTGGGAGGCAGCAGGTGGTGGCAGAGAGTATGTCAGGGGGTAGAGGTAGCGGGTGAGGCAGAAGATGGTGGCACCGGTGGTGGAAACATGTGGCAGCAGGGGAGGCAGCAGGTGGTGGCCGTAAGTTAGACAACAGGCTGTGCCAGTGGATGTGGGCGTTGCAGCAGGTGTAGTAGAGGAAGAGGCAGCAGATGGCAGCAAGAAGTGGCAGCGGATGCGGCAATGGGTGCAACAGCAGGTGGTGGCAGCGGGTGCGGAGTGGGTGAGGCTGCCAGTGGTAGAAGTTGGTGCAGCAGCAGATAGTAGAAGAGACTCAGGCATCAGGTGGTGGCAACGGATGTGGCAGTGGGTGAGGCAGTAGGTGGTGGCAGAGGGGTTAGCAGCAGGTGCGGCAGCAGGTGATACACCAGGTGGTGACAGCAGCTGTGGCAGTGGGTGAGGCGGTAGGTGGTGGCAGAGGGGTTGGCAGCAGGTGCGGCAGCAGGTGATACACCAGGTGGTGGCAGCAGCTGTGGCAGTGGGTGAGGCGGTAGGTGGTGGCAGAGGGAGTGGCAGCACGTTGTTTCAGAAGGTGATACAGAAGGTGTTGGCAGTGGGTGTAGCCGCATGTGGCAGAGGTGGGCACTGCAGCAGGATGAAGCAGTGGGTGAGCTAAGAGGTGGTAGCGCCTGGTGTGGCAGGATGTGGTAGTTACGGGTGTGGCAGTGGGTGAGGCAGTAGGTGGTGGCAGGGAGAGTGGCAGTATGTGTGAGAGCAGGTTATACACCTGGTCGTGGAGGTGGGCCTGGCAGCATGTAATGGGAGTGGGCACTGCAGCATGGCACTGCAGTGTGTGCGTCTGCAGGTGATGGCACCTGGTGTGGCAACATGTGGCAGCTGTGGGTGTGGCAGTAGGTGACAATGAGCCCAACAGTGGATGTTGTACGGCTATGGAATGTAGCACGGTGCCATTCACCCCCATGCACCCCAGAGTGGCCTCATGATGCCAGCCTTACCAGTATGGGCAGCCCGGTCAGCGTGTCGTAGAGGAAGACGATGGCGCCAATCAGGTTGGTCATTTGCATGGAGGTCTTGGCCGATTCCGAGCCATCCAATGAGGAGCGTCGCTTGCCCTGGGCATCCTCCACCACAATGGTGGGCACGTTGAAGGCATTGCGGGCGGCTCGGCGCCCCGCCCTGCCTCGCCCGCACAGCGCGTGGTAGAAGGTGATGGCCACGCACACCAGGCCCATGGAGATGCCCCCCAGGAGCAGCAGGCTGAAGCACACCCCGAAGCCCAGGCCAATCTTGCTGACGATGAACTGGCAGCCGCGGGCGTAGTAGCGCTCGGTGTTGTCATGCCAACCGATGCTGGGCAGCGTGGAGAGGATGAAGGACACCATCCAGATGCCCATGATGGCGTGCAGCGCCTGCTTCTTGGTGTTGCTGAGGCGGTAGTTGACCGGCCAGCGCACCATCCACATGCGGTGGTAGGACAGCGAGGCCACGGTGAAGCAGGTGGCCAGCGCCAGCGTGTAGTAGGTGGACACGAAGACCTTGCAGATGCCCTCGTTCCAGTCGTACTCCGAGGCCTCCTTGCGCAGCTGGATGACGGAGAACATGGTGAGCGGGATGGCCACCATCAGGATGTGGGTGCCCGCCAGGAAGCAGAGCAGCAGCTCCAGCGGCTTGTGCTTCTGCTGCTTGGCCGAGATGCTGAGGATGGTCCAGGCGTTGGCCAGCAGGGAGAGCACGCCGCAGGCCAGCCACGAGAGGGAGTTGTTGTGCAGGGTCTCCACCTCGGGGCTGTGATGCATCTTACACCCAGGCAGGGCAGAGGGGGCTGGGGCAGGCAGGAGGCTCAGGAGAGGAGGCGGCTGGGTGGTGTCTGTGTGGCACAGAGGGTGGTGCGGGTGAAGGGGCAGTGCTGAGGCCACATGTGTTCTGTGCCAGTGGAAGGTGGTAGTCCAGCTTTCTGAAATGGGAAGTATGTTTTTCTCTCTGTTTCTCCTCTCGTTTCCTATCTTTTTTGTGTTTATCCCCTTCAATGTCTTTATTTCTCCTCTCAACTTCTTGTCTCATTTCTTTATCTTGAGTGCCCCTTTCTGCGTCCTGTCGCACAGTCTCTTGTTGCGGCTACCTCCTCAGCGGTGACACTCACTCCCCATCACATAGAAGGGGGTGGCCTTTGTCCAGCGATGACTCCTGCTCTCCAGCACTTAGTTAACCCCTTCTCAGCCTTGTCCCCAACTCCCCCCACATGCAGAAGTGTTAACCGTCTCCCAGCAGGGCCTCCACTTTCCCCAGGTGCACAGAATTAAACACCTCATCTCAACGCAGCCTCCAATTCTTCACCGTACCCAGAATTGTTCAGCTCTTTCTAACTGTGATGTGAAACGTCCTCTCCCCCCCTCCATCATATGCCGGCTTGTGTCCTCTTCTCAGAGGGGCCTATGGTTTACATCACGCACCGGGGCTTCCAAAGTCCAGGGGTCGTTCTGATTGGCCATCGTGCACTGAACTGGTAATGCACTCCCCGTGGGGCCTCCAAAATCTCCCGCGTAAACCGGATTTTTAAAATGATGTCACGCAGTTCATCCAGCCTTTCATCCAGGGTTGCAGGGGGTGGTAGGTGAAGTGGTCGGTTGTTCGTGGCCCCCTCCCCTGTCAGACCGGGGCACGGCCCCTAAATACTGCAGCCAGTCAAATACTTAAGCGCATCTATGCTGACTGAACCCGCGTCTTGGCGCCCCGCTCCTCGCATCCCTCCTTCCAGGCGCGCGCCTTCTTGTCGCCGCCCTGGCCCACGGAGAGAAATGAAGCGCCAAGCTGTCACTTCAGGGCGCAGTGCCAGGGTAGACCCAGGTGCGGCGAGTGCGGCTGTCGCGCAAGGATGTCTGCCCGTCTCCTGGGGACGTGTCTCTCAGAGGACTGTGCCCATCTGTCGCTTGGAGTGGATGTCTGCCAGTCTCGGCGTTGGCGGCGTGCCCGGCTCTTCCCCGGTGGGTGCCAGTGTATCAGTCAGGGATGAAGTCTGTCGCCTCTCAGGATCCGGGGGCAGATGTCGGCGTGACTCGCGGGACTCTCACCCTCCTGCAGAAAAGCAAAGAGATGACATCAGGAGGACACAGACCAACGTCCCACTCTCTCCTGTCCACCCCTCACAACTCTTCACTCTCTTGTCCCCTCAGACCGCCCCCTCTCTCCCTCTCTCTGGGGGTCCCTTCAGCCCCCACCCCAGTGCTTGAGAAGCTCTGAAGTTTAACCTGCCCCCTTGAAGAGGGGTTCGTCACCAGCTCGGATACAATTGTGCCAAACTCCAGTCACAAGTGTTACGTTGTCACTCAGCCTTCCTTCCTCCCCCTGGCTGGAACCTCTGAGATGCACCCCACGGGACACCCACAGATATCTCAGTACTGGAACCCACACAGAACTCCTGCGAAGTACCTCACTTCTGAGCTGTGGCAAGGTTGTTTGTAAAACCAAAGGGGATGATGGACGGAGTGTTGAACATTGCAAGCACTCACCCCCAGTCAACTCATCTGGGTTTAATCCATCATCATTCTTTAGCTCACCCCGCCACCCCAGTTCAGACATGACCATATGCAAAGGAGTCTGACCCTGTGCCTCATGGGAACAGTCCAGCCCGAACTGCCAAGCCATGTCTTCCCTGGACCGGAAACAAGCATCCTGGGACCGGGTTCTGGCTAACCACCCGTCATCAGCCAGGCTAGCTTGAATCTAGTGGCAAAGTGAGCAAGGGACCCACGTCTGGGCATACCCTGCCAACTTAGGACGAACATACCCAGATCAGTTGATTGGGGGTGAGTGCTTGCAATGTCCATCATCCCCTTTGGTTTTGCTTTGTTCGCCCTAAATTGGCAGGGTATGCCCAGACGTGGGTCCCTTGCTCACTTTGCCACTGGATTCAAGCTAGCCGGCTGATGGCGGCTGATTAGACAGAAACCGGTCCCAGGATGCTTGTTTCCGGTCCAGTGAAGACATGGCTTGACAGTTCGGGTTGGACTGTTCCCATGAGGCACAGGGTCAGACTGATTTGCATATGGTCATGTCTGAACTGGGGTGGCGGAGTTAGCTTAAGAATGATGATGGATTAAACTAAGATCAGTTGACTGGGGGTGAGTGTTTGTAATGTTCAACACTCCGTCCATCATCCCCTTTGGTTTTGCTTTGTTCACCCTAAGTTGGCAGGGTATGCCTAGACGTGGGTCCCTTGCTCACTTTGCCACTGGATTCAAGCTGGATTCAAGCTAGCCTGGCTGTTGACGGCTGATTAGACAAAAACCGGTTCCAGGATGCTTGTTTCCGGTCCAGTGAAGACATGGCTTGACAGTTCGGGCTAGACTGTTCCCATGAGGCACAGGGTCAGACTGATTTGCATATGGTCATGTCTGAACTGGGGTGGCGGAGTGAGTTAAAGAATGATGATGGATTAAACCCAGATCAGTTGACTGGGGGTGAGTGCTTGCAATGTTTAACACTCCGTCCATTATACCCTTTGGTTTTGCACATTTGTTGGTGCCAACACCATAGTTCCCACACATCTCTGCCAAGGCCCCAAGTCCTGAGACGCAGCACCCCCTATTCCAGCAAAGAGGCACACACATGCATAGGACTTTTGAGGAAGCCCCCAAACTGGAATTCACTCACACTTGTATATCTATGAAGGTGTGTGTTTACATGTGTGTTTGTATGTGTGTGTATTTCCATTACAGTTTGTGTAGTAGGGCCTAAATTGTAAGTATTCAGACAATTTGATTTCTGGTTCTGATGCCTGTTGTTCCATGATTCTAAAACATAGATGTCATCGAGTCATGACTAAAGTAACTTAAGATTGAACACAGAGTGAGTTTGTGTGTGTGCTGGTGTGTGTGTCTGTGTTTGTGTCTTTGTGTGTGTGTGTATATGTGTGTGTTTGTGTCTGCGTTTGTGTGTGTGCCTGTGTTTTGTGTGTGTGCTTGTGTGTGTGCGTGTCTTGCTGGTGTGCGTATTTGTGTCTGTGTTTGTGTGTGTGTGTATGTGTGTGTGTGTTTGTGTCTGCGTTTGTGTGTGTGTGTATGTGTGTGTTTGTGTCTGCATTTGTGTGTGTGTGTGTGTGTCTGCGTTTGTGTGTGTGTGTGTGTTTGTGTGTGTGTTTGTGTGTGTTTGTGTCTGTGTTTTTGTGTGTGTATGTGTGTGTGTTTGTGTCTGCGTTTGTGTGTGTATGTGTGTGTGTGTTTGTGTCTGCGTTTGTGTGTGTGTGTATGTGTGTGTTTGTGTGTGTGTGTGTATGTGTGTGTTTGTGTGTGTGTGTGTTTGTGTCTGCGTTTGTGTGTGTGTATGTTTGTGTGTGTTTGTGTCTGTGTTTTTGTGTGTGTGTATGTGTGTTTGTTTGTGGCTGTGTTTGTGTGTGTGTATGTGTGTGTGTTTGTGTCTGCATTTGTGTGTGCCTGTGTTTTGTGTGTATGTTTGTGTGTGCATGTTGGTTTGTGTGTGTGTGTGTGTGTGTGTGCATGCAGGTGCGTCTGTGTTTGTGTTTTGTGTGTGCTGGTGTGTGTGTATGTGCTGGTGTGTGTATGTGTGTGTGCATGTGTGTGTGTTTGTGTGTACGTGTGCACTCTGATTCCCCCAAATATAAAGCACTGCTCAGCAGTGCCTTTTAATATTAGGCCTGGCTCTAGAAGTCTGTAGCTCTCACTATCAGTGCCATGCATGTACATGCAAAATGGACTCTGCATGTGGATATGCAAGGGACATCCATGATTCTCGCCATTGTAGTGACGTGTCTAGCCTAGCTCGCATGTGGTTGGTTCAGACCTGCAGAGCCTCTCTGGTGTGAGGTGATGTGCAAGGATGGAGTGCTCTCCACTGGGTCAGTTACTCACAGCCCTCCCACCCTTCCTTCACCTGCATAGTGACTTGGAGGTGTCACAGCCCTCCATGACTGTGCCTCCTCTGTGTGGGCCTTGTGTGGCAGGCTGTATCCTGGAGTCTCATGGGGAGGTGCTGGGTGCAGTGTTCTTGTGGTCAGTGTCTACCTCATACTGACCATAGTGAAGGACTGCACGCTGCCTCCTGGGAAAACTGACCCACCTCACTGCACCATGAGGACAACAACACTACATCATGGACTCATCCCCTGGATTAGTTCATCCTAGTGACAATGACACACTACACTGCGCCCTCACACACACACACACACACACACACTCACACTCACACACACACACATACACACACACACACCGACACCCACACCCCCCCCCCCCACACACACACACACTCACACACAGACACATACACCCACACATACACACACACCCCCACACACACTCACACACACACACACACTCACACACACCCACACACACACTCACACACACTCACACACACGCACAAACACTCACACACACACACATATACAAGGAACTGGGGTGAAATGATGGCGGCGGCAATTTCAACCATTGACGAGGCAAAGCTTTGGAAATTGGTGGCTTAGGGGTGTATGGCGTGGAGGTAAGAACAGGAAGTACCGTATCTGAAGAGGGTTGGGTAGAACACCTAAAGTTACTATGTGCACAGAAAGGTAATCTGGGATACAAGAAGCCTTTCCCACTGACCCCGAATTACTCTCCTTGTTTGATGAATCTGCAATTAGAGATAATAATATGCAAACACAATTGACCAGATCCGCAGGGTCGGATGGTCTGCAGCAGTCATGATAAAGGCTAGTACAAACTGGTGGGTGGAATTCCATACAGATGTTTTTGAACAATTTATATCTGCTCAGACCTATCCTGAGGCATGGAAAGGTGGCCCACAGACCTAGAAAACTACTGGTGATACATTTAACCGATGTGGGTGCACAAATTCATAGCAAAGCTCTCTCACAATGATGGGAAGAGCAGAATCCGATCCCAGCGGATCAGGGTGGCTTTAAGCCAGGGCATTCTGCTATAGATCACTGCCTTAGCCTTTGGGCTATTGCAAAAAAATGATAAGACATTGGGGGCTTTTTCTATACCTGCTTTGTAGACTTCTGGGCCGCCTTGGATCTGGTGTTTCGAAAGATCTTGTGTGACGAATTGGAAAGTATGAAAATTCCAGGTACTTTTTTGGGAATACTAAACGGGATCCACAGTGGGAATTGGACCAGAGTAGAGTTGGACGCTGACGGCAGCTTCTCTTGAAAGATTATCATTATAATGGGAAATGGCAAGGTGGTGTGATGCCCCCAACCTTTTCGCCCGATGCCTAGCTGAACTCTCAAAAACACTATTAGGTTCTCACTCCTTCCCACATGTCATGCCTTATCTATGCGGATGGTCTTCTTCTTGCGGATTGACTTACAAAGGAAATCGGTGGAGTTTAAAAAGCACTGCATGAAAAATAAGTTAATAACTAATTTAGGGGAGGAGCTACGCGGGCATCCAAGATGGTCGCGTGAGCAGAGAGCTCCCGAGACCCGCGCCGTCCTTCTTTATCTATCCTGCACCTATCCTGGTCATTTTGACGGGCTCTTGCAGCGCCATCATCGCTGATGCTACTGATCCTTTTCTGGTCGAAATCGGACCCTGGGGACCATTTCTCTGAAATTTGCAACTTTCTGGCCTGCCCGCGGGCGCGACCGGGGACTCTGTTGCCCACTGTGGCCGACCTGTAATTGAACAACAACGGCTGCCTGGCATCTGGCCCGCCGGAGGTGTATTGCTTTCACTTTCGGTTTCCTTCCCTTTGTTCCTGTCTCCTCCTACTCTGCCTCGCCTGCTGCCCTCTCAGCCTGCACTATCCTCCGTGGGACTGGCAAGGAGCCCGCGACACCTCTGTCTCAGTCGCGCGTCGGAGTTTCGAGACTTTTCTACCTTCTCGTCACTTCCCCTGGCTATCCGGCCGACGCTGAACGCGAGATGGCAACGAAAGCGGAGGCCGAAAAACGCCGGAAGGCTGCGACCCGGGGGGGGATCGATCCAGTCGAACATGATCGAACGCTACACCCAGCCGAGAGGCTCCCCCGGGGTCGTCTGCATGGGTGCTGAAGGACTTCAAACGGACACATCGTCTACTTCGGAAGTGTCGCTCCAAGACCTTTTGGCTGCCATTACTGGACTCAAGGCCGACATGAGTCAACAATTCGAAGCCATAGTGTCCAAAATAGACACGGTGGCGGTGGATGTGACTCTGATTCGGGCCGACTTGGCCAAAACAAATGAGCGGGTGAAGGCACTGGATCTTAAAACGTCGAGCCTGGTGAACGACATGGCTGAGGCGCAATCCGAAATTGGCAATCTGCGTGCATCGCACGACTTACTGCTCAAGCGGATGGAGGACTATGACAACAGGGCCAGGCGGAACAACATACGCCTTGTCGGAGTGCCGGAAGGTGATGGTGCTGTAGCGACCGATCTTTTGGTTGAGGAACTTATAGTCGCCCAACTGGCTCCGGCAGGACTTAGTAAGTTCTTTGCCGTGGAGCGCGCCTATCGTTTTCCAGGAGGTCAAGTGAAGCCGGGGAACCCGCCGAGGCCTATCATCGCGAGGCTCTTTCACTACCGGGACAGGGATGCTATCCTCCAGGCCGCCCGTAAACATGGTCCCCTGAAGTATGACAATAACTCTGTCTCCATATATCCCGATTTCACTCCCCAAGTGCAGCGACAAAGATCAGGCTTCCTTGGAGTGAAGCGCCGCCTGAGAGACCGGGGACTGAAGTATGCCATGCTGTTTCCGGCCCGGCTCCGGATCGAATATCGGGAGCGTGCCTATTTCTTTGATCAACCTGAACGTGCAGCCGACTGGTTGGACTCGTTGCCGGCAGATGACTTTGGGAGCGGAGGCCCTGGTGGTGCGGAAGGTGGTGCAGCGGCCCAGGAGTAACTGAGGCCCTGGAGGTTCCGATTGAGACTATGCAACGTACTGTGTAAATTGACTTAGTCCTTAATGACTCTGCCCGTGGCGGTGCGGTAACGGGTGATTTCTCCCTTCCTCCTCGGGGGGTTCTTTGTGTAGAAGTATGGGGCGACAGGCACACTGCAGTTGGGGGTGGCTTTTTAGTCAGCAGGGGTGCAGGGAGGGGGGTGTTGTAACGGGTTTGGGTTTTGGGGTTGGCGTTTGGGGACTGGGTTGTGTTTCGTTTAATTTGTTCTGTTTTGTGTTTCATGGTATTTCGTATCTTGCAATGACTTTTCATAGTGGGTCCTGCTGGGGGGTGGGTGTGGAATGTTTTTGTCGCAATGGGGGGGGTGAAATGCGGATTATTTTTTGGAACGTAAATGGTTTGGGTGACAGGATTAAGAGGGGCATTGTATTGCAATTCTTGAGGCGCCACGCCCCTGATGTTGTGTTCCTTCAGGAGACCCACTTGATTGGCAATGCTTGCAAGGCCTTAGACCGCCGGGGTTATCGACTGGTTGCACATGCGGGTTTCACCTCGGGTTCCCGGGGTGTGGGTATTATGGTAAAGTCTTCCCTTGCTCTTGCTATCGACGATGTTATCCTTGATGAGCGTGGGCGGTATGCTGCTGTTTCGGGGAGGTGGGAGGGTAAGCAGGTCGTGTTTGTTGTTGTCTATATCCCCCCGGGACTGCAGGCTACCACTTATGCTGATTTAGGCAGAACTCTCCTTGGGCTGCCAGACGACTTGTTGGTCCTGGGCGGGGACTTCAATTCTGTCATGTCCGGCGACTGCGACCGGCTACCCCCTAGAGTGTTGCCACAGTCCCAGATGTGGCTCAGTGAAATGGCTGACACTTTTGGCTTAGTAGATGTCTGGCGCTCACTACATCCCACACTCCAACAATACACTTTTCACTCTGGTGCGCACGGCAGCCTCTCCCGTATCGATTATTTTCTTATGTTAGCCTCCACTTTGTCCACTGTTCGTGAGATTCGGCATCTCCCCCGGGGTATCTCGGACCACTCCCCCCTGCTGATTACGATTTCTGTGGGCGGTCTGCCTGGTAATAGAGTTCCCCCGATCCCTCCCTGGCATTTTCGAAACCCCCGGCTCCGCTCAGACTTGATTAAGGCAATAGATTGCTATTTTTCTGAGAATCTGGGCTCAGTCACTTCCCCCACTGTTCTCTGGGAGGCCTTCAAGACGGTTATTCGGGGTTCCGCCCTGTCACTCATTGCCACTGAGCGCAGGGTCAAGAGGGAGGCTGTTGTGGCTCTTGAAACCGAAATCACTGCGCTTGAAAGTGAGTTGGGGGGGAATGACACGCCTGCACTGTTGCACGAATTGGAATTGAAGCAAGCAGACTATAAAGCCTGTGTCACGGATGCTGCTAAATTGATGCGGTCTAATCAACTTGGTCGACTGTATGATGTGGGTGACAAAGCTAGCAAGCTTCTTGCGTGGCTGGATAAGACTGAGCGTGCGAGTCGTGTTGTTCCTTCCATTGTTCGTGATTCTGGAGAGACTGTCTCTGATCCGGGTGAGATTGTTGAGTGCTTTGTTGACCACTTCCGTATGGTTTACACGCCTGTTAGTGATCGAGATGAGGCCGACTCCAGGCTACTCCTACGTGACATTGCCCTGCCTACTGTGTCTGATGCGGACTGCCTCGCTCTGGAGGCCCCCTTTACTGTCGACGAGATCGCCCTTGCGATTCGTTCCCTTCGCTCGGGTAAGGCAATGGGCCCCAATGGACTCCCCATTGAACTTTACAAACTTTGCCCAGACAAGATGGCCGCCCACCTGCGTCACATGTTTCTCGAGGCGGTTGAGGCTGGATGCCTCCCCCTTGAGCAGCGCCTCGCTACTATAGTGGTCATTTATAAGGATGGCAAACCTCGTGACCGTTGTGCCTCGTACCGCCCCATCTCCCTCCTTAACGCGGAACCCAAAATCCTCGCTAAGGTGCTGGCCACTCGGATGCTTGCTGTGATTTGTGACCTGATCCACCCGGATCAATCCGGTTTCATCCCCCACAGAAACACTGCTCTTAATCTGCGTAGGCTCCACAGTGTCCTCGCGAGAGCTTCTATTCTCGCCGAGCCAGCAGTAGTCGCTTCCCTCGACGCCACGATGGCATTTGACACTATTGAATGGCCCTACCTATGGGCAGCCCTCGCTAAATTTGGCTTTGGCCCCAATTTCATCGCATGGGTCAAGCTTCTTTACGAACAGCCGCTGGCTCAGGTCGCGGTGAATGGTAGATGCTCAGACCCCTTCCCCTTGGGCCGTGGCACACGTCAAGGCTGTCCCCTTTCTCCGCTTTTATTCGCTTTGGCACTCGAACCTCTTGCCGCGTGGCTCCGGTGGGAGCCCTCTATCAAAGGGATCCGATGGTCCCCTGACCTCGAGGATCGTGTCTCCTTGTACGCGGATGATATCCTTCTTTATCTCACTTCCCCTCAGAAGTCACTCAATGTTCTCTTCGACGTCCTCACGTCCTTCGGTAAGAACTCTGGACTTGTCATTAATTGGACCAAGTCCTGTGTCTACGCCATAGCTGGTACCCTGCCGCCTCTCCCCCGCAGATTTCCCATCCTGGTAGCGACTGACGGCTTTAAGTATCTGGGGGTCCATGTATCCATGATCTCTTCGGTCCGCTATGAGCGGAACTTGTATGCTCCGCTCCGCAGACTGAAGCAGGATGTTCGGCGTTGGCGCGATCTGCCCCTATCTCCTTTAGGCCGGGCGGCGCTCTTTAAAATGATGTCGCTCCCCCGATTCCTCTATGCCCTGCAAAATTTCTTCGACCCTGTTCCAGCTCGCTATTTCCGTGAAGTCGAGAGTTTACAGCGGCAACTCATCTGGGACGGCCGTGCCCGCATTGCCTTATCCAAGCTCACGCTCTCCTGGTACGACGGAGGTATTGCGCTGCCGGATATTAGACGATACTACTGGGCCTCGCACCTGAGCGCCATCAACCATGCGACATACTCTCCGGAGCCCGCTCCTGCCTTTGCTTTGGATAAACTGCTGTTGCCCGGTGGCAACTTTAATAGGGCGCTGTATTCTAAGGCCCCCTTCCGACTCCTTACGGGCCCAACGAAATGTGCTGTGCGGGCATGGCGGGACGCTACGGTGGCCACGGGCTGGGGTGGTAGACTGGCACGTATGACGCCGCTGTATGATTCGGAACGACTGGGCAACCTGTGGAAGACGAAAGGGTTTGAGAAATGGGACATGATTGGGATTAGCACGGTGGGGGACCTGTGGGCACGCGGCGCGGTTAAGTCCTTTGAATCATTGAAGCTGGAATACCGGCTCGATGATAGGGAGCACTTCCGGTACATGCAGGTGAGGCATGCCTTGTCTTCTGTCTTCCCCTCCGGTACGGACGTTCCGCAGTCCTCCCCTTTGGAGGATCGAGTTCTAGATGGCCACGTCCCAGACAGTACCATCTCCTTAATTTACAAGAAGCTTATTAATAACAGAGCTGACCAGCTCGAGAAGCTCCGGGCCGCCTGGACGGCTGACGGACTTGAATTGGACGACGAGGACTGGCAGTCAGCTGTGTCCTCCCCTAAGGAGGTGGCTATTCCGGCACGACTTCGCTTTGTCCAATTGAAAATCCTCCATCGTGTGTATCTTACTGGAATGCATCTGGTGCGAATGGGTTTGGTCTCGGATGGACGATGCAAGCGTGGATGTGGGATGGATGGTACCTTTCTTCATGTTCTGTGGGAATGTCCGATGATTGCAGCGTACTGGTCTAGGGTGCATGCTGTGATGAGTCGTGTCACGGGGGTCCCATTGCTTCCTGAGGCACGTCGTTGCCTGTTGAATGTGTGGGAACCGTCTGACTGCACTGCTGCCCAGACACTTTGGGTTACCTTAGGCAATATGATTGCGAAGAGGGATATCGCGCAGCTTTGGGGCTCCCCTAGACCGCCAGTGCTAAGTGCCTGGAAAGAGAACATGGACTGGTCCATGTTCCGAGAGAAGACGGTATATGAGGCCCGGGGGCGTCCAGGGAAGTGGTCCAGAGTTTGGGCTCCCTGGAATACTTATCGTGGAGACATCTGTTCTCCCCCGCTTGACTACGAGGTCCCTCTCTCCTCCTTCCCGTGATTTACGTTCCTCTCCTATTCTCACCACATGCTTTGTTCTCTTGCGCGCGCCACCCCCCCCTCACCATCGTCGTTCCTCCTACATCCATCCCCCCCCCCACCTCCAGCAACCCTTGCCACTATGACACCATGTGTTTGTTTGTTTGTGTTCATTTCGACAAAAACATAAAATTAAACCTTTTTTATCCTATTTGTATGATGTTATGCTCTTACCGATAATGTTGACGTGAGAGATTGCTCCAGCAACGTACTGCCTCATATTGCACTTTTCGCTCAGCCTGTTTTTGTCATAGCGGCCGGCCCAGCGGGGTTGTAGGCAGACGCTGTGTATTGTGCATTCGTAAATAAAGGTTTTAAAAAAAAAAAAAAAAAAAAAAAAAATAACTAATTTAGATAAAACCAAAATCATGACCTTTGGTAAGAGAAAGGACTGCTTCGAATAGTCCATTGGGCAGTCCAAAATCGAAGACACCTCAAAATATAGGTATCTAGGGGTGCTTTTTTGCAAATGAGTTGGTCTTCCCGTATGGAAACGTTAAAGGTAAAAGCATTGTTAACCATCAGAGGTTCACAGATACTCAAAGGAGAATTTGGGGGAACATCCCTTCATCTGATGATAACAGTTTAAGAAGCACTAATTTATCCTAAAATTCTATATGGAGTAGAAGTGCTGGCCCTAGATAACATTCTAGGTTGGGATAAGGTAGAGGGATGTTGTTTAAAAAAACAATTATCCTTCCCTAAATGCACAATGGTATTGGCCATTAGGGTGGAGGTAGTGCTCCATACTAGGTCCTTAATTATAGCTATACGAACATTAAGGTTTTGGAGAAAATTATTAGTATCCAAGCAACCCAAGATAACCACTCTATATCGGGATGGGTTCATTTTAAGTGATCTTAAGTGGGCTCAGAAGACACGGAAACAGCTGGAGGGAATGGCGGATGTACTACAATTCAAGAGTTGTACTGTGTCATCTCCACTAACATACTCCAAGAAAGTATTATCAATGATGGTGGGTTAGAATAAAGAGAAAGAGAGTCTTCATTATCTGAGAGCAAAGCCTTTAGTTGAAAAGGTTTTTAAGACCTGGGCAGTCAATGCAACCTTCCCTTATCTTAATAGTCCACCGAACTCGAGAATGCACCATACCCTCTCTAAATGTAGAATGGGATTACACCCGCTATATACGCACACTTCCGGGTTGTATTCTGTTAAGAATAAAGATGGGTTATACGGATGTAGATACCTGAGATACTTGTATGAAGGTCTATGTACTTTTAGCCTACCAATATTTCTTACGTTCGCGACAGGGAATTCTAAAGCCTACTTTCTTAAAATATAACATTAGATCAGGATTGGTTGTAATTCAATTTTTATTTAGAAGGCATTTTTTTAGGTGTAGCATGTGCCTTAGCTAGATTTTTAAAGCTTAAAACAACGGTGTACCGCATCACTCAATCATTCATACACCGCCCCCTAACACACTGCACTGCATCCGAGGCTGCTAAGCCAAACCAGTACACTGTGTTATAGAGGCAGTAAAAATATTATTCTCTGCTTGATCCCAAGGACACAGACCCACCAAAGTAGGCATTATTCTAGAGCAGTAACTCAACAAAAGGTGCTGCATCCTAGGGACAATGATCAATGTCACTGCATCCAATGAACTCTAGCCTACCATAATGCACTGCATCCAAGAAACGCTATTGGGCCATTCACTGCATCAAAGGAACACTATCCCACCACACTGCACTGCGTCGAAGGAACACTATCCCACCACACTGCACTGCGTCGAAGGAACACTATCCCACCATACTGCACTGCGTCGAAGGAACACTATCCCACCATACTGCACTGCGTCGAAGGAACACTATCCCTCCATACCGCACTGTATCAAAGGAACACTATCCCACCATACTGCACTGCGTCGAAGGAACACTATCCCACCATACTGCACTGCATCAAAGGAACACTATCCCACCATACTGCACTGCATCAAAGGAACACTATCCCACCATACTGCACTGCGTCGAAGGAACACTATCCCACCATACTGCACTGCGTCGAAGGAACACTATCCCTCCATACCGCACTGCATCAAAGGAACACTATCCCACCATACAGCACTGCGTCGAAGGAACACTATCCCACCATACTGCACTGCATCAAAGGAACACTATCCCACCATACTGCACTGCATCAAAGGGACACTATCCCACCATACTGCACTGCGTCGAAGGAACACTATCGCACCATACTGCAGTGCATCGAAGGAACACTATCCCTCAATACTGCACTGCGTCGAAGGAACACTATCCCACCATACCGCACTGCATCAAAGGAACACTATCCCTCCATACTGCACTGCGTCGAAGGAACACTATCCCACCACACTGCACTGCATCAAAGGAACACTATCCCACATAATGCACTGCGTCGAAGGAACACTATCCCACCATACTGCACTGCGTCAAAGGAACACTATCCCTCCATACTGCACTGCGTCGAAGGAACATTATCCCTCCATACTGCACTGCATCAAAGGACCACTATCCCTCCATACTGCACTGCATCAAAGGAACACTATCCCACCACACTACACTGCGTCAAAGGAACACTATCCCACCATACTGCACTGTGTCAAAGGAACACTATCCCACCACACTGCACTGTATCAAAGAAACACTATCCCAGCACACTGCACTGCATCAAAGAAACACTATCCCACCATACTGCACTACATCAAAGAAAAACTATCCCACCATACTGCACTGCGTCAAAGGAACACTATCCCACCACACTGCACTGCATCAAGGGAACACTATCCCACCACACTGCACTACATCAAAGAAAAACTATCCCACCATACTGCACTGCGTCAAAGGAACACTATCCCACCACACTGCACTGCATCAAACAAACACTATCCCACCATACTGCACTGCGTCAACGGAACACTATCGTACCACACTGCACTGCATCAAAGAAACTCTATCCCACCATACTGCACTGCATCAAAGAAACACTATCCCACCATACTGCACTGCGTCGAAGGAACACTATCCCACCATACTGCACTGCGTCAAAGGAACACTATCCCTCCATACTGCAATGCATCAAAGGAACACTATCCCTCCATACTGCACTGCATCAAAGAAACACTATCCCTCCATACTGCACTGCATCAAAGGAACACTATCCCTCCATACTGCACTGCGTCAAAGGAACACTATCCCACCACACTGCACTGCGTCAAAGGAACACTATCCCACCATACTGCTCTGCGTCAAAGGAACACTATCCCTCCATACTGAACTGCATCAAAGGAACACTACCCCACAACACTGCACTTCATCAAAGAAACACTATCCCACCATACTGCACTGAATCAAAGGAACACTACCCCACCACACTGCACTGCATCAAAGAAACACTATCCCACCACACTGCACTGTGTCAAAGGAACACTATCCCTCCATACTGCACTGCATCAAAGAAACACTATCCCACCATATTGCACTGCGTCAAAGGAACACTATCCCTCCATACTGCACTGTGTCAAAGGAACACTACCCCACCACACTGCACTGCATAAAAGAAACACTATCCCATCACACTGCACTGCGTCGAAGGAACACTATCCCTCTACTGCACTGCATCAAAGGAACACTATCCCACCACACAGCACTGCATCAAAGGAACACTATCCCACCACACTGCACTGCGTCGAAGGAGCACTATCCCTCCATACTGCACTGCATCAAAGGAACACTACCCCACCACACTGCACTGCATCAAAGAAACACTATCCCACCATACTGAACTGTATCAAAGGAACACTACCCTACCAAACTGCACTGCATCAAAGAAACACTATCCCACTACACTGCACTGCGTCAAAGGATTACTATCCCTCCATACTGCACTGCATCAAAGAAACACTATCCCATCATACTGCACTGAGTCAAAGGAACACTATCCCTCCATACTGCACTGCATCAAAGGAACACTATCCCACCACACTGCACTGCATCAAAGAAACACTATCCTACCACACTGCACTGCGTCGAAGGAACACTATTCCTCCTTACTGCACTGCATCAAAGGAACACTATCCCTCCATACAGCACTGCATCAAAAGAACACTATCCCACCACACTGCACTCCATCAAAGGAACACTATCCCACCACACTGCACTGCGTCAAAGGAACACTATCTCTCCATACTGCACTGCATCAAAGGAACACTATCCCTCCATACTGCACTGCATCAAAGAAACACTATCCCTCGATACTGCACTGCATCAAAGGAACACTATCCCTCCATACTGCACTGTGTCAAAGGAATACTATCACACCACACTGCACTGCATCAAAGAAACACTATCCCACCATACTGCACTGCGTCAAAGGAACACTATCCCTCCATACTGCACTGCATCAAAGGAACACTATCCCACCAAACTGCACTGCATCAAAGAAACACTATCCCACCATACTGCACTGCGTCAAAGAAACACTATCCCACCATACTGCACTGCATCAAAGGAACACTATCCCATCATACTGCACTGCATCAACGAAACACTATCCCACCATACTGCACTGCATCCAATGAACTCTAGCATACCATACTGCACTGCATCAAAGGAATGCTATCCCACTGTACTGCACTGCATCAAAGGAACTCTACCCTACCATACCGCACTGCATCAAAGGAACTCTACCCTACCATACCACATTGCATCCAATAAACACTATTCCACCACGCTGCTCTTCATCAAAGGAATGCTAACCCATCATACTGCAGGGCATCCAATGAAGTCTATACCGCCATACTGCAGTGCATCTAAGAATCTCTATCCTACCATACTGCACTGCATGCACGTAACTTTTTCAGGCTACACTGCACTGCATCAAAGGAACCCAATCCTACGTACTGCACTGCATCCAAGAGTGACTAGAGAACTTCAGTGCACCACAGAAGTACTAACACATCACCCTTCACTGCATTCAAGAAACTCCATCCAACCATAATGCACTGCATCCAAGAGTTGCTTCAGAGCCCCAATGCACCTTCGAGGTATGAACACATCACCCTGCCCCTCATCCTGCACTGCATCAAAGGGAAGCTATCTCACCATCTATACCGCCATACTGCAGTGCATCCAATGAACTCTATCACACCATACTGCACTGTATCAAAGGAAGGCTATCCCACCATACTGGACTGCATCAAAGAAACGCTATCCCACCGTACTGCAATGCATCAAAGGAACTGTATTCTACCATACTGCACTGCATCCAATGAAGCCGATCCTGCCATGCTACACTGCATTAAAGGAAGTCCATCCCACCAAAGTGCGCTGCATCCAAAGGAGCACCATCCCACCATACTGCACTGCGTCTAATGAACTATATACCATCATACTACATGGATCCAATGAGCTCTATCACGCTATACTGCACAGCATCAAAGGAACGCTATCCCACCTTACTGCAGTGCATCCAAGAGACGCGATCCACCATAATGCACTGCATCCAATGAACTATATATCAGTATACTGCACTACAAAGGAACACATCACCCTGCACTGCAGCCAAGAAACGTTATCCCTCCATACTGTCCTGCATCAAAGGAACTCCATCCCACCGAAGTGCACTGCATTCAAAGGAAGGCTATCCCACCATACTGCACTGCGTCCAAGAAACGCTATACCCACATACTGGACTGCTTCAAAGAAACGCTATCCCACCGTACTGCAATGCATCATAGGAACTGTATTCTACCATACTGCGCTGCATCCAGTGAAGCCGACCCTGCCATACTACACTGCATTAAAGGAAGTCCATCCCACCAAACTGCACTGCGTCCAATGAACTATATACCATCATACTACATGGATCCAATGAGCTCTATCACGCTATACTGCACAGCATCAAAGGAACGCTATCCCACCTTACTGCAGTGCATCCAAGAGACGCGATCCACCATAATGCACTGCATCCAATGAACTATATATCAGTATACTGCACTACAAAGGAACCTGTCTCACCATACTGCACTGCATCTCATAGTTGCTAGAAAGCTCCAGTGCACTTCAAAGGTACTAGCACATCACCCTGTACTGCATCCAAGAAATGTTATCCCAGCATACTGCATGTATCTAAGAGCAGCTAGAAAGCACAAGTGCACCTTAAAGGTGCTAACACATCACCCTGCACTGCAGCCAAGAAACGTTATCCCTCCATACTGTCCTGCATCAAAGGAATCTTCCCTCACCATACTGCACTACATCCAAGGAACTCTAACCCACCACCCTGCATTGCATCAAAGGAATGCTATCCCATTATAGTACACTGCAACCAATGAACTCTATCAAACATACTGCACTGCATCTAAGAAACCCTATCATACCATATTGCACTGCAGCCAATGAACTTTATCCCACCATACTGCACTGCATCAAAGGAACACTATCCCACCATACTGCCTCAAATACATTAATTCCTAAAATAATACCTTGCACCCAGGAAACACTATCCCATCATACTGCACAGGGCCGGACTGGCCATAGCGGGCACCGGGCGTTTCCCCGGTGGGCCGCTAGGGTGGGGGCCGATTTTGGACCCCTGGGGGGCCGTTTTTTTGTTACCGGGGGTCGGCAATATCGGCCCCCTGTAACAAAATCTGCCGAAACCGGCCCTCGCACACTGCTTTGCTGCACTCCCCCTCCCCCCAGGGGGTGCTGGCTGAGCAGTGTGCCAGGGCCGGTTTCTGTTCCCAGTCCGGCCCTGATACTGCACTGCACCCAATTAACTCTATCCCACCATACTGCACTGCATCCAAGAAACACTATCCAACCATGCTGTACTGAATCCAAGAAATGCTATCCCATTATCCTGCACTGCGTCCAATGAACTCTACCCCGCCATACTGCAATGCAGCCAATTATCTCTATCCCGCTATATTGCACTTCATTCAAGAAACACTGGGGCATATTATCAAGCAGGGTGTTAAAATTATAGCTGTTTTAGCAGCAGAAAACTGCAGCTAAAGCGACGATAATGGGCTTGATAATATGCCCTGGAGAATTCCAATAGAAGCCCATGTTCACACCAGAACATGGGTTTCTATTGGAATTCACAAGGCCATATTATCAAGCCCATTATCGCCGCTTTAGCGACATTTTTCTGCTGCTAAAACAGCTATAATTTTAACACCCTGCTTGATAATATTCCCCACTATTCCCCCATACTGCACTGTATCCAAGAAACAGTATCCCACCATACTGCACGGCCTCCAATGAACTCAGAACGGCCATTCTACACCGCATCAAATGAACGCTATCCCACAGTACTGCACTGCATCAACGGAACACTGACCCACCATACTGCACTGCCCCCAGAGTTGCTAGATGCCCCAGTGCACCTTAGAGGTCTTAAGACATCAATCTGCACTGCATTTAACAGCTATGTAACAGTTTCATTGGTATTTAATATCTCACTCTTACAGCTCCACATCAGCAGTCTTCCCTGCTTCACATTTAGATACAGTTGATTAGAACATTGACCAACTCTGAAACCACCAGGGAACATTTAATACTCCCAGCAACTACCAGAGACTGTAGAAGGTGCCTTAGGTTTTGAAAACTGACATCTCGAAAATCTGAGGTCTTGAGCCCTCTCCCCCTCTTCCAGGGGCGGCTCTTCCACTAGGGTGGAGGAGCGTCGCCCCACTGCTTTCTCACAGTGCCAGAAAGCCAAAATATAACATGGTAATAACTAAAACTTATTACCATTTTATGCTTGCTTTGCGCATTGCGGGGGCGGGGCTGCTCTGAGCAGGGCAGGAGTGGTTTGCCCATCCTGGGTGTGCAAAGTCTGTTTGGTCGGCCCTCTCGGGCCGCCCAAACCAGTCATGTGCACTCTGCCCTTCTCCATTCAGGCTGCATTGCTGCCTAGATTGAGAACATGGCCAACCCATTAGCCCCTGGTTGGGCGGCATCGCAACCAATCACAATGCTGCTTGCAGCGTTGTGATTGGCTTAGTGGAGGGAGCCTGGCTGCCTGCTTCCGGTTCCTGTCGAAGGCAGGAGAGCAGGAGCCGGGAAGACGCTGGGCCTGGCAGAAAGGTATGTTTCATTTTATTATTATTATTTTTTGAATTCCCCGCGATCCCCCCCTTGACACCCCTCGCAAATCTCCCCCCCCCTGCAACCCCACGCCCGCTCCGCCACCTGTGAACATTGCCGGCCACCACTGCCCTCTTCCCTTGCCCGTAGTCTATTCTCTATTACCCTATCCTCCTTATCTTTCTCCTACGACTCTTTACTTTATCTCAGGTTTACTAAGGGTTCTCTCTGCAAGGAAACTAAACCACATATTATTCTTACTTAAATCAGTGTTTTAAAAAAAAATATGGTCCTACCTGACTTTCTCTGTGTTTTAGAGCACTGATAATGGAATTGCAAAATGTATTACAATGAAGTATTCCTTCGCCATTAATTTGTAAACCTCACCCGTTCAAGAGCCTGTTACGAACTTCTCACTATGTATATTTCTTCCCATAAAATCGAATGCAAATATTTTGAAACAAAAAAAGTTCACTGTCTATCACCTGTGCCCTTTATTTACTCACAATATCTTGTTGCTGCTCCTTGGGGGTTACCACCAGAACCTAGGCTGCTACGGGAATGCACAAGGTCATATAATCAAGCCCATTATCGCAGCTTTAGCAGCAGTTTCCTGCCAATAAAGTGGCGATAATTTTATCGCCTGTTCTTGATAATGTGGCCCCATCTCTTTTAGATAAGGTGCTCTAGTACTGTACCGTAGTTACAGATCACTAGGCGCTAGGTGTGCAATATTCACAATGTTTCTGTCAATGGTACCGCTATATCATTTATATAGTGGTAGATTTACAAAACCCAGGCTGAGCACTTTGCAAAACTACCAAACACAAACTAACCTCAAACAGAACAGTGGCTCATTATGCTATATTAGGAGTCCTGGAGAACATCCGTGAATTACAGCTTAAATATTACATTAAGAGGGTGAAGTTCAATGACCTTTTCTTTGCAGTAGTGAGAGGCAAGAAGTGGGGATAAAAAGCAGAAATCTAACTTTGCAGCAAACTCCAAAGGCTTTGCTTCAAAATAGGGCTCAGGGTGGACCAGCACCGACCACGGCCAGCCAAACCACAGATATGTACTATGGACCGAGGGTTCTAAGGCTTTGTTTCACCGGGGCGGCTGCCCTTTCACTACCCCCAGAACTATTGTGAAAGAAAGAAGCAATAAGTCCCATGATGCTACTATCAGCTTTTTACTAGGGGTGGGCAAACAATTCTCCTCCAACGGTAGAGCACACCCACTCCGAGTTCCGCTTGGAAAGCGAAGTTCTGGCAAAACTCTGTCAATTGCCACATGCTGGAGTTTTTCTCGTGTGTGGCTCACCAACATTAAATTGGCAAGCACAAGCAAGAATTTGCATCCCCTGGTGCAATTTCAGGCACTAGAACGCCTCCTGGCGAGATTTCTCAATGTGGGCGGTCCCGGTAGGCCATGACCATTCACGTTGAGGAAGCTGCCACTCGGACAGAAAATCTACCCAAACAGCAGAAGAAGCGCCCTCTAGCGTGTCACGTGGTGCTGTTCGCTCTGATTTCACAGCACGGGGCTGACTTCCGGCACAAAAAATTAGCATGAGCAGTGCAATGTGCCGAATTCTGCTAGCTCGCGGAACTCCGCAGCATCTCACAGAGTTTTTATGGAACTCCGCGGAATTCCGCCCACCCCTACTTCATACACACCCCTATGTTCTCTTCTCTGAGTAATGTCATGCTTTCCGCCTCCACCCATCTCTGCACCAAGTGCAAGCATTTTTCAAGTGGGGTGGGGGTGCAATGGCTGATTCTAGGACATGGCAGTTGCCTTTAACAATTGCATTCCTCGCTCTACTGCATCCTAATGACACCCATCTACTGCACTGCACCTCAGGGACACCAATTGAGCTAACTTCACTGCCAGTAAAGCCAGCAAGTACCAGCACAATACAGGCTGGATGCACATCAGCCCTCATCGGTCATTATCAAACTAACCTGCAACCTTTAGACTCTAGGAGGCAGCAACGAAGAGCACTTCCATGGGTGAACTATATGCATCCTTTGTGTATTCACACCCTCCACTCTCTAAGTCAATCAATCAAACATTTGTAGAGCGGGCTACACACCCGTGAGGGTCTCAAGGCGCTGTGGGAGCAGCTACAGATCGAACAGGCAGGTCTTGAGATGTCTCCTGAAGGTCAGCAGTGATAGTACTGCTGCTAATACTACATTTGTAGGGATTGTTGGACACACTACTGGAGGTGAGGCAACAAAAGTCCAGCTGTACCCAGCATGCATCTGGATTATAGAAGGAGAGGAGGATCTAAAACTAGTTGGACTAAAAGTAACTATTTTCCCACCAAGCATCACAACACATATGATGGATGATATGTATAAACTATTTAATAAAGTGGAAACAGTAAAATCGGTACAGAAGGATGTATATTTGCTGGGCAAGTCAATGAAGTATGTATGATAGAATGTATACTGTGATGTACAAATGATACACACATGAATATTCCTAGGTGGAGGAACCAGAGTGTAGCATTAAATGAGAGGTATACTCAGGGTCACTGGAGTTATCTGATTGTGCGGCAGCTGAGGTGTTCCCTTAATTATAGGTTTGCCTCATTTGCCACATAATCCATCATATTTCGCATAATCTGCAGGTTTTAATTTAAACAAATGTTGTTTCTAGTCCAAATGGTTAAAAAGTTACAAAAAATGTAGCAACACATTGCTGTACAGGAAAGGCCCTTTGCAAAGGTTGACTGGTCACCTTTCTGTTGCTTATTGCTATATTGGGGTGTTAAACTGGTACTAACGAGGTGCAACTAATACCCAAACAGAGTAAAAGTGACAAAATAATGATGTAGTACTTTAGCAAAATGTGCTGCATTACACCACATAATTTGTCATTTCCTGGGGCATAATTTACTCAGAATTTGGCCTTCCTCTGCCACATAATTCCAGTGGCAATGGGTATACCCGAGTCCAGGCGGTTGTACCACCCACTTCTCGGTAATCATATTATTCCTGAAAGGACCGACCTGTCACAATCGCAGCCTATTATCTCTGTAATATATTCGGTTTTGAAAGATGGCTGAAAACAGAACCCAGACTCGAGCTTAATAAGCAGAGTGGCAATTATGATGTTGCAGAAGACGTGGCTGACAGGTCAATTACAACTCCCTGGTTTTGAAGTGTTTGTAAAAAAATAAATAAAGCCATTCTCGTACAGAATGGAGGCCTTCGGGCAAGATAGCTAAATGAGTTAGTCAAAGCTTTGCGCGTGAATGTAGTGAAATCAAAAATAAATCTTGGAAGTTACAGCCCTCAAGCTAGATATATTGTTGAAATATTTGATTCGACATTTGTTTATTTTTAATGTTTATATTAAGATCAATTCTGGTTTTTAGACTGACATTAAGACAAGTGATGCATGAAGTTGGAATTGAAAACTCAGATTCATTCATTATGATTGGGGTGATTTTAATGAGAAGTTAATTAAAAGCATTGATTGAAAAATTGGGGTTAAACCGTGGGGTGAAAGTGTTTAATAGAAATACTAAATGATTAACCACCTCGACAAAGTTGTATGGTTGGAAGTGATTATTTTAAGTTTGATGAGCCGGTGTACTCAGTTTATGTTACAGACTTTTGAGTTCCGAGCTCGGTAGGTAGTGACCGCGTCGACATTGCATGTAATGCTTTTACTGACAAATTGTCTTCATAAACATTTTTTTGAATGCCAAGCGTCTGATGAGGAGTGTGGTGGATGGGTTACTCTATCACAAACATGACGGACATCCTGTGCGCTTCAATGCAAGTGCCGTGGGATATAAGGAACTTGAAATATGGTGGGCGGGATCTTTGTCGCTGGTTTGACGGACACGCCCATCTGCCAGTCTCTGAATCAGACCCTAACTCACTACCCCCTCATTTCACTGTGCTCTGGGAACATTGAGTCAACATCCCACACTGCATCCTGTGAATACTTACCGAATGCACTGCCTCCGAGAGGCAAGAGCCCATGTGTCTGACGACATCCTATGGACGTTTATCAACCACACTGCAATATAGTCCGTTTACACAACCCCACCACACTGCACTATAGTCCGTGTACACAACCCTACAACACTGTGGTCCCCATAGACACTCTTCCACTGCACTGTGCCCAAGGAACACTACCCCAACACAATGCATTGCAAGATAAGGACATCAACCGACCACAATATACTTCAAGCTATGGACACCAACCTCCCAAAATGCCCCGCAGGGTTGCTGCTTCCCTAGATACACAACCCCACAACACTCCACTCCACTGCATTCCAGAGAAGTTTAACCAACACACTGCACAGAATTCTTTATTTAGCAGATTTCTAAAGCACTGTGGGATTCCTTTCGATCATGTGAGAGCGCTGTAGTTCTCGGAACGGGGCAGTATATCGAATAGTGGTAGTAACTGGGGGGCATATTACCAAGGGCCTTTTCGCCGCTTTAGCGAGACTTTTTCCCGCTAAAGCGGCGAAAATTTCATCGCCCAATTAGCATTTTGGGGCCCGCTTTGCATGTCAGCGATAATTATCGCTAATGACATGCAAAATGGGCGTGCCAAAATGTTAGCGACTGAAAACAGTCGCTAACATCGCTATCGCCTATTACCTACAAAGGCAAAGCTATGTAAATATTCGCGCTAAGCGTGAATATCTCCAAAAGCTAACGCCTGCTAATACCAGTTCTTAGCCATGTTATCCAATGGGAGGTGGATAACATGGCTAAGAGCTGTTTCACGCTAATGCATGAATATCGCTGTATTGTCAGCAATATTCACGCATTTCACCTGATTTTTATCGCTTTTGAGATAAACCTTGCTAATAGCAAGTTATCTCAGCGATAAAAATCGGTGAAGCGCGGCGATAATAATTTTGCCGCTAACCCTACTTAGCGATAAATATCGCTGTTTGTAGGTAATATGCCCCTGGGTCCGTAGTATGTACCGAGACATGTATCTGTACTGAGATAGCACTGTGTACTGAGATGTGGTGCACTGTCCTATGAGAAGTGCCCAATTACACTGATCCTCCACACTGTGCTGTGAAAAGAGATATTTTGTCCTCATCCTTAAGACCTGTGGATAAAGAGTTCTAAATGTCGATGCTTGTGCAACTATGCTTTCCTTGCTCATTCTGTGCTGTGTAGACCTACCTAGGGGTGTAACGTAGCCCCCTAGAGCCCCTCCGCTGCAGTGCGGCTAGCACCCCTGAAGTGCTGGGGACAAATGTCACGGCAAGGCTACCACATGGGTCATAATGAAAATGGCACCCATGCTGGCTAATAAACGATAGTCATAAATGGGGTGCAGTGCACCCTACACACCACAGGGCCCTGGTGCCACTATGATTGCACCTGATGCATAATTTCAACTATGCACCTGGACTAATCCGCCTCCGGGAGGCGCTCTTCAGGAGTCCCTGCTTCACCCACAGCCTCTGTGTATCTGTGAGACTCCAGACTACATGAAGCGTTAGGGCCCCCTCAACACGTTTTACAGGGGGTCTCTCTTATTGCTTGGTTCTCCCCTCCAGAAGTGGTAACTTCTAGGCGTTTGACTCACCCCCCTGTTTGACCATATATGGACCATTGTCTTCCCAAACAGGCAGCACCTGTTGCAACGATATGTGTAGGCGGGTACTAAGACCCTGCAGAGGGCAGATGGGGAGGTGACTGGACATGTCTTCTGGTCAGGGAGCGGGGACACTGGGCTTACAACTTACACCCATGAGGAAGAAAGAGGTAGACCACCAAAACCAGAGCAACTACGCATGTCTGACCTACCTGAGGAGGTGTGGATGACATCGCAGCTGACTTCTATGGGCTGCTGGACACCGGTGGGTACCTGGTAGTCGTCATCGACAAATACTCCTGGTTCCCCATAGTACGGCAAGTGTCATCAACATCAGCAACTGCCACCCTAGAAACCTTAGACAACATATTTGCAGCATGGGGTGGCCCACCACTGACACGAAAGACAGACAATTGACTACCCTTCTTGGGAGAAGAATTCTGCAAATTCATGGCCTATCTGGGAATACATTAAAGCAAAATAACACCTCTGTGGCTGCAAGGAAATAGCACAGTGAAAAGGTTCACGGGCAACATTAAAAATGCCGTCCAACGAGCAAAACTGGTACAGATCTCAGTGGACCAAACACTGTGCCAAATTCTTCAGGACTACAATAACACTCCACACAGTTCCACGGGATGATGCCAGGCAGAACTAGTACTGGGGAGAACAAGCAGGACCCGCCTGCCTCAACTGGAAGCCAAAGCAGCACCTGAACGCATAGACAATGTTCTCAGTCACAAGGAAAAAAGCAAACTGTGGAAGTCAGCCACAACTAACAAAGTCACGCCGCAATTGGCGCAAACAAAATTCTGGCTCCTTCATAGACCCTACTGGACCACGGCGAGACTACACAAAGCAGGCATAAGGGACACTGGAACATGTTGGAACTGCGACAAAGAGAACGGCAGCCTGGAAAACCTCATTTTCGAGTTTCACATAGTCAGGAACTTCTGGAAGAAAGTGAACAATTTCATCAACGCCGTCACAGGCAAAGACATACCAATTAGTTTTGTTGGTCTCGCCACAGGGTTCATGACGGACTGCCTAGAAAACAAGGAGGAAAGGGACCTAGTGGACATCCTACTGACAGCGGCAGTGAAAATCATACTAACAAACTGGAAGAACACAGCCAAAGCCACTTTCAAAAACTGGATAAACTGGGTCACCTTCCTCAGAGGCGCAGATAACATCACTGGCAAATTCTCGAAGGAGCACAACGCCAAAAACGACATGTGGGAAGCCCTCGACGCACACTTGGAAACACGCCGGACCTAAAACCCGACAACCCCCCCCCCACTATCTCCCTCTCCGCTTTCTTTCTCTCTCCAGGGGGGTAATGTTGTATACTCAAGGACAAGCCAATGCCTATACCCTAACTATGTATACAGCGCACAACCTGGTGGCGAAACAAGCCCAACCCCCGAATGTATACCCCCCCCCTGCATTGCTCTGTACTGTTTGTATCTTCTGATATGCAAATTTTTATTTTAATAAAAACAAAAATTACAAATTAAAATAAAATAAAGATCAAGCAGCAAAGAGGAAGATGAAACCACACGCCGATACACAGCGTCATACCACAGCATCTGAACTAAAGCAAGGAGATCTAGTACTAGTACGCCAATGGCAAACAAGGAAGTCAGACAGTCTCTTATCGAGCCAACCACTAATGACGACAAACGTGAAAGAGCCTGTGCAGTGGCACCGAAGCCCAGAGGTGCGAGAGGCCCATTGCACCACAGGCATACTTCGTTTTTCACTGCTAAACCCGCAGATATGTGTGTGGAGGGCACTTTCATTACTCGCATTAGGGCCCGTGCATGGCACCATTGCCCTTCCAATGGCACCCGAGGGCCCCTGATTGGTCCCCGGGCCCCGGCATCACCACAAGGGCCTTGCTTACCCAAGTGGCTGGACTGCTGGGCCAAGAAACCCCTCAGTACAAAGAGACGTCTGCCCATCACTTCAGACGTGTGTGTTATCAGTAAACGTTTTTGTGTGTGCATTTTTAGATGTGTGTGAACGTGTCGACGTATGTATCCGTGCTCGTGCGTGTGCATGTGTGTTTACAGTCAGGCTGTAAAACTGTACACAATGACGTAGAGCTTGGCATGCTCGCGCTCCCTCTGCGTCTTGTGAGGGTGTAAATGAGACACTGGAGGCGGCACCCGGAAGGAAGGCGGGGGATGCTGGTTGCCTGGCAACACCAAGCTCTGGCGCGAGTCATTGCTGAGCCGAGAGCAGCCGGCCTCCCATTGATAACCCGAGCATTTTTGTGCATCACTGAAGGGGCGGCAAACAGGCAGGAGACGGGGTGTCGCGCAGGCGGGGGAGGTGGTGTCAGAGTGGGGGGAGGACGTAAAAATAGAAGCGGGGGTCCGGTAGAAAGGCAGGGGCTGTTATGCACACGGGAAAGGAAATCCCTGGCTACACCTGCTTCTGTGTCTTTGTGTATGTTCTTATTTTCACCAGTTTGTGCTTACCTCTCTGCATTTATGTGTGAATCTGTTTGTCTTAATAATAATGTGTATATTTGTGTGTCTTCACTATTCTGTGCGTTGGGTCTTTTTTTAAAGTGACTGCCGGCTTGCAGGTTGGTGCGTGCCTTTTGTACGTTCCGCAGATGTTAGTTTAGTATAAGAAATGTGATTATTGTTTTGGGGTGGGTGACAGTAGCGGTCGGCAGTAGGTGTTTCTATAGGGCGGTGACGTGGGCAGGAGGAGGGGCAGGGTGGGGGGAAATAATGTATGGATTACGGAGTTTTACAGGTAAGTAAACATTTAAATACATAAAACGAATTTCGTTGCGCGCACTGCATCATTTCATGAGAGGCACTTAGAGAGTCACAGGTTGTCAGGCAGAGGCCCCAAAGCAGGGTCCAGTCCAGGTTCAGATGCCACTGGCCAGCCCGCTGGGTAGTTCCAGGAAATGTTTCTTCTTGTGTCAATGTAGCTTTAACAGGGGATCAGCCTTATGAGCCTTGGAGTCCACGTCTTTGTCTTTGATGCAAGTGGGAGGGAAGGTCAAGCCTTCTCGACTCTTCTCAGGTCTCAGTTGGTTGAAGATTTATGCCTGTCTCGAGCTAGAGGCCGGAAATGACTCCTGATCAGGTTCTAAGCAATAAGGAAAAAGCTCCTGGCGTCAACCCTAACCACTTTGGGCATTTTCAAGATGGCGAAAGTCTTCGGCCACCCTCAACTTGGGATCTGAGCAATCCTTGGGTCTGTGGGGAGTGTACTATGGTAATCCTAGTGTCCTCCCCATCTCACACTAAAATCCAGTTTGAAGCAGCCACTGCAACTCCCAAGCAACCCAGAGACAGAAGTCTGGTACAACAAACCAAACTTTACCAGCAACTCGACATTTTATACACATGAATCCTCTTGAAAACTGTTTCTGCCCTTTGAAATGTGCCCTAGGTGGTATATGTATACCTCAGCAAACCTATGAAGCAAGATTTGACATTCAACAGGATTTGACACTGCAATGTCAAAAGGATTATCACAGCTCCACCCTGCATATTCTGTCTGGTTCAGAGCGGCCATCTCTGCTCATTCAGGTAAGCCTATTGTTTGCTAGTGGGAGGAATTTCACATCCATTCAAACCTATTCAGATGCTATTTACTGGTTAGCAGTAGTGAGAGAACACCTCCAAATGAGCCTCCAGAGACATTAAGTAGGAAAATGGTAACTTTCTAAAAGTACCTTTACTTTAATATTTATTAAAAACCAGTCTTCACCATTGAATTACATTTTTAATAACTATTATAAATAATGGTTTTATTATTTTTCTATCAGTTTCCTAGTTAAAAAATTAGCATTATTAAATGTAATAATTTAACCCAGTGTTTTTCTATGGAGTAGACATGTTGCTATAGTGAAAAGTGAAGCAGCCGCGATATTTGCTCTGGCCCAACACTGGCACTCTTCTTCATTTACTGCATTGAATGCTCTTCATTGGCTTCCAGTGGAAAAGAGGATTGTCGTTAAGCCACTTTGGCATGTCCACAAAGTCTTCCATGATATGGGAACCAACTATCTTAAAAACAAGTTTTTGCACTATGTCCTGGGTCGGTCCCTCTGATCATCGGATGCTGTCCTTCTCCAAATTACTCAATATCAACATGCCCTAATGGGAGACAAAGCCTTTTCAATTGTGACTACCCAATAATGGAATTCCCTCCTGTTCTTACACTTTTAGTAGAATTTGCTGCACTTTAGAAAAGTGTTGAAGACTTTACTCTCTACCAAATGAGCCACTTGCGTATCCTCCTTCAGAAAGGCCTCTTCATAGCAATACAACAACTAAAAATGTAGCAATACGCTCAATAAAACTGGTAACATAACATCACAACATAGCTTTTGAGGCTTTTTCACTGTAAGAACCTGTTTATAATTCCTGGATGTCCTACTTTTAGATACCATGCACCCTGCCTTATGGGCAGTAAGGCCTACATAGGGGTCACTTATAAATATGGTAGGCCTGCATGCATGTTTGCACTGTCACTATAGGGGATGGCACAATGGATACTGCAGTCCACTAGATACATTTAAGTTACAGGCCTTGGATAAACTTCATACCATATACTAGGGACTTGTAGGTAAATTAAATATGCCGTAAGAGTATCTCAATTTCATACGGTTGACAGGAGAAACACAGGTTCTTTATTACAGATTAGCAGGGGTAAGGTGCACAGAGTTCTACAGCCAGCAAAAGTATAGGGATCAGCAAAACACAAAAAATATGAAGTGACCCTGCAGAAAGGGCAAATTTCCAAAAGTGAGTTTGCCCAAATTTAGGTAAAAAAAATCAGGTTTTGGTTTACACTGTTCAATTGATGTAGTCGAGCTAGCAAACTAAGGGTCATCTGCACAAGCCCCTAGCACCATCAGAGCATAATTTGCTTTGATGCTCCGGTGGTGCACTGCCATGCACCATACTTACAATGTGGTGTATAGCCACTTTCTGTGGCTTAACGCCGCTTTGGAAATATGGTAGGCACCATTTCACACAGGTATCTGCATGAATGGGGCATGCAATGAGTGTTGCTGTGGGCGTTCAACCACCACACCCATTCCTTTTTGACGCTGCCCCAGATTAACAAGGAGGTGTAAATCTGCTTTTTTAGGTCGAGCATTCGAGACCTCTTGTATATACTTTAGTATATTCTTACTATATTCTTATATGTATATGTACTTTGTGGGCTCAAGAAATCAACCCTAAGACTTGTCTTCTTACACGTAGTGACTTTTTCTCTGTTCAGCTGCCTCTATTTAACTGTCTTGATAGAAAACGACCACCAGAGGTCAGTAAAATACCAGAATTGCTTTCTGCTGAGAAACTTTTTTTTTTCTTGGCTACTGCCTCCATCTAACTTTCTTGATAGAAAATCACCAGCAGAGGTCAGTAAAATACCAGAATCACTTTAGCATTATCTAGATTTCAGTCCATAGAAATGGTCTTCTATGAGCACCCACAGACAATAACAATAATATTTTTTTCAAATCTTGTATTTTCAGTGATATCACCACAGAAGACCCAGATATTTTTTATTAAAAATAGAGTTTTGGACTATACCATTTCCTGCTGAAAGGCAATGTTCCTCTCCATGTGTTCCTATACCTGGCGTGTCACGCAGTTTGGTGCTTATTTTCCCTCACTGCATAGCTAAATACATATAACGTCCCAAAGGCGACACCGATTGCATTGCACATGCTTGTCTATGTGTGCTGCATTCTGCACATAAACAATTATTCCCTGCAATGCAGGCACCCCTGCACACTGGTGCAAGGGTGCCTGCGCTGGCAGCAAAATTTAGCGCCAGCGATAGGGAAAACACAGGGGTGCACCTTATTGAGTAAATACGACGCATCCCTGCATTTTGAAAATGTCAGAGCATGCCTCTGTCAAATTTGGCACAGCTCCACGCTCTGACACTTTATTGTACATATGCCCCTAGGAGCGAGACAGAGCCAGTCCTTCAAAATACTTGGTAAGTAAATGGTGCACGAAACATCATGTTAACATAGCATAAATCTTAAAAATTTTAGCCAAGACTTTTTTTGCACACTCAGTTATATCACTGTATTGTATGCCATTTATTAGAAGTATAGAAAGATGCATGAGCTGCTTTTCCCACAATGGTGCTTTTAATGAACCAAGATGCGGGTGGTGCAAACTAAGCCCTGTGTGGCTCAGGCTGTTATAAAAGATTTAACAGAGCCTTAGACCATTACTCCCTGAACAGCACCCATCCTGAACTGATGTAACTGAAGGCGCTCTCTGAGGAGATGGTGCATGAAAAGGGGACACAGAGAAACAGAGCAATTGCTGAGGATCACACAGGTTGATCAACAAGGGAAGCTAGGATTCATGACAGGTTTCCTGGCTTCACGTTGTTCAAATCTAGCCACTAGAAAGTCCTCTCTTTCCCATTTTACTTCAGAGGTTAAGTCTTTGTGTTGAGTGAGGGTTGTTAATTCACTAGACTCCTAAAGTGTCCCCTGATTTAAAGAGAAAGACTTTAGGAGAGACCCAGCATCCCAGGAAAGGCAATTACACCTGTCAGCAAAACAAAAGGTCTGTGAGAGCCAACACCATTACAGGTCCTCACACCAACAGAATGGAAGTTCAGCCATCAGCGGAGACAGACATTTGTGGCAGAACGCGTACTGTGCGGGCAGGTACCATTCTGAATGACCCTCTGCAGGTACAGAGGGGATATGTGGCTCCTCACAATCCCACATATGCAGAGAGACCATGAAGGTGTAGTGCTGAAAACACCTCTCTGCTTCTCCTCTCAAAAATGCATATGCTGTCTGGGACACTAGGGGGCAGAACTGAGGTCCGGAGTTACCTCATTGCCTCGTATCTGAGGTTATTGTTTCATTAAAGGAAGTGGGGAGGCATCATTAAAGCACTTATGAAAAAGATACCCTTACCGAATAAAATGTAGGCGAAAGCTTCTTAATCATAGTGTCCAGTGGTGGTACTGTGGGTGGGTGATGGGATTACAGAGTCTGTGAACCACTAGGCCCGGCACAAAAGCTTGTCTCATAATGATAGTTCCTTAATAGGTTGGACTGGCCTTCCAGTGGACTGCATAGTTAATTTATTTCTTCACCCTCTTTCTCCTTCCACCACCCTGTGCAGGGGCGTAGCTTCAGAGGGGGTGTTACACCCCCTCTAATAAATGTATTATTTAAGAAATAGTTGGGTACAGGAGCTTCCAATCAGGTATGGCAGGTGTCTGTCATATTTCACCTGGGATTATTAAAAACTCACTCAGACAAAAACACACAAAAACTCTTGTTTCTGTTTTGAAGGTCCTAAAACATAGTTATTTTACAAAATACTGTGTTTTAAGTAACCCTCACAATCCACACTTCTGTCTCTTCTCGCTGGCCCTTAACCCCCCTTCATGCTCTGCTTCTCATATAACCAGTGCTTAATTTGAGCCGGTGGTTTCCAGTGCTCCGTACCATCACTTAATTATCAACACCAGTGCTTATGACAGTCTGCCAGAAGGTGGCGCTGTCTGGCTAATTTACAGAAGCCACACAAACAGTTAATTATTAATTCAATATACATTAAAAACTACTATTACCTGCCACCCAAGCCAATCTTATAGTTTTGAGGGTCTGGAATAGTCAGAATTGTCACACTTGTAGGAGTGTAATGGTTAGTAGTTGTTTTGTTACTGCTGTTGGCAGTGCTGGCAGGGGCAACGTGTGATGCAAGCTGCAGTGGCCTCCTGCCGAGGGCCCTGGCACTTGTTATTTTGCAAATTAAGCACTGCATATAATGATTAACATGATAAGCCAGCTTCATTGTCGTAAAATCCGAAGCTCACACCCCCTCCAGTCTCACTGATGAGCTACGCGTCTGTGTATATATAAGCCAGACTTTGCCTCTTAACCCCTTCCATGCTGATGACGGCCCCCGGCCGTCATGCATCACGGAGCTCATGTGCTGATGACGGCTGGGGGCCGTCATGACCACGCCCGCGATCGGAATGTGCCGCACAGGCGGGGAATTCCAGCCGCAGCCTGGGGGTTAAAGTGCGAGAGAGCGGCTTATAGGGAAAAGGCAGTTTTGGAGTTCTGGAAAAAAACACTGCGCTCCTTAAAGCTGTTTTTCTTTCCCCAAGAAAGATAAACTGAGAATGCACTTTTTCTATATATCCAGTGGCGTAGGAAGGGGGGTGGATGCGGGCCATCCCGGGTGTCATCACTGAGGGGGGTTACAAAATCGCAAAAATGGTTTTAAACACATATTTTTGCCCTTTTGTCAAGCCGGGGGTGACAAGAAATTTTCCGCACCGGGTACCACCCGACCTTGCTAGGCCACTGAATATATCTGCACACCATCAGGCCCTGTGAAACCCCAGCCACTCCCAAGCATCCGTACAAAGGAGAGGACAGACTGTGCTGTGGCAGGTGGTTTGAGAAGGCGTCTTTCTGTCGGCCCCACTGCTGACTGGAAATAGAGTTTTACAGACAAACTGGGTTTTTTCCACTCTCTGATGTCTTCCCTGTCCCTCTCATTGGGCGCCTCGGTTTCAAGCTGGGCGGGGGAGGAGGAGGAGTGCCGACTCCACAGGAGTTTAGAGGGGGGGCAGTGTGTAGAAGCTACAGCCCGGCTAGGCTTGGCTCGTTTTGGGCTCGAGAGTGTCAAGAGGACTTTGAGTTAAACCAGAACCAAGCTAGTGTTACCAACTGGCATGGTGCAAATTCAGGACGGTCAGTGTAAAAATTCAGGACAAAGGGTCAAAATTCAGGACAAAAATTCAGGACAGAAGGTCAAAATTCAGGACAAGAATTTGGGACAAAACATACGTTTTACAGACAATAATATATAAGTAAGTAAATAGACAACGAAAATAAATACAAGTCAAAATAAGTTTATATAAGGTTGAGCAAATCGTGCACTTCACATTTTTCAGTATGCGCCCAACTTTGCAAAGCGACATGGGGCCCTTTCTGTAATCAAGATATGTGATAGTAACAATACAGATTAATAAATAGTATTTTTTATTTGTATGTTGAAATCTGTCTTTTAAATGTACAGTGAAAACGCTGTTTGGTATTTTATTTTTATTTTCTCCAGCATGGCGCCAAGACAAAAGCTGAATGCTTTGCCCTAGTCCTATGCAGGAGAAGGCACACCACATGCTGTCACTACAATTGGGCCCATTGTCATTCTATAAGTGCTAATCAGCTGCAGTCTCAGAATGACAATGGGTCACTCCACAGTCTGCCCGAGGGAGGTCCGGAAGGGACCTCTGCAGGCAGCCTCTTCAGTTTAAAAGATAACTGCGAGAGGCCCCGAGTGAAAACTTTTAAACTCACGAGGCCTCTCGCATGGTAAACTGCATTCCTTACTCAGATTTCCCATTTCGATTTTAGTATGATGTCTGCAAGGCGTTCGTATTTGAGATCCCCAAATTACGGACGCCTTGTGGACATCATTCTGAAATGACGGACGGTCCGTGAAATTTACAGACGGTTGGTCACCCTAGGCCAAGCATTGGCATGGACCTGGCTCCAGCTATAAGGGGGTTAGCCCACCTCTACCCTTCAACCCTAATACTCGAAAACGAGACAAAAATTCCTGCTCAAAGTCATTTTAAACAGTGGCGTACCAAGGTCAGGTGGTACCCGGTGCGGAATTTTTTTTGTCAACCCCGCACATTGAAATTATTAAAAGACGGAAAAAATAAGATACTTACAGATGCAAGTGTTATCTTGGCCATTTTGTCACCCCCCTCAGTGATGACACCTGGGGCGGCCCGCACCCACAGCACCCCCCTTCCTACGCCGCTGATTTTAAACCAATTAATCTTTGTCCAGACTACTGACAAACCTTCTGAAATACATTTATAGAATTCTCTTTGCCCCACCCCCTTTTTGCTTGCCTCAGATTGGTGGGTTTACACTCGAACCAATCACAATAGGGTGAGACATTTTCCAAATGTTATCTTTGGTAAATTGCCAGGTAATGATATGTGTTTTTTATTATTTCACCAGTTACTTATCCTCTTGACACTTAAGCCTCAGTTATGAGCCACCCGCAACACCCCACCCCTGGTTAATTCTGATATGTGAGGTGACTCCTATTTTTAGGGCAAAAAATGGTTGATATTTACTGCTTCTGACACATTACGAACGGTCCCATGTGTTTATTTCATCACCATTAATTACTTCACATTTAATATTGGGAGATTATCTTCAAGGTAATTAAATAGAGGGTCCTGCGTCTTTGTAAACGTTTTACTAAAAACATCAGATTAATTAAATCGCCTTTATCCGCTATTAATTTCGTTTTTGCCTGTAGACTGCAGTGTTAAGCCATCTTTAATGTTATTTTATTGCTTTAAGTGTAGTCTTTTTGTTTAAAGTCCCCGTACATATTTAATTCTCTGTTAATTTAATTAATTTGTTTATGAGGGGAGACCCCATCAGTCGGCCCTCCTTTTTCTTTTTAATTATGCTTTACTCTCTTTTCCACAATACACTGTTCATTTACTATGGGCCAGATTTTGTAGCTCACTTTGCCACCCCAGTTCAGAAATGGCTATATGCAAATCAGTCTTGACCCCGTGCCTCATGGGAACAGTCCAGCCCGAACTGCCAAGCCAGGTCTTCCTTGGACCGAAACAAGAATCCTGGGGCCAGTTTCACCCCGTATCAGCCAGGCTAGCTTTAATCCAGTGGCAAAGTGAGTAAGGGACCCACGTCTGGGTATGCCCTGCCAACTTATGGCGAACAAAGCAAGCACAAGGAGATGGTGGACGGAGCGCTGAAACTTTTCGGACACTCACCCCCTGTCGCAGATCTGGGTTGAATCCATCGTCGTTATTTAGCTCACTTTGCCACCCCAGTTCAGATCCTGCTATATGTAAATCAGTCTTGACCCTGTGCCTCGTGGGAGCAGTCCAGCCTGAACTTCCAAGCCAGGTCTTCTCTTTGAGTTAAGGGCATAGGGAGTTAAGGGGCATTCAAGGGAATTTCCATATTTTTTAGGTGTACCTGCTCACTTCTGCCAACTGAGCATCTTGAGCTGTCTTTCTGCCCTACATGCGCCGAGGGACAGGTTTACTTCTCCATATTAAACCCTTCCTGAATACAAAGACTTCTAAGTCCTACAGATTTCCCCTCTGCCTGCTGTCCATCTGCAGCACAGAAACCTGCTGTGCCTCTCCAACACAGAGACTGATGTCCGTCTCCACCACAGAGTCCGCTGTCCATCTCCAACACAGAGACTGATGTCCGTCTCCACCACAGAGACCGCTGTCCATCTCCACCACAGAAACCTGCTGCCAACCCGTGGCGCATAGACAGGTGTCTGTCTCCAGCACAGAGACCGCTGTCGGTCTCCAGCACAGAGATCGCTGTCCATCTCCATCACAGAGACCGCTGTCCATCTCCAATAGAAAGACCTGCTGTCCGTCTCCTTCACAGAGACCACTGTCCGTCTCCGGCACAGAGACAGCTGTCTGTCTCCAGCACAGAGACCAATGTCCATCTCCAGCACAGAGACCGCTGTCTGTCTCCAGCACAGAGGCCGCTGTCTGTCTCCAGCACAGAGACCGCTGTCCATCGCCAGCACAGAGACCGCTGTCTGTCTGCAACACAGAGAACGCTGTCCATCTCCGTCACAGAGACCACTGACCGTCTCCAGCACAGAGACCGCTGTCTGTCTCCATTACAGAGACCGCTGTCCATCGCCAGCACAGAGACCACTGTCCGTCTCCGGCACAGAGACCGCTGTCTGTCTCCAGCACAGAGACCACTGACCGTCTCCAGCACAGAGACCGATGTCCATCTCCAGCACAGAGACCGCTGTCTGCCTCCAGCACAGAGACCGCTGTCCGTCTCCGTCACAGAGACCGCTGTCCATCGCCAGCACAGAGACCGCTGTCCATCTCCAGCACAGAGACCGCTGACCGTCTCCAGCACAGAGACCACTGTCTGTCTGCAGCACAGAGACTCCTGTCCGTCTCCAGCACAGAGACCGCTGTCTGTCTCCAGCACAGAGACCACTGACCGTCTCCAGCACAGAGACCGCTGTCTGTCTCCAGCACAGAGACCGCTGTCCGTCTCCAGCACAGAGACCGCTGTCCATCTCCAGCACAGAGACCGCTGTCTGTCTCCAGCACAGAGACCGCTGTCTGTCTCCAGCACAGAGACCGCTGTCCGTCTCCGTCACAGAGACCGCTGTCCATCGCCAGCACAGAGACCGCTGTCTGTCTCCAGCACAGAGACCGCTGTCCATCTCCACCACAGAAACCTGCTGCCAACCCGTGGTGCATAGACAGGTGTCTGTCTCCAGCACAGAGACCGCTGTCGGTCTCCAGCACAGAGATCGCTGTCCATCTCCATCACAGAGACCGCTGTCCATCTCCAATAGAAAGACCTGCTGTCCGTCTCCTTCACAGAGACCACTGTCCGTCTCCGGCACAGAGACCGCTGTCTGTCTCCAGCACAGAGACCAATGTCCATCTCCAGCACAGAGACCGCTGTCTGTCTCCAGCACAGAGGCCGCTGTCTGTCTCCAGCACAGAGACCGCTGTCCATTGCCAGCACAGAGACCGCTGTCTGTCTGCAACACAGAGAACGCTGTCCATCTCCGTCACAGAGACCACTGACCGTCTCCAGCACAGAGACCGCTGTCTGTCTCCATTACAGAGACCGCTGTCCATCGCCAGCACAGAGACCACTGTCCGTCTCCGGCACAGAGACCGCTGTCTGTCTCCAGCACAGAGACCACTGACCGTCTCCAGCACAGAGACCGATGTCCATCTCCAGCACAGAGACCGCTGTCTGCCTCCAGCACAGAGACCGCTGTCCGTCTCCGTCACAGAGACCGCTGTCCATCGCCAGCACAGAGACCGCTGTCCATCTCCAGCACAGAGACCGCTGACCGTCTCCAGCACAGAGACCACTGTCTGTCTGCAGCACAGAGACTCCTGTCCGTCTCCAGCACAGAGACCGCTGTCTGTCTCCAGCACAGAGACCACTGACCGTCTCCAGCACAGAGACCGCTGTCTGTCTCCAGCACAGAGACCGCTGTCCGTCTCCAGCACAGAGACCGCTGTCCATCTCCAGCACAGAGACCGCTGTCTGTCTCTAGCACAGAGACCGCTGTCTGTCTCCAGCACAGAGACCGCTGTCCGTCTCCGTCACAGAGACCGCTGTCCATCGCCAGCACAGAGACCGCTGTCTGTCTCCAGCACAGAGACCGCTGTCCGTCTCCATCACAGAGACCGCTGTTTATCTCCAGCACAGAGACCGCTGACCGTCTCCAGCACAGAGACCGCTGTCTGTCTCCAGTACAGAGACTGCTGTCCGTCTCCAGCACAGAGACCGCCGTCCGTCTCCAGCACAGAGACCTCCTGTCCATCTCCAGCACAGAGACCGCTGTCTGTCTGTAATGTAACTGGTGCACCTGTAATGTGCTCTAACACCTTCAGATCGAGGTTGGGCTGTATTGTAAAAACGATAGAAGTATGCACTAAAAGGTCAAAACAAAGCCTTACCTTGCGTGCAGTGCCAGAATCTCAACTGGAGGCCACATAGCAGCTGAACTCTTCAATAGAGAGATCTCCCAGAACTGTGCTATTGAGCAGCGTGTGCTTGCGTGTGTGGAGGTGTCACTGCAGAAACACTTCAGGTCAAAACTCCAGCTCAAAAATACACGGGCCCCAGAGATGATGTTTGCAGCCCATTAATGATGGGGGCACTGACCATACTTAAAGTAAAAGTACGCTGCAAGATCCTCAACAGGAAGCTTCGTCACAGCTTAACTCTTCAATAGAGCTTTCCCAGAACTGTTCTGTTGAGCAGCGTGTACTTGCATGTGGACAGGTGTCACTGTAGAAACACTTCTAGTGAAAATGCCCGCTCATAAACAAACGGGCCTTAGAGATTACATTTTTGCAGCCCGCTCATAATGGAGGAAGCTACCATACTTAATTGTGAAAGTGCGCTGTGTCACACCCCAATAAATGTTTTTTTAAAGTGTGCCATGCCACACAATAATTACAAATTAGTGAAGCCGTACCTCCGCGTGCACATGTAAACAAAAACAAGCAACAGTGAAATAGCCACCATGCTTAAAGTGAAAGTGCGCTGCGCGTCACACACTTAATAACAAGCGTGAGGGACAAGCATTTGTTCTTGCGCTGCTATGAGTCTTGCGGGAGCGAGCTGCAGTGGCGCGAGAGAAATATGTTGTCAATTAGCATGCGCACCCCTGCTCGCTTCCGCAAGGTGGATGCCGCCACAAGCACGAGTGTGTGCTTCCAAAAAGAGCAGAGCGACTGCTAAAGGTCCTCCTAAGAAGCGCATGCACGCTGCGAAGGCGAGGCCTAAAAATAAACACCACTGCAATTACCAAGATAAAGACAAATGCATGTTCGTTAAAGGCCCTATCACATAGCTGACTGGTCTGATGTCAGGAGGATGGGTGATCCACGTAGACATTGTTTCTTTCTTGTATTCTGCCATGTCTGGTCATGCATTAAACAAAACTGCAAGTCCCAGAATGCAACAGAGAGTCAAGGGTTGGATGAGATGCTCATCAGCCTCTCTCCAACATCTCGGTGTGTGTCACACACAGGCTTGCAAGTGTAAAGCAGTTCAGAGCTCTGATAGAGCACCTCTCCCCTGACCAATCAGATGCATCCGAGCAGTAGCGTCACAGAGCGCTCACTTGTGTACCCAGCTGATGATGGCCTTTCGATGGCGATACACATCTAAGACAGGCCACAGTTTGTTGGCATTTATAATAGGCTGTAGCTTTCTTTACTTCAAATAAAAGACCAAGCATTTTAAAGTGTACACGTCATTTCTTTGGAGAGTTCTTTATGACCGAACATTGTCATACCTCAGGGCAGGCTCAGACAGCCAACCAAAGTTGGTGTTCCTGCATTATAAATTCTTTAAACAACATATCATTATGCAATATATAAGAATTACTTATTTAAAAGCGAATGCAATCAGGAAACTCCAAGGCACCTTCTCTGCTCTGGTGTACTTGTGAGTGGCCAAGTCACACCCCAATGACCTGTTCATCTGCGGACCACCCCAGGGTAGGGCCAGAGGGTCTGGACCACCAGCAAGCCAATCCACCCTGTAGCCAGCCCCAAACTCACCAAAACCTTAAAGCGAGAGAAGACAGGGAACTACAAGGCGCCGTCTCTACTGGAGGCACCCGTGATTCATCCCAGCTACACCTCGAAGAAATGTCCATTTATGGGCGACCACGGCGTAGGGCCAGAAAGTATGGACCACCAGCAGGCCAGTCCCGCCTCCAGCCACTCTTTGGCGGAAGGCGGGACTATGGACCAACAGCAGGCCAGTCCCTCCTCTGGCTGAAGGAGGGACTATGGACAACCAGCAGGCCAGTCCCTCCTCCTGCCACTCTTTGGCTGAAGGAGGGACTATGGCCCACCAGCAGGCCAGTCCCTCCTCTGGCTGAAGGAGGGACTATGGGCCACCAGTAGACCAGTCCCTCCTCCTGCCACTCTTTGGCTGAAGGAGGGACTATGGCCCACCAGCAGGTCAGTCCCTCCTCTGGCTGAAGGAGGGACTATGGGCCACCAGCAGACCAGTCCCTCCTCCTGCCACTCTTTGGCTGAAGGAGGGACTATGGACCACCAGCAGGCCAGTCCCTCTTCTGGCTGAAGGAGGGACTATGGACCACCAGCAGGCCAGTCCCTCCTCCTGCCACTCTTTGGCTGAAGGAGGGACTTTGGACCACCAGCAGGCCAGTCCCTCCTCTGGCTGAAGGAGGGACTATGAACCACCAGCAGGCCATTCCCTCCTCCTGCCACTCTTTGGCTAAAGGAGGGACTATGGCCCACCAATAGGCCAGTCCCTCATCCAGCCACTCTTTGGCTGAAGGAGGGACTATGGACCACCAGAAGGCCAGTCCCTCCTCCAGCCACTCTTTGGCTGAAGGAGGGACTATGGCCCACCAGCAGGCCAGTCCCTCCTCCAACCACTCTTTGGCTTAAAGAGGGACTATGGACCGCCAGCCGCCAGTCCCTCCTCCAGCCCCTTGGATCGACTCCTGGCGCTGCGCTTGGTGCAGGGTGCTCCATCTAAGACATCCACAGAGCTCTCAAAGTAGGGAGACCAGGCATCCATGATTTGCCGGGACAGGCCCGGCTTTTGATCATGTGTCCCGGCAGATTTCACTTAATACAGCACTTGTCCCGGTTTTTAGAAAGGGGCGACTGAACAAACTGTTATCTGTTCTACTACAGAATTAGGTACCCGTCTTTTCCTAAACAAATTTAATTAGCACTTACAATAATAGTCTGTGCAAAAGTTGTATTTAACTTATTTCCCTTGGGGCCTCTATATCCGTGTTTTACTACGTTGGTAACCGTTGTCTTTTAAATCATTCTTCGCCCCTTGATCGATGTGAAATTGCAGTCCTACTTCTACTTTTGTGACATGTTGATGTTTTGAAAATCTGGTCTCCCCATTTCAAAGTGCATCTCGACCCTGATTGGCAGGGCATCCCAGCATCACGGCAGGCAGTCACCATAATGGTCTTCAATAGCAGTAAAACTAGAGGACTAGCACCACTGAGCAGAGCAATGGCACCCCCTGATATTAGCTGCCACCGAGTAATTGACATTAAATGTGTTTTACTAAAGCTGTCTACTTCCCCAGAGAGCTCAAAGCGCTACTGTAACTTAAACACTACATTTTAGAATGAGGGGAAAAGGTGAGTAAAAGAAGTTCTTGAAAGTGGTGTGCTTTCTATGTAGTACATAGAAAAATGTAAGGTAAGCTGGCAACCAATGTATGTCGTTATCGCGCAGTGTTTTACCCCGCATGGAATCACAATGCGGTAGCGACCGCGTTGTGATTCTGCATACCATTACTCCGCAAGTCGGAACAATGACTTGCGTAGGGGGCGCTGGATGTTGGAATAGTATAATTTACTATTCCAACTCCAGTCTGTGCGGACACTAGAGAAGGTGTCGTATTTTAAATCCAACATCTCCCTTTCTCCGCAAGTCGTTGTTCCGACTTGAGGAGTAATGGTATGCGGAATCACAACGCAGTTTGTGTAACGACCGCAATGTGATTCCCTGCGGGGAAAATGTTTTGTGGTAAACGATGTTTACCGCTGGCAATAGATCAGCCAGCGGTGTAGCAAGAGGGGACAGAGGCAGAGGTCCGCTCAGGGTGGCGTGAGTTTTGGGGGTGGTGGCCTCCCCTCAGTCTTTAGTTCAGGGCACGAGTCGGGGGTACACGCGGGTGGAGGGCGTCCACCCACTTTTTTGTCACAGGGTGGACTCCGTCCACCCTGCCAAGATGTTGGGCCCCACTGAACTTTATGCTGAATTTGTCTCGGTTTAATTTGCAAACACCGGGACACAGTCAGCAGCGCATGCACGTTGTCTCCTTTCGATCACAACAACATGCAGGCAGGAACGGGGCTTTCTTAGTTCGGACTCCTGCTGGGCCCATAACAAAGGGTCAATTTGAGGGGTCATCTGGTCTCCTTTTGTTCGAATTTGTTGGCTGGGAGCAGTCAGGAGCCTCACACCTGATGCAAATGAATCAGAGGGGAAACAAAGGCTCACACCTTGTTAGCACTTCACACATACGTAAGAGAGGCAGCTTTTCACTTTGTTCAGTCCCTGTTTAGGAGATATGCATGCACTGTAAGAATGTCAGATGCATTGGTCTTTCCCTGTATTTACACAAAATAAATGTAATTTATATAGTGCTTACTACCCTTGAGGAGGCGTTGAAATAATTTATTTTTCTTGTAAAGCACTATGGGTAGAGGACGTTTACGCTGACAAAAGGCAACATTGTTTTATGTGTAACTTTCAAAAAGTGTGAATCATCTGCCTAAATCAGGAGGGTTTCCCTGTGTACTCGAAATGTGCTCCAATGTACTCATGATAGACCTGCTAAAGATACATGGAAGGTCTTAAGATCTGATGTCACTTCTTATGATGCCACTTCCTGTGACATCATGTACCGTGATGTCACGCGTCACAATGTCACACAACGTGATGCCACTTGCATTCTGATTAACCAGGTTAGTCCCCCCACTTCTGTTTTTAAGGACCTGTACCCTGCTTTAGTGGGGCCTTCACGGGCGGCAACCGCATTCCAAGAAATCGACAGTCCCTCCCCCGCCACTCGCTCAGTGGGTTGAGCTTTTTTCGCAGCTACCTGTTTCTTAGCTGAAAGTTACAGGTTCAGTAGCTTGGTTGGATAGTGTATTTTCTACACAGGTGTGTCCAACCTAAAAGTAACACGCTTAAATCCAGGTAACAAAGTCGGGTGAAGGAAGCTGGGATCCGTCTCAAAATTGCCAATATGACCATAAAGCGCTGCACCACAATACCCCCTCTTGCCTGACCAAGAAATTGACCCTATCAGGCGGAAACAGATCTTTCAGGAGCACAAGTTCCCTATAACTTAACCCCTTAAGTGAGGCGGCGGTGCGTTGGCCGACGGCAGCACTACCTCCCCAGTGCTGCACACGACCATTGGACGTCCATTCAGCACTGGTTCCAATGGACAGCGCAGCACTGGGGAGGGATGTTTACTAGCATCTATGAGGTTAAGCCTAAAAAATGCAACAAAGACAAAACCTACAATCTATCCTTTTACAGAATGGCCCCCAAAATCTAGTACTCTCTCCCTCCAGAGATCAGATACAACCCATCCACATCTATCTTCAGGAAAGCAGTAAAAATTCTACTATCCTCTCGCTCTGAGGCCATACCTCCCTCTTGTATTATACATCACTTTCCTGCCAGTCTGTCGTTTCATTTTTTCAGGCCTCGTCCATCCCTCCTTGATCCGCGATGCTTCCTCCCTTCCCCAACCACTCACATACCCTCTTGACACCTATAGGACTTTGCCAATACCAGTACTTATGATTGACTATGGGTTCCCATATTTCTTTACCTTTTGCTTATCCAACTATTGTCACCATGACCTATACCATGTTTATGTATATTGCCTACCGTTTGTATCATGCCCACTTTTGTTACTCTTCTAACGCGCTCTGTCACACGAAAGGGTCTTGCAAGGGCTCTATAAAACTCTAAAAATAAATAAACTACCAAGTAACTGTGTGCAATAAATAGTTTGCACTTTCCCAGGCCAATACATTGGGTAGGAATAGGTATCCACTGCAGACCTCATGTGTGATCTGAGGGTTGTAGGTTCCAGTTCCACTAAAATGTCTCTGGGTGTTGAAACACCAGATCATGAGACGTGTATCTCTGTCATTTCAGGTGACATGTCTCCATCAGTGCAAGACAGCTCAGTTTGCTGATGTGCCAGACGCGGAGCTGATTTACCTTGCAAGTCACCTTAAACAGTGCAAGGTGAGTCAGCACTCCAAGCCAAACAGTATTTCACCTGCTGGAGTGCTCCTCGTGAAGAAAATGGAATTTTTTCCTGGCATTTTGCATGCAGACCAGCACACAGTGACCCACAAACAATGGACAGACAGTCCCACATGGAAACATCTTGCAGGCACCCATGCACACAGGTCATTTGCAGGCAGCCACCCATGCGCACACGCCAACAAACATGTTGCATTATATTGTTTGTTTGAATAAATCATGCACCTTGATGATTAACATTTCATTCACTTTAGAATTAACAAAAGGCGGTGCACCGAACAAAGCACATTTAGTCTGTTGTGATTTCTTTATTTTCTTTCTTTATTTTGATATCAACATATACTCATAAAAACAACCAATTCGTTTCGTTCCGCAAACACACAAGCCTCTGGAACTTCATCAGGGTTTTAAAGGCAGAAAGCACGTATTTGGTATGATCCTGGGTCTGAATTTACGCCATCCTTTTTAATGGAGTGAAGCTCCAATTTATTCAATTTTCTCACCTTTTACAGGAGTTTGCAAATGAATCATCGAGAGTAGAGTCCTAGGAAGATATACTTCTGTTAGTGGAGAAGTGCTCCGAGTAATAAGATGTGCCGCCATGATACATGGTCCGAGTCCTTCCTGCGCCACTCCACTACAAAGGATGATGTAAATTCTGATCCAGGATCATACAAAATACGTGCATTCTGCTTTTAAGCCCTGATGAAGTTCCAAAGGCTTGTGTGTTTGAGGAACGAAACGCGTTGACTGTTGTTATGAGCATATGTTGATATCAAAAGAAAGAAAAAAAATAAAGAAATCACAACAGACTAAATGTGCTTTGTTCGGTACACCTTCTTTTGTTAATTTTGTTGTATGAATCTGTAACCAGCGGCACCAAAGGGTGAAAGGTGCTGGAGCATTGTGCACGATAATTTCTAATAAGACAGCAGTAAGAGAGTGAAGTGCTATCGGTCAGGTCGGTCACCTTGAATCGTATTTGGTCTAAAATTTAATTCACTTTAGCCCTTCTTTTGTAGCTGTAGATGTTGTTCAAGTGCATTGTTTTACACTTTTTTCAAACTCTTGTTGGCTCTGGCACCTTCCACCAATGAGCTTTGGCGGCACACTCTTGCTTAGTATGCCCTCACTAACTCTGCACATCTACCTACTCCTGTGCCATGGACATTTTCACTAAGATGACTCACAAAAGTGCACTGTGCCTTTCAATGCTGATTCTTGACCACCACTCCCCTACATGGTTTTTCACTGTTTGAAGTTTAGGTGCTCCGGAAACTTACACTTAGCAGCAGATTTAGCAAGAATTTACTCAACTGCAAAGTGACACTAAGAGGAGTAAAGCATTGATAAAGTATTTCCTTTTCAGGACAAAACTTTTTTTTATAATGGAAAGTTGCCCTTGTGGTAGTGCAAATAGCACTTTGCACAGTTTTGCACTTGTTGTAGTGAACATTACACTTTGCACTGTCATGGACTTATTGTGATGCAAATGGCACTTTGCACTGTCTTGCACTTGATGTGGTGCAAATGGCACTTGGCACTGTCTTGCACTTTTGGTGCAAATAGCACATTGTACTGTCTTGCACTTGTTGTGGGGCAGATAGCACTTTGTACTGTCTTGCACTTGTTGTGGTGCAAATAGCACTTTGCGCTGTCTTGCACTTGTTGTGGTGCAAATAGCACTTTTCACTGTCTACTGGCTTTGCCAATGGTTGTTAGTTGCATAAGATAAAAAAACAGCAACTATGGCTTGTATATAATATTGAAAAAGCTTCCACTTAAAGCCCTGGTGACACCATGACAATGTTATGTTATGTTATGTTATGTTATGTTATGTTATGTTAACTGTTTTTGTACCGCGCACAGCTGCCCCAGCAAAGGGGCGTCCTGGCGCCATAGGAAAGTATACACAACACAGCATAAAAGAAACTCAATCAAAGATTTTTATTAAAAAGGAAAGTTTTAATGGCCCGTCTGAACTGGAGTAGATCATCCAGTGCCCGAGTCTCAGCGGGAAGGGAGTTCCACAACTTTGCGGCCACTACTCGAAAGGAGCGGCCACCTGTCCTACTCAACATGAAATGTGGGACAACCGAGAAGTTCTGACCCATCGATCTCAAGGATCGGGAGGGGACATAAGGGATCAAGAGGTTCGTCAGGATTGGGGGGGCCATGCCTTTTAAGATTTTAAAAGTCAGGCAAAGGACCTTGAGCTCGATCCTCTGACCAACAGGCAGCCAGTGGAGCGCTTGCAGTGTTCTCGACACCGGACATCGCCTGGGCAAGACCACCACCGCTCTAGCTGCGGCGTTCTGCACTCGCTGCAGCCGCGTGAGTTCAGCCTGGTTGATTCCTGCCAGCAATGCACTGGCATAATCTATCCTAGATAGTACTGAGGCCTGAACCACTAACTGTCTGGTGGGGGCATCGAAAAATGTAAGTATAGGTCTAAGACCCCTAATAATGCCATAGCAAGAGGCTGCCACCCTCTTGGTATGGCAGGTGAAACTGAGAGTAGGGTCCAGCCAGACCCCAAGATTTTTTATCTCCATTACAGGAGAAGGGGTCCGTCCCAGTTCGGGAGGCCACCAGTTATCATTCCACCATCCTACCTGCTTTCCCACAACCATGACCTCTGTCTTCTTAGTGTTCAATTGGAGACAGTTCTGATTCATCCAATTGGCCACCACACGTAGACCCTCGCAAAACCTGAGGGCCTCCACATCTGAGTCCCCACTCAATGTGACCGCCAGCTGCGTGTCATCCGCGTACGAGACCATGTTGCTGCTCCTGAGTTTCAAAAAGAGAAGAGAAATCCAGAGAGAAAATGACTCTTTAAAGGATTTCCCTTCCCCTACAAGCTCACCTGCCATGATGTCATGCCGTAACTTGTCCACTAGTGAGAAGTGAGCAGTGTGAGCAACACACATCGAGTGCCTGCTGTCACTGCAGTCTGGGAAAAAATGGACCGCCTGTGCCAGGGCACAAAACAGAGCCCGATAGAGACCCTTTTCTAGCCCCCTTTAAAAAACTGCTGGTGCCCAGACCCATGAGACCCGGCCCACTTAAAGCCCTGTCCCCTACACAGCTCCATCAGTGCATTCTATTCCTATTCTGATATTCCTAGTACTGAGAACCGCATACAAACCTCCTCTGCAGCCTTCTATTACTCCAGTACCGAGATCCACATGCAAGCTCTGCCAGTAATCTTCAACCCTCCTCTGCGCCCCCTATCATTGTAGTAGCAAGACCCACACAAAAGCTCTGCCAGTACACTTCAACTCTCTAGTGCAGCCTCTATTATTATAGTACTGAGACTCACATACAGAGCTCCTCCCATGCACTGGAAACAAACTGATGCAACATTATCTGTGCACCTCAATACTGCCTTGTGCCTCCCCGGTATTTTGATAGTGACACCCACAAAGCTTTCACAGAACACTCCAGTCCACTTCTGCTATTCTAGCGCTGAGGGCACAGCTTTACCAGTACACCCAGGGCTTTAAGTGGGGCAAAAAAAACTGTGGGGTCTCCCAAGGGGGTGTGGCCAATATAATTAAGGGCATGGCTTAAAAACACGTAAGCTAAAAATCTGTGTTTAGCACAGAGTGCCGCACAGCTTGTATTTTGCTGTTTCTGTCATTGCATCCAGATATATGATACAAGTAACATCATACCTACAACAAGTCAGGACTATTGGCTTTGTCAATGGTTGTTAGTTGCGTAAGATAAAAAAGCAGCAACTATGGCTTGTATATAATATTGAAAAAGCTTCCACTTACAGCTCTGGTGACACTACCACAATGTTGCTGCTCCTGAGTTTCAAAAAGAGAAAGGAAATCCAGACAGAAAAAGACTCTTTAACCCCTTCGCTGCTGATGACGAGCTCAGCTCGTCATCAGCCACGGGTGGCGTGTGCTGATGACGAGCTGAGCTCGTCATGTAACGCGGCTTTTTAAAAAAAGCCGCACAGCGCAAAAATCGCCGCAGCAGCGATGCGGTTAAAGGATTTCCCTTCCCCTATAATGCTCACCTGGTATGACGTCTTGCTGTAACTTCTCCACTAGTGAAAAGAGAGCAGTGTGAGCAGCGCACACCGATGGGCCTGCTGTCACTGCAGTCCGCAAAACAACGGGTCGTCTGTGCCAGGGCCCAAAACAGAGCCTGATAGAAACCCGTTTCGAGGCCCCCTTTAAAAAACTGCTGGTGCTCAGCACCGGTGAGACCCGGCCCACTTAAAGCCCTGCATATAGGTGAACATTGGAGTTCTGCAACAAACTGATCCAGCCACAGGAAATATGAGGGCTCACTCTATCAGGGCGTGGAGTCCATTTTTTTCTGGAATGGTCTTTACAAGAAATACGCAAGAGAGACACTTTGAGCTCCGCACACTTCAACAAATACTACTGAACTGATTTTGCTACAACACCTGAAGTTCAGATGGGACAAACTGTGCTCATAAATGTGCCTGTGTTGGCTTCAGCCTGCAGTCCTCTTCCGAAGAAGAAAGGAAATCAATCTTTGTAGAGCAAGTAAATCAATCACGGATTTAGACTGAAAAGGACCGCATTTGTGTGCATCGAGTCGCCTATCATTAGCTCTTTTATAGATTCACATGCTTAAGTACTCCCCAATGTCAGCCTGGACTTCTCGTGCCATACAACCACTTTTTTATGGCCTGGCTTGACAGCACAGCTGTGGCCAACAATTATGTGAGAATCACCAGGAGAGGGGCTTGGCTCCGCCCACCTGTTGGGTGCCAGGAGCACATGTTTTGATTAGCAGTAAACACTTTCACTGCAGGCACTGCAGCACATTGTGATACACCTGATCCCTCGAAAACAGCAAAATAAACATGTCAAAATGTCAACATCGTAAATACAAAATGTATATATGTTTTTATTTATCCATCCTGTTAGCTTAACAATGTCCTTTGTGGCAGTTATAGCTCTGTGATCTACAAAACTGTCTACTTAACTCTCCAGGGTAACAATCAAAGCATGGACAAGGACTGGTTCTGTAATGTCCATATCTATGGGCTTTTGTTAGGTGAACCAAGGGCAGATATTAAGGCGTGTTTTGCATGAGCATGTCTGTCCTCCATTATTCCTGAACACAGTCACACTGTTTGGCGGTCTCTACTGGCCGTCGCATGACACTACAGCACTTCCCACACAAGCCACACATCACTCACACATTCCCCAAAAATCCACACAGCAGCTCTAATTCTTAGTTATCATATGGGTCACTTTTATTTATTTCAAGCTCACACCTAGGTGAATTAACAAAACATGATAACAACACCTCTCTGATACTTATGGGGAAACATCCTTTACAACGCAACCATTACATCGCACTGGACTTACAATGCAGTCATTACAGCGCAACATCATTTACAACGCATGTCACTACAACGCATGCCACTACATCGCATGATACTACATCGCATGTCAGTACAACGCAGGCATTACAACACATACCATTACAACGCATACCATTACAACGCATAGTACTACACTATCCAACATTTACCCTACTGTTAGACCCCCCGGAGTTAGAATGGTAATTTCTACGCCTACACTATCCAAAATTTACCCTACTGTTGTACCCCCTGGAGTTAGAATAGTAATTTTTACCCCTACACTATGCAACACTTACCCTCCTGTTGCACCCCCTGGAGTTAGAAAAGTAATTTTTACCCCTATACTATCCAATACTTACCCTACTGTTGCACCCCCTGGAGTTAGAGTCATTTTTACCCCTATACTATCCAATACTTACCTTACATGCACTGTAATGGTATGTGTTGTAATGGTATGCGTTGTAAAGGTATAGTGCGATGTAATGGAAACCGTTGTAAAGGTAGTTTCTAAAAATGCAATGTAGTGACATGCAATGTAATGGAGTGCGTTGTAAGGGATGTTACGATGGAAAAACTGCGTTGTAAAGGCATGCGTTGTAAATGTATGCGTTGTAACGTCATACATTCGACCTTATGCACCACATCAAAACAGTACCCATGTAGGTCACATCACAGACACACATCCTTTCATCCACAGCACTTCCAGGGAGCAGCATGCCACCCATTGGCAAGTCGTCTGCGACACCTCAACAAGGGTATGAAGCACTACGTAAATGAAAATACAATTCCATCTAAATGGAACTTTGATATTGGTTTCATCTTTTCATATAATGTCAGTATGACTATATGGATGCGTGTGAAATAACCATATTGCTTTGAAAGTTTTATATTAACAGTCCGAATCACAGGCCAAGATTAATACAGACCAGTCACAAAACACTTTCCAAATCTACCAATATGCCACTGATGCCTTATCGACACATGAACCACCCTTTCTCCATTTGTTCTGGTGTTTACAGTGCTTAATTTGAGCCGGTGTTTGCCGATGGGAGCACTTAGTTTTTTGGGACCGGCACTTATTTCTCTGCATTAGACATTTACGTAGCGCAAGAGAAGGAAAGAAACACAGATCGGAAAGATAAACGACAAAATTGTAACCAAAGGAGGAAGCAGGAACCTGCAAGAGGGAGAAAAGGAGGCAGGGAGTGGTAGTGAATTACAGACTATCAGCCTTGGTATTCGGCACGCCGACGTTTAATTGCACCGGCCGCCGGCTTCTGAGCAGAGATTCGGGCACCGACACTCTTTCTTTCATAAATTAGGCACTGGGTGTTTCCTCATTTTGTCAGCTCTACTTTTTATAGCTATTGAGGGATAGTATAAGGGATGTGGTTGGCACACTGCCCCTATCTGCATTAAGACCCTATATACACACTCCGAATGGAAAGAATTGTGTACTGGTGCCGTAAGTCAGTTAAAGGGTAAAGTGTGTTTTGTTTGTTCTATTCCCTTT